>NW_017306444.1:638994-717764 GCF_000935625.1 Nanorana parkeri | reverse complement strand
CCCCCCCCCCCTTTAAAAAGACTGAAAGGGGAAAAGAACCGGAGATTCAGGATGAGACAACTTCCAAAAAGTTATCTGAAGCTCGGAAATCAAGCCACGTGGACCAGGTAAGAACATATCTTTCCTCAGTGTCTTTCTCCTCAGCCAACAGGTTCTCCAGGTCTGCTATACAATCCATCTCCACAGCCCATTCGGCAAGGGTAAGGGTCAGTGTGGGCTCCAGGTGGTCATTATGAACAGTGCAGGCTTCAGGTAGTCAGTGCAGGCTCTCAGGTGGTCAGTTCAGGCTCTCAGGTGGTCAGTGCGGGGTCCAGGTTGTCAGTGAGAGCTCCAGGTGGTCAGTGAGGGCTCCAGGTGTGGTCATTATGTGCAGTGCGGTTTCCAGGTGGTCAGTGCGGGCTTAAGAGAGTCATGCAGGCTCTCACCAGGCCAGGGGTATGCAGCAGATTGGCTCTCGGCTTAGGGGGCCGCCGCCCCTCACTAGTAGAAGGCTGCCTGGTTGGAGCAGGGCACAATACGTGTCGGGCCGGCAGATTCGGGTCCACCAATTTGGGCCAGCGGATTTGGGTTGGCCAGGCCTATTTGCAGGGGCGAGCCTGCAGAGGGAGCTCCACCCACCTCTCTATTATTCCTGCCCGCCGAGGGAATGATGCTGGAGCTTTGTTTTACAGCATTCAAGTATGTGCCTGGCCTCTGGATCAAGATGTTGCCCTTTCACGAAAAGAACAGTGCTGTCTTCCTTGACACCAGCTACAGGAACACTTGCATACAGGAGAATTGGTGAGTATTGAGAAGGGAATTGAACTTTGGCGACACAGTCACCCAATATAGTGGCTTGATTACAGGAGAGGAGGTAACAGCATTGGTAATTCTCATCTCTCTCTTCATACAAAATGCCCTTTAGGCTAAGCTTCAGTGGAGTGGAGGCATTCCCCAGGGGCGGTCCTGAGCTTAGGAATGAGCAATTATGACTGCCTGTATTTATTACTAAAATCTATATATTTACAAATGAAAAGAAAAAAAAATACATTTATTGCCAAGAGAATACACTTTAGAATGATAACATTCACATATGTTTCTAAATATAAACTGTAAAATGTTTACCTTTTAAATTTTTTTGCAATTGCACGTGTCATAAAAAGGGTCTGACTGAACTGTTTACTGAAAACAGACAATTAGTCATTGCCTGTAATAAACCCAATCTGCCCATTATTGAGTGCAAAGCAAACACATTATTATATTTTCATTATATATATCACAGTTTCTGAATTGATAAAATAGCAAGTAAAATACTAGGTGTACGTTGCTGGCTTTTGTCCTTTAAAATGAAAGTTCTATTGATATAGCGAATGCCTGCCTATTTGGACAGGTATTCTGTTATTTTTGAATTTTATAGCCTTTTATGAAAAACAGCAGAGCTGGAAATTAATGGTTTAAGTGTAACTATTCTAGGGCCATTTAACGAGCTTGTTGTTTTCCCAAGTGCAGAACAATACTAAGCGTTCCATCATGATTAATAGTTTCCTTGT
Source organism: Nanorana parkeri (assembly GCF_000935625.1). Classification (NCBI taxonomy): domain Eukaryota; kingdom Metazoa; phylum Chordata; class Amphibia; order Anura; family Dicroglossidae; genus Nanorana; species Nanorana parkeri. The sequence goes on along the minus strand of NW_017306444.1, from coordinate 716,235 downwards.
CAGCCCACTTTAATTTGAAACTTGCTATTTGCTTCTGTTTCTTTGTTGGAGACTTGGGTACTTGTGTGTGACATACACATTGGCAGTCTATTCATACTTTGCTGGAAAGTAATAACACAGTGTCCTTTCTTATTCTTTGGATAGGACAATTACCCAAACTTCTATTTCTCTTTTAAAGCATAATCATTATGAAAAGTGTCACAAGCTTTTATTTTGCAGGCATTTTATTTACAATATAAAAAATACAATTATAAAATAATATATTAATAAATTTGCGGCATATTCAGTATATATATATAATTGGTGCATACACAAGGTTGATTCTCCATTCACCCTCATGTGACAACACTGAGGCAGTCACCAAGTATCAGTGCTGCCGAGAGTACAAGAGTAAGGGGAGTGAATCAACTATCAGTATGTGGTGCTTGGGAGGCAAGCCGTAGAGCAAACCTGCTGCGGTGCCATTCAATAAAGCATACTTAACAACATTTCAGTCTTGGTCCCTGAGACACAATTAGTAGTCTTGCCCAAACCAGACCTCTAATTATGTGGGGACCACTCAATCGCCCCCACTCTTTTCCCCCCCTCCCAATCACCATAATGAATGCCTTATTGAGGTGCTGCACATACATGACACAGTGTTCCACTCCTCAGGATATCTCTAGTGCACAACATCATAGGGAATGAGGTCCAAGATGCAGGACTGTCCTGGCAAACCCGAGACAATTTGCATCTATGTTAGTGAACCTGTGACCAGGCTATGGACATTCAACTACTTACTGTACATAATCTTAACAAGAAGATAATAAGCTTTTTATTTAAAAAATGACCTCAATGACCTCTGTGGCTACAGGCACAGTGAAACAATTCATCTTCAGAGTGCACAAGCTGGCCCTTTCAGCATGTTAGTTTACTCTGCTCCCTCTTTCTATAGCAGATGCTTTGTTTTTACATTGAAGATTAGAAGGCTGGAAGGCTGCGGAGTCACAGCTGGGTGGAAAGCTGCTAAACAAACAACAACTTTGGCTCTGCTTTGAAACACTTTGGCCTACATGGACAGGCTGTCTCAGACTCTCTCAGACTGAGGTCTGAGAGAGGCTGAGACTGGGCCATCTCTGTTGTAAGGAGGTATATACAGAGCTGTGCTACAAAATAGCCAAGAGACTGAAATATGTTTGCGTTCATTGTTATGCCAAACAACCCTTGCATGGGAAGAACATTGTGTTATGTTGACATTTGGATGAAAGGTGGACAAAAGCCTTAAAAAGCATTATGGCACATGAATATGAATTGGCCCTCACACAGGCAAGAAATGGTCCTCAGGCAAAACTTAGAGCTGAAGCATCACAGAATCTGCATGAACCCCAACTGAACTTTTAGTTTAAATGAGATAAATTCAAATCAGGTGCACTGAAACAAAATGACTGCAAAAGTCTGTTTGTATATTTTAGAAATTAGACCTCTGCAATGGGACCACTAATTCCCCACAGGAAGCAGGGGGTCCCACCCCGAAGCTGCTGGCAGGACATGGGATTTTCTACTCAGGCTGTGGCTGATTTTAAAGAAAATGAACTGTTAGGTGGAGTCACACCAGCATGTTAAATGCATGGCCGCTGCTTTGTGGTGAGAGAAACAGTGCAGATGTGCTGATGCTGAGGTTCATCACACTCTTTACTTTTTTTTACAACTTTATTGAAATGTCACAAATGACATTTCATTCAGTTCTACATCCAAAGTGCAGTGCAACACTATCTATCTAGATAGATGATAGATATGGATAAATAAAAGAACATGGTGTAACAACAATTTTCAAAGGTTTAATTTTAATCAATGTGTCCTTTTAATGAATTCCCCAAGCCTCCTAACTGCAACCTGCCATGTCAGATACTTACCTTTCTCCCTGTTTCAGTTGTCTTCATAGTGCAACCCTGACTGATGCCACACAGACTTCAGCTAAAATGTCCTTGCCAGCTCCTATGTGCCATGGTCCCATACATTCCTTTGGGTGAGCTGTATTCCAAAGGTATTTTACATGTCAGGCTGCACTAATGGGAGTTGCTGGATTATTTAAAGGTCATGTTCACTAAAAGCTGACTAAGCAAAGAGAACTCATAGGGTGCTATGGGTAGCTGTAACTGTTTTAGTGCAGTTTTTCTAAATCAGCCACAATACTATATTTGGTGATTGGATGCACTATAAAGCTAGCCATACACTATTACGCTGTATATATTTTTTTAATTTAAACTGCAAACTGTTCACCCAAAAAGTTTATGACCAGCTCCTCTGATTCTCTGATTGCAATGTAGGCTCTAAGTGAATTTTGGCCGGATTATCAAGAACTGGCTGAAAATAGCACAATGTATGGCCAGATTAAGGTATCTGCACTATCTATTAGCCTTCCCAAAGAGTATCATTATTTCAGTAAGAAAGATACAAAGTACATGGAAACTTTCATTTGTATATTTTTGCCTTTAGTGACACTTAAAGTTTGCAGATTTGCAATAACCTACAATAAATTTGAGTTCTTTATCCATGTATGATAAGATGGCTTGTTGATGACATATTCAGAATATTCTCATCCCTAAAAACAAAAGAGAAAATGAAATCAAATTGAACCCACAAGACATTATTAGACAATAACATTAAAGTTATTGCTTGACTTTATTGAGGTTACCTTGATGTGGTTGTCAAGCTTATCATATTTTATGCAACTCACAACTCAACTTGAATGAAATATTAGAAATCTGAATATGCAGGCAGGATTACAGTTTATGTAAAAGATGTTTTGTCCTCCAAGAGAAATTAATATATAACTTTTCATAGAGATATGTCTTCGTATGTCTTTCTCTTGTGCTCTGCATAAGTATTTGCCTTTTAATCTTGCTCTTGGTGGTTGTTTTTTCACAGTTTAATCTAATTATTATAACAATCTTATACATTTTTTGTGACCATACCATGGATATCTGGGAGTAAGTGTAAAGGTGCCCATGCACCTTACGACCATCGCAAGACTTTTGTCTTGCGATGGTCGTAAGCTTATTAAAATCTCGTACGATCTGCCCATCTTGGACAGGCAGATCGTACTTGCGATCATCGAAAGCCCGCCCCGCCCCGATGACCTCAATGCAGATTGGGCAGTGTGCGCGTGCGCACACCGGCCCGTTCCGCAGCTGTCGAACGAGCAGGCTAGAAACCCCCCAACAATCGTACGATTCTCGTCAGGTTTTCGAGAATGCTGGTTCGACAAAAGACGTGCGACCGTACAGTAGAAACGGTCGCACGTCTTCGTTCACACTGCTCGATTCTCGTACGATCGCGGGATTTCCCGCGATTCTCGTACGAGAATCGAGCAGTGTATGGGCACCTTAAGGATGATGGCCTCTTTACATTAATTGATCTCAGCATTGTGTAAAATTCATCAATATTACTCTGTAAGGGGTCCTTACAAAGTTTGGCCCTACTTTTGCACTGTAGTTTGATATCAGTGAGTGTGCCTTCTGATTAGAGGGTGTTTTTTTCCAAATAAGATTAAAGGGTGTTAAGAAAGAGTATAAACTCTTTTAGAGAAGGGGATAAAGACCATGTGGTCTGAAGGAGTCAGAGAGAAAGCTGTAAATGATTTTGCTGTAGTATTGAAATGGGTTAAGCCTCTTCAAAGAGTGCATGTAGTGGTTATCAACCACTACATTCTGGGCCTGTTGCAACTCTTGTGACTATATGTTCACTAAGGCACACAATGTGCATGTAAGTATTTAACATATTTATACAGCTAGCAGTGTAGAGAATGGTCAGAGATGGGTCAAGCTGGTGAGCTTAAACATGTATTGCAATATATGCAACCTTAGGTAGCTAGCCCCTGGCTTCTTATATATCCAACAGTGAAAACTGTCTGCAATAGTTCCTGAATGTGTACCTTTGTATATTAAAATTGTTGGTGTTTTAATTGACCTTTGTGTGTTCCTGCACCTCCTATTGCTTCCTTTATTGTAAAATAAATGAACAGGGAAAATGAGCACTCATTGTTGTAATAGCTACAGAGATGCTGAAGTGCAGCCCTAGACACTCCATAAAAAAAAGGTCTGTTGCGCAGTGCACTATAAGGAGTTATCGCCCTTTAGGTGGCAATTATCTCCCTCGTTACAAAAGTTTTTGATAACTGAATTAGCTTCAAACTGTTGCCAATAATTGAAAGAACTGCAAAATGATACCAGCAGATACTTTCATACTGTAAAACACACTTAGGGCCTGTGTCAACAAGCATTGGGCTTGTGTTGATGTCAGCAGTTTGACAACAGTTTGAGATGTTTCTGAGATAATTCAAAATTGATTGACAAGTGACTTTGCAGTAGACCACCTTTCGACCTTCATTTAACCTCCATCATACTGGTTTTGCATTCCCATAAACTTGTATAGTAATGCAAAACCTATTAGAAGTAAACAAAAGCCTGTTGACATAGGTACTTAAAAATATAGCAATAGAGGAAAATCCTCAAAGTGCATTAAAAGCACAAAAAAGCAGAGAGGCAAGAAGAGGGAGAAGGGGCAGGGCCAAGCTTGACTTACAAAAAAAAATGAAGCTGTACCTATAATATCAGCCCTCATCTATGAATTCAGAAGAATAATTAATACAGCGCTCAGAACCTTTTAAACATACTAAAAAGTGCTAAATAGTGTTTTGGTGTGAATGCAAACAAAAACATTTACATAACTATACTATAATATAAACTGTGTAAGACCTATGTGTAAATTAAGGAACTGGTAATACATAAATTACATCATAACATAAATAAGATTCCAAAAGAATCTATACAATACAAATATATATAATCCAATAACAGTGAAACAAAAACCGTCAGTGAAATCTGTGCAAGTCCCACAACTATATGTGAAAAACAAATAAATAAATATATAAGATGAAACAGAGGAGGAAAAAAATCCTTTCCAAATCTGTGCAAGTCCCACAATTGTATGTATGTGAAAAACAAATAAATGTGTTCCAAAAATAGTCTGTGCTCCTTAATGTGCTTCACAGAAGAGGTTACCCTAGTGCGTATGCACTCACCGCAAAAGAGTGGCCATATATTAACAGCCAATATACGCTCTTTTCAACAAGCATGCATTAACATAAATTTGGAATGACTTTCAGCATCCACCGTTATTAGATCCCCTCTTCTCCAACTTCCATCTCCAACAGATGACCATAATAAAGCAGAACACAATCCTCATGGTGCAGTATGTAAAATGTGTTTAAACAAAAATGATGTAGAAACTCACGTTTAAAATAGTGACAGCCCGCCGGCTACCGCAAAAAAATCAGTTTCCTAAGATATATAAGATGAAACAGAGGAGGAAAAAAATCATTTCCAAATTGAAAGTGTGACGTCACCAGGCCCTGCCCCCGACATGTTTCATTGTCACGATGTTGTCAAGGAATAGCAGGTCTCTGCTATTCCATGACAACATCATGACGACGAAACGCGTCGGAGGTGGGGCCTGGTGACGTCACACTCTCTGTTTGGAAAGGAGTTTTTTCCTCCTCTGTTTCATCTTATCTATTTCACTGATGGTTTTTGTTTCACTGTTATTGGATTATATATATACATTTGTATTGTATAGATTCTTTTGGAATCTTGTTTATGTTATGATGTAATTTATGTATTACCAGTTCCTAAATTTACACATAGGTCTTACACATTTTTTATTATAGTATAGTTATGTAATATTGTAATATTTTTTGTTTGCATTCACACCAAAACACTATTTAGCACTTTTTAGTATGTTTAAATGGTTCTGAGCACTGTATTAATTATTCTTCTGATGATTAAGGCTTCACAAGCTTGATATAGCGGCTTTTAACTTTTTAAAAACATTTTGTGAGAACTCCTATTTTCCATTAGCGCAGATTTTCCACCATTACTCATCTGTGAACTGATTGATCATTATGATGGTATTCACTGAAGGTAAGCTCTGCTTGTATATTTTTTATGATATATCAGTTTCATTTGCCCAGGTTGGTATCAGGTTCACAGTGTGTGCAGAAAGGCACTCAAGATAGCAATGTACAATTGATGATATCCACCATGATGGGCTTGTCATAATAGACATTCAGGAATAAAACACAATCCACTTTTGTCACAAAATAGTTAACAATTATTGTTCAGTACAGGACTTGGGTTAGTTCATTTTCAATGCATTGGTTAAATAATATTCTGTGAAGACTTTAACAACAACAAATATATGGTGGGAATGTGTGAAGTAAGGACCTGCTCATGCTGAGCGCTTATAACCTAGCACAATGCTGGGTATTTAAAGGCAACTATTATCCAAGAAATGAGTACCAAAAGATGGGGAAGACCACCAACTCTCAGTGATCAGATGCTACAGCTAAAATATAGCACTTCCACATCAGCAGTGACCACTGCCTGCCAGCTCAAGATGGTGGACTCGTGCTAAAGCAGCTGCCTGAGCCACACTGGTCTCCTCCACCAGCTCAGATTGCAGGGAAGACAGCAGACATCTGCTATGATGATCCCTCACCCCAGAACCACAGAGTGACACAGCCCTACCTATACACTAGACAGCAAACCTGTCAACATAGGCGTAATTCTCCACTGCCTTTCGACCAAGGTCAACATAGAAGCCCATGTCCGCAAGATCAAGGAAACTAGCCCACAAGAGCTGCAGGTGGTGCATAATGACATACAACAGGTGACAGCACAAATTAAGAAAGGAGATTCTACTACCTCTGTCCCGAGGCCAGAATTGCAACATTAGAGCAGTCCTGCACTTCACAATCTCAACACCTCTCCCCTCTCCAGCTCCAGAGGATAAAAGCTGCTAAAACAGCATGTGGATCTGAGGCATAATGGAAACCATGAGAACAGAAAACCTTAAGCACACCACCATAGCCATTCTCAACAAACTGCTGAACAATACTCCATCGTGATTGAGCTAGACCAGGTCCATAGAGACAGTTTTATTTGCTCTTCAGAAAAACTCCACAATTTTCCTCCTGAGAAGTCTCTCAGACCTTTTGCCTTCCTGGTAATGAAGTCAGTTGCCATTCCAGGTTTGCTGCATCAACTACTGAGGTGGTTCCCAAGGCAGAGACTCCAACCCACATGTTGGAATGTGATTGTTTGTCTCACACAGCCACGCCAGTGACCTGGGAACATCACACCTGTGTAAGTTGGCACTAACAGACAATAGCTCTCTTCCACTCCTGAGTGGACACCACCACAGTTATGAAACTAAACATATCATGGGGAATAGTCACACACTTTGGGGTTGTGTCAGGCAATCCTGAACAGATGGGAAGGGGCATACATGGAGAGAGAGAAGAACTGGGGATTTGGAAAGTACTGGCAACACAGTTCACATATGAAGATATGGGGATCTTTAAGAAAATGGACCCTGAAGTGAACTGAACTCTTTCGTTAGCACTGTTTTACATGTTATAACTGTTATTTTTACACTATTATGTTGACTGGAGCCGGATCACCCCCCACCCTACCTCTCAGCACCCTTCTTCCATCTCACATCTTTCCTCCCCCCTCACCTCCTTCCCCCGACCTCAACTTACCATTATCCTTCCCTTTCTAAACGCTTCTCCTTCCTCCCCCCACTTCAACTCACTCCCCTCTCTCCCATCCATCTCTATTGACAACCTCCTGCTTAGTGTGTGAGTCCTAAGGCAATCATGCAGCAACCTTTCCAACTAATTTATCTAAATGCAAATGGATTGAACACCCCTGAAAAGATATCCATCATTTTGCAGGAGACGTAATACCTGAAGGTGCAAGTATGCTTTATAACAAAAATACATATCAAGGTTACCAAGACCACTAAATTCCAAAAAACGATAATACCCAAACACCTATCACTGTGGATTTCCAGACTCCAAGTCAATAGGAGTCTGTATTTTAATTCACAAAGCCATCACGTGCCAACTTCTAGACACATGGTGCTACCCAGATGGCAAGGCCATATTTGTAAAAATAAAGTTAGGAGAACAGGTATGCATGTTTGTAAACCTATACTTACCAAACACAATGTCCCTTTTGTGACTATATGAACAACTACAAACTTTGGCAGAAGGTACTGTCCTCATTGGAGGGGGCTTTAAACTAATACTGGAACCCTCCCCAGACACATTCAGATCAGTATCTAGCTTATCATTCTCAACACTCAATCACATTCAGAAATGCCAATGGGACTTCCAACCGATGGATATTTGGCATGTACTTCACACTAAAGTCAAGGACTACACTTTTCCTTGCACCCTAACCAGTCATACACTTATTTGCTTGGTCTAAAACCATGACCTTCCATTAGTGTGGGTTGCCTCCTTAGGCTCTATTTCTCTACATGATCATGCCTCCATCTCAATTGAGATAGATCTTACCTTTCTCCCTGACATGCTGTGACACTGGTGTCCCAATTATGCATTTCTTCAGGATCCCCACATACTAGAGGACAGAAAGAGCTAAAAGATTAATGACACCTGTAATTGCAACCCCCTACACTCCTATGGGAGGCTCACAAGACCTATATTTGAGGGGTCTTTATCAAACATTGCATTAGATTTAAAAGAGCTGGACCTGAACAAATATAGACATTCCTAAATGACATACATAAACTGGAGACATTAGCTCAATCTACCTTATGTGAACTCACTGCCCTCAGGTATCACCTCAAATCAATTTTCATATGTATAATGTAAACTCTGATTCAAAAATACAAACATACAAATTATAAACACGGCTATAAATGTGAAAGAACCCATTTCCGGGCCCTTATGATTCAATAATAGCAACTCTACATCTTGGGCATGAATCTCTGGCATGGCAAAAGGTGCCAAAATCATGTACATAGCTGAAATATGTAGGGAATATTTTTTTTATCCTTAAATAACCTCAAACCTTTGCTAATTTACTTTGCATTCCAGCTGAAGTAGTCACTTCCATGGAGACACCAATTATGTCATGACCTTTGCAGTACTGCACTGTCCTTGTTATTCAGGCGGTTTTATGACTCTTTTTTATAAAATATAGACTATACAACAAAAAAATATTACCTATAACCCATGCTTTATTTTGATGTGCTGTTCTCTTCATTCAAAAACAATATCAAAGAAAAGATGGGATGTTATCACACATTATTTGTTTGTAATGTTTACTTGTTTAAAGAATGAATCAAAGAGCTACATCTCTTTGAATGTGAGTATCAATAGCTGCTGCTTTAAACAGAGCGTCTATTTTCTCCATTAGCGGATGAAGATACAGGGTGCATTCCATTTCATCTCCTCAGACGATTTTCCAACCAAATACTTAGCAGCTCAGCTGTGCTTATATAGTTACTGGATGGAAACAGCTAGGATTTATATGAAAACATTTTCATTGGTCTGTAAGGTACCACAAATTAATTCCCATTCCTCCTCATTTCTCAAAGCCGACATTGAACCAAAGACCAGGAACAAACCATCAAGAAGCCTAAGGGATACTTGCTGGGAAGAAAGAAGTTACCCATATCTATGTAGTCTAGGTGATTTATATTGACCATAAAAATTTACTTATTTTGTGCCCCTCCTCTCTTCTCTGTTCAGTTTCAAGTCAATACTCTTGCAAGGGTCATTTAATTATCTCACTCATACTCCTAAATCTCTTTATGAGAGTATTTGGCTGTAAAGCTCAACATAATTTCAAATATATTGGCTCGAGTACTGTATGCCAGCCAAAGTAAATTAGCAACGTAAAGGCTGCCTCTTTCTTCACAGCGGTTCCATCCTGCTTACATTCAGTCTACAGTGCTGAGATATAATATGCGCTCCCTAATCAACTGTTTAATAAGAGAGGAAGAGATGGATTACAGACAAAGCTTTTAAAGTCATGTGTAAGTGTAAATCAAGACACTGCAGAATAATGTGCCAAGTTAGGGAAATATTTGAAATAGTAACACATCTTCCTTTTAGAAGAGGTTTTTTTCCAACATGGAAGGTTAAAGACATCTCCATTATTGTTAGCCCTAGCAGCCTTGAAAACACCTTTAAAAACAATGAAACATCTTATTTGTGACAATCTGAACAGAGTTCACTGCTGCCATTTCCTTTTAGCGTTCCAATGAAAGGATTGTTCACTTTATTATTGGAACAAGAAATCTCATAGAAATATTTAATTTCTTTTCCTTAAAGACACAGCTTTATGGGCAGAGTGACAAGTTCCCTTCAATGAACAACCCCTCACCCACTAAAACATACCTTCCTTGCACTCCTTTACCACCCCTTTCCTCTGTGAAATTCAGTAGTTCAAACCCTGTGTGAGCTCAGTGTTAGATGTGTCAGAGCATGTACATAGGGTTACCACTCGCCCCTCACTTCAGTGGCAACACAGCTTAGTGAAGAATACCACAAGTCTACTAACTTAAAAGCAGCACATTGATGTATTTGCTCTACGCTCACTCTGCTCTCTCCACCTTTCCGCTTGTTCACTTCACTGACCAAATCCAGACCAGGTCTGCATAAGTTTCTGCACATGCAGTGTGTTTTGCTGCATTTTTGCCACGTTTTTGCTGCGTTCTTGCCGCATTCAGGGCCGTTTAAAAAAAATATTATTTTTATTTTAGCCTAAAATGGGCTTTCAGTGCATTCCAGCACGTTTGCATTCGTTTTTGTTGTCTTTGCATGCATTCTGGTGCATTCCAGAGCAGAAAAAATAGGACATGCTGCAGTTTTTCACACATGCTCTGGAACTGAACGCTCTAATGTGAACTAGAGCCCAAAGTATCATTGGAATACATTGGATGCTATATGCTGGGTGGAGGATTTATAAATCAGCCCCTAAGTGTTCATCCTCCTTTTTACAGTCTGAGGACTGCTGTACAGGACATATGATAGAAGAACATATTCAAGTATATACACTTGATATACAATTGTTTTAAAAATATATGATTTTTTTAAAACATATACATAAATACATTAAGAGGGTTGCTGGCTTTGCCTAATCCTTCGGCTCACTTCAGCTGCCTATTCACAATAGCCCGTACAGCAGCCAAAGGCAGGTGAATGGCTCAGCCGGGCCAAGCGCATATGCTTTGGCTCGACTGAGCCGTAGTCATAGCCGAAGCAGACCGTTTTCCCCGCAAATGACAACTGGGCAGAGCCAGCCGTGACATCATCCAGTTGCTGCCATTTAATGACAGACCAGCATCCTCAGGTCATTTGAGGACACTGGGTTGTCATTAAATGACAACAGCTTGACAGAGCTGGCTGTGACATAATTTTTTTCAAATGTCTGGTGCGTTTATTTACATTGTTATTTAACCATTTAGTGAATAAGTAGGGGTACAAGCAGGCCGGACTGGGACAAAAAATAGGCCCGGGCGTTTTAGACGTCCAATCATGTGACCGCGAAGGCCCCGCCCACAATCCAGACACTGAAGTGCAATTGAGGGGCAGGGCCAGTTGCTGGTAAGTACAGGAGGGATACAGTTGACTTGCTGGACGCAGGGATTAGTAACGTGCTGGACACAGGCCTTGTTCACACAGAAAGTGCGTGCCTTCCAGAGCGCTAGCTGCTGGTACGCACCACGATCGCTGAGAAACTTCCCCCTGCGTTTTGGGGCGGGAGGAGGTGTGGCGGTGCATTGAATTCAATAGCACCGATTCCACGGCCCCCTGCCCGCAGTGCAATTGGACGCATGGCAAAACTTTGCCAGCGTTCCGTTCCACTGCAAACGCTTTTCTCAGCGATCGCGGTGCATTCCAGCAGCTACCGCTCTGGAAAGCTTTCAGTGTGAACAAGGCCTTAGGGATTAGGGACGCGCTGGCTGGACTCCGGGGTTAGCGACGCGCTGGCTGGACTCAGGGGTTTGCGACACGCTGGCTGGACTCAGGGGTTTGCGACGTGCTGGCTGGACTCAGGGGTTTGCGACGCGCTGGCTGGACCCAGGGGTTTGCGACATGCTGGCTGGACTCAGGGGTTTGCTCAGCTGATTCAGATGTTGGATCGGCTGAATCAAACGGCTTCTTCACTTTGGCTCAGCGAATATGCAGAGTATGTTCGGCTGACCGAAGCCAACCGATGTACGGCTGATTTTAGTCGATGTACATGGGCGAAGTGAATAGCTGAAACTGATTTTGGCTTACTTCACTTCGGCTCAGTTATTCACTCGGTTGCCTTGGGTAGCTTAGTGAATAACCCCCCCGAACTGTTTTTTATATCCACCTGGCATTTAGTCTTAACATTACAGTCTATGGTGTCAGCATTTGGTATTGGGGACCTCTACATATCAAACCAGTGATCACTGTGTTTTCTACTGACCCCCACTGTGAGCAGGGATCAGTAAAATTGTTCCCTACAATGGAAACATGTTACAGCTCATGATCCACATGTGTAATGACAATGACAATGAACATACTACGACAACATTATCACTCTATCCAAGAATGTCATGCACCTCAATGTCTTTCTGCAACAAAGTATGCTATTAACAATACAACATGAGAAAGTGCAGCTGTTCATGTCATCTGTCAATTTTATTACAGCACTAAGCAAGAACAAATATCACCGAAATGCATCATCCTTTGGCAGCTTGTATCACTCTTGGCTCATGGTGTCACGTGCAAGAGAGTCTCACTAGATACTTGCAAGGCTATGGATTGATGGATTGTTTGTTTAAAGTCCTGCATCATTAGCTTATAACTAAAACTGAAACTTGCATAAGTGATTCTGGATGCATGCCATTGTCTAGCCAAATGCCATAGCATTTCAGCTACCTATTGATGAGTCAGATAACAGAACCCCAAATGTATTATAAAGATTGCCTGTTAGCATATGCACATGCAGACTGACCAGTACTCTTTTATTCACATTTCTAAAGTGTACCTGTCACAATCCATGTAGCTTTTCTTATGTACACACTTCCAGGAAGTGTTTTTATGAAAGTGTTAAGGGGAAGTGCAAGTGCAAGTTACAGTTATCTCTTCATGGCATGATTCAGTAGATAAGAAGTTTTAAAGCCCAACTCTGGATTTTTGTTTTCAAAGGTGCCATAGCAGCTCGAAAATAAAAAGTAGCTGTGGCTGCAATGCACACCTTTTCTCTGGCACTGTTCCCTGTCCAGCATTCCAGCACTGTCAAAGCTACTAAACATCCATTAGGAATGAGGTTAAGGTTCAACACTATTATGGATTTGTAGTGAATCTCTAGGATTTGCAAACTTTGTGACTCTTAGCCGAAAGGTTTGCAGGTTTGTCACCAAAAATTAGGAGAAACCTATAATAATTCAGTGCATACCCTTTTACCTGGTCAGCTGAGTCACATGAGCCAATAATTTAAAAGAATGGATAAACCAGCCCCCTTTCTATAATATATTTCTTTTCATTTAGCATTGGTACATGTTCCCCATTGGAGTACTTAGCTTACCATGCCATGGTTTGACAATAGCTTATGTGTTATCCCTATAAATGGCAAGAATTGAATAACAAGAATCACCCCCTTTCCCCTATAGATTTCAATGGGATTTGCAGCAAAGTTCATAAGCTTGGAGCAAGCGTTGCGAAACTGAACCCAGGCAGATTTGCTTATCCCTAACAGCCTTGTACTTAGATCAACAACTCAATACAGTCTTTTCAACATGGCATTTGGGGAGTACTTTGCAGGTGTCATAAACACTCATCAAGCTCCCGCTTTCAAGATGCCTGTCTACGAGACATACAGTAACTAAAAACTTTTTTTTTACTCTTCTATTTTTTTGATTATATAATACTCAGTGGAATGTGTCATTGCATTTACAACCAAAAAAGAAGCAACATTATAGGGAGGAATTTCTTTCTTATCACCTCTAAATATTATTGAATTAACATATTGATTTAATTCCCTTGCAGCAGCACCACAGAGTGGTCTCCACATAAGGTTAGCACATGTATTAAATCCTCTCCTTTTAATATGAGCTCTTTTATCATCTTTTAAAAGAGTATCTGAGATTTCACGCTATGATGTGTTTTTAAGATAGAGAGAACGCAAGACAGCTGGGTGATACAGAAGCAATAACAAAGGATAGATGCCCATTTAGGTGATGTGATAAGACACTGTGCAAGTGCTTTGGTGATAAAGAAAGAGATTTCAGTTATTATACATTTGGCGGCACGAGAGGTTATTTTAGCAATTCTTGAGGCATCTGTAAAAGGAATGCGCAATTAAATTACAAAATCTAGACAGAGGGGAAAAAAAGTTGATGTGGAACATTTAGAGAACATTATGTATTAAGTTATAGAACAGTTCCACTGATATTTTCCGTATATCAACAAGGAAGGAAAAGGGGACAAACTGTTTGCCAGACGTCAAATGGTGCACATTTTAAAGCTAAATTATCATGCATTTGTACTAAGCATGGATTTATATTATAAAGTTAACCTGGACATAATTTTGAACATAATTTTCTACTTTTTTTGTTTCATTTTTTACAAGGTTATTAAAGTCCCATTCTCACATTGCTTTTCTGTTGCATTGCTTTAATATACAAGAGTTAACAATGGGTATAAAATCAGACTGCTCTATTTTGCAACAGGGTAGTGCATTGCCATGTGATGTGTGTGCATCAGGTGTCCACTGTTTTAGTTCTATGGGGTGCCATTTAAAATGCATGGCACCACAACACACTGAAACATAGGTAAAGAAGATTTATTTTTGCAAAATGTTGGCAGACTGAAAACTCGCAGTTTTGCTGCTTAGGTGACTTTGTGTATTTGGGGTAGTTTAATGTATTCTTCTTTGATTTGTATTTTTTTACCGATGTTTGCATAATATCTCATGAATTTTTTTGTTTTGCTTTTTTCCACGGCTTTTCCATTACTGTAACCCCCCCACCCCTAAAATAATGAGAGGCTAATTGAGGGCAGGTGTGCGCAACAAGAACAGGTGCAGGATAGCTGAAAGGGGCTTTTTAAGTTCATTGCGCCCTTAAACACCACCAAAACCACCTTAATATTAACTTACTCGTTAACCTGCGATTGGTCACCCTTGTATTTAAAAGAGCAGGATATAGAAGAGTTCTCTGAGGTTCTGATGAAGGGGGCATGCCCCTGAAACGCGTAGACCTTTAGAACTCAAGGGGGCAGAGGACGCTGATGTGCTGTACTCAGGCCCGTCTTTAATATTGATCGGACCCTGGGCAAACATTTTCTTGGGCCCCCTCGGGGCCCCCCACCAAGAAAAAAAAATGTAAAAAATGACAACATTATTGTATATCTCCCTGAAAATCTCACTCCATTTCTGTTCTGTTCTTCAATATATGTGAATAACATGATTGATAGAATTACAATGCATGATAGTAGAAAGCCATGATTAGACATAATTAACATGATTAGATAATGAGACTTATGTTTGCCGTATGCGGCCGCTGCCATAAAGTATTATATTATGCGATCCGATCGGCAATCTTCTACGGGCAGCGGGCTCAAGGGGCAGATGCTTCTGGCCCAGGGGCTGAGTGGCAACTTTTAGCCCAGGGGACAAGTACATCCCAGAGGCCCATGGTGCAGCAACTTGGCCCCCCTCCCGCTCTGCCTCTTCCCCGCCCCTGTCTGCCACTTTTGCCATCCATGTAACAGTAGTGAATGGTTGGCTGATGTGAGGACTCATAGTAAGTTCATGAAAGGGGTGATTGGCTGTGGGATGGTGCTCTCCTCCCACTGGGCTCCCTACATGGTTCTGGCCTTACTCCGCTCCATGTCTGGTACTTAGGCACTCTCACCCACTGTAGACCGCCGCTGGCTGTCCATGCTTCTGGGCTGTGAGCTGTGGGAGGAGAGTGGGAGGGGCCGGACAGTGTCAGTGTTCTATAATTTTTCTCGATCCTATACATTTTCTCGACTGTGTCACTTCCAGTGGGGACGAGTCATCCCAATCAGCTGTTTTCATGACCTCCTTTCTTCATGGCATGTGCACCTGGAAGAGACGCGGTAGAGTATGGGTTGAGGAAAATTATAGCACACTGGGAGTGGAGGAATGCCTCATCAGTGCTGTGCATGTATACGACTGCGACACTGGTAGTACTGCCACTAACTCCAAGCTGTAGAGGGACTACAAATCTCAGCACATTATACAGCAATGCAGAATAATACCACCAGCTATAGAGGACTACAAATCTCAGCAAAACTCTAGGGGAGCGATTGGCCGCCGTGTACAGAGCCGCATCTGTAGCGGCTCTGTACTCTGTAAGTGTCGGCGGAGGGAGCCACTGCACCGGCGGCCGTAAAATTCTATTAGCGGGGCCAGTGACGGGCCCCCTGATGGCCACGGGCAGCGGACGTTTTTAAAGGCAGCACAGAGGCCCGGGGGGAAATTGCCACCCTGTCCCCTGGCCCAGTCCGCCCCTGTTCGGGCCCCACAACCTTTATTGGGCCCGGGGCAAGTACCCTCTTTGCCCTGTGTTAAAGACGGCCCTGGCTGTACTACTTCAGACTTCCGCTGCTAGAGATTTTATACTTCATCACCATTTGTATGCTTTTAACCACCGACTTTCCTGTAAGTACATTTTTATTTGCGTGTTGTACAAATAAATTACACTTTTACACTATGGAGGCGCTCTGTCTTGTCCCTTGTTTCCACGTGCAGGGGTTGATGCATGCTATAGAAACCACCAGCCCTGTCTTTTTACTTGTTGGGGTCAGAGGGTTGACTATTAGATCTACTATCACCACTTCCCTTCTTTACCCTTGTAAGAGGCACTCTCTGGGAACTTCCACCAATACCTTATATATTTGTATTATGCACAATACCTCATACCCCTCTATTAAACTAATTTCTTCAACCTTCTCTATTACTTGCAGTGATTCACGCCTCTCTTCTACACTCAGTGCCTTATACCTCTTCATTATATGGCATGCTTCATGCCTCTGCACTATATTCCGTACCTCATACCTATTTGTTACACATAGTGCTTCATTTCTTTCCATTCCAAGCATTGCCCTATCTCTCTCTAGTACAAGCATTGTCTAATGTATCTCTATTACATGCAGAACCGCAAACTTCTTTTGGAGCGTCATGACTCTCTACAGAATATAGTGCCTTGTAAACTTTTTTTTACATGCTTGGCCATATTCCTCTCCACTTTTCAGATTGACTTATGCTTCTCTATTTCGGAACAGTGCCTCATCCCTGTCTATTACAATCAGTGCCTTATGCCCCTCTCTATTATCATTACATTGCCTTATTACATACAATGCCTCTTCACTCTTTATTACTCACAAGGCCTTATGCCTCTTTATTATATGCACTTTCTTAGCTCTCCCTTTTACATGCTGTGTCTTAGCCTTCTCTGTAACACACACTGGATGATACCTCTCTAATCCATGCACTGCCACACATCCTTCCGCTTACAGCATGTATGGTATATTACACTCTGGGGACTCCTTAGTTTTTGTTATCTGTTATCTATGAGTCTCTGCAAACTTGCAGTTATCCATTTTCATATAAAGTAGGGGGAAACAGATCACTAAATGGTCATAATTAATTACACAGTGGACTAAAAATACACACCAATTCAGGAAAAACACAGACAAAAACAAAGGGACAAATTCAGAATAAGTGTACACAAAAGAAGGAATTCTGTTATCTAGGTAGATGAAGGGAAGAGCGGAGTGGACCAGCACAGAGAATAATTAGGACTCTGCTATGGAATTCACTCTTTCTGGAGAAGAAGGATTTTGTAGCAAATTCAAAGGCGCATTGCAAGTAAATAAATTTTTTTTTATGAAAAACACTGCAAGTAAGCATTTAAAATACCTAACTTTCCTGTGCTTTTGCCTGCAATTGTTTTAAGTGGGTGACAGGGTCTTTTTAAAAGGGACTGCCAAAGTACAGTGTCTGCAGAGGCACAGATAAGCAGAGTCCCAGCTCTGGCCTACAGAATAGAAGGTTTGGGATTAGGTGTTCCCAAATGAGGGAGGTGTTGTCCTCTTCATATATGCTAATTTTTGAGTTTGCGTGGAGTGTTCCTAATACATTATTGGTAATGCATAGAACTAATGGGGGACAAATAGATAATATATGATTGCACATTCATTATACTCATTAGTGCTGTATGACAGCTAAGATAAAACAAATGTTTCATTTTAGAATTTGTTCATCAGAGAGTATCTGTACACCTACACCCTTGACAGCTTCTGTGTGCCTGTTTAAAAATGGTGTACTTGGCAGTGCCTGTGTTGGTATGTACAATTTGTTCTCATAAAAGGCTCGCAAGTTCATATTGATAAAAGATTTCCCATTGGTGTGGGAGTGATCCATTCTAATCAACAGACTGTGAAGCGCAGCTGCTTGCCTTTCTGTGCATGACTAAATCCGGACTGCAGGGACCTGAGAGTGAAGGGAGAACATGGAAAGAGATGGAGGCAGACAGAGGGAAAGGACTGTGTGTGAGTGCTATATGCTGCTAGACTCAAAAATAATCAGCTGCACAGTATACCTCTGGAGGTCTAAACTGAAATTTTCTTATAATTGTTTGCATGTTTTATTCCTCAGCAGCCTCAGCCAAATGTGTATTGCAGAGCTTACATCACCGTCCAAACAGTTCAGAATACAAGATTAGATTTAAAGCAAAACCCTAGTTTTATTGAAAAAGAAAAACAATCCTCTCTAGGTAATTTACATACATTGTTGGGATTTCAATACCATTTTTTTTTTCAACGGTACCTGTTGCTTTATGGAAGAAATTCATATGAGCTTTACCATAGCCTTTACCAAAATCACCACAAGGATCTGCTATTATAAAAAACTAAAACAACACCCCTAATGTTTTCAGGGGAGGGATTCAGGAATTCCCCAATAGCAGCATAGATGGAAATAAAAATCTTATGGAAGAATCTTAAGTTAGAAGATGTTTCTGTGCATGTTGCTGTCGGAGAGTCCCCTTCACTTCTTGTCTGGCAAAATATTGTCAGCAGCACAGAAAGTGAAGGAAACATTTAAAAGGTGTCCTAGAAAGCAGTAGAAACCCTTACAGAAGCTCTATCCCTTCTCTATTTAATCCAAATTTGAAAAAAAATGTTTTGGTTGGATATACAGTACATTTTTAATATATTACAAAGGATTCTCAGGACACAATGGGTTGGTTAAGAGGCAGCACAGCAGACGCTGGTTGCTTTCAGCTCAGTTTGTCTGATTAACACCTTGTATAGAGCCATCTGGTAAGCGATGGGTCACTGCTGGGATGCCAGCTAAAAAGAACCAAAATATCATTAAGCAATATTTCATATTTACCAAATATAGCAAAAAACAAAACAAATATATTTTAAAATGTTATGTTTTTTAGTCTTGACCATAAAAACAAATAAAGAAAATTTGCTCAAAACCAATTCACATTACCAACTAATTTAAAGGATCAATTTCTTTTTTGATTATAGGGGAGTGTCACAGGACAGTGGCAGGGCACATCTGACCACCCTCTGATGTACATTTTATGGCTAAATTTACACTTCAATCTCTGTAAAGGACTCTCATAGCAATATCACCATTATGCACTTCAGTGACAAAAGGGTTAAGCACTATGGCTATACTTTGACTGCCACTAGGCTCTTAATCCATTGCAGGGCCCAAGGCAGTGAAGCTTGCCAAAGTTCAGCCCATATGTCATTAAGTTTACTGTAGTCATCCCTGTGCTAACGAGCCAGGGGACAGAAGTGGATAGAAGATGGAATCAAACTCTCCTTGTGTTTATTGCAAGACAGATGGGGTCTGCAGACCACAATCGAATGTATGTTTAATCAGTTGTTGGGGCTTTCATTTTCCAGGCCTCCATATATCCCTGGGCCAGTCCAATTGTACATTATGGATAGGTTTCTGTTTTAATAGGTTATTGATGTGCCACCGAGGGCTCCATTGTGGTAGGTTAATTGTTACAATTGAATGATGACTTTCTGGTCTCCCCCCTTTATTTTGTACATCATATCAGGGCTGCTCAGTTATTACCTCCCATGGGGTTCCTGCAGAAATTTCATGGCCTACTATGGGTCAGAACTTATTTCCATGAATACAAATCATCTAAGAGGCAAGTTGCACCATGGAAAATAGATGTTATGTAACGGCCTGGTGCCCCTTAATGAGACAATAAAATCAACTGGCATGGTCTTATATTACACAGTGTATTCATTCTCGCTCCGCACTCGCCTATTGCAAATATGACTTGTTTCATTAACCTGGATGTTATTATATCAGAGGAAATACAACAGAGTCACGTTTACTTGACAGTGAAATTAGAGCAATGTGCATTGATTGACTCCTCAGTTCTTACATACATAGCGGTATGTTAAACACGCCACTACATGGATTAAGGACTGGTAGTCTGCTACATGAGGATTCTTCAATCACAGAAACAGTCCAGATTGTCTTTTTAATGCAGAGAATTACAGAACAGCATGCAGCACAGTAAACAGCTTTCATCATCCAGGCAGAAGCTCGGCAATTCTTATTTTGTTCTACTTTCTTCAAACTAAACTCTGGGCAAATGGCTAAATCCATATTTGAGCTACATATATATGACCTCTTTTACATGGCAAAAGGTTAGTCATTCTGTGCAGCCAGCCTTGGGATTTAAGCACCCCTGCCAGACAGCATTGCCAAGTGCTGCACTCCCTGAGATAAATATGTTCAATGCTCAAGGTGAGTAGCTCATCGCAGATTCCCTGGGTGCTGGTCTGGTTCGTTGCACTCCAGTCTGCAATCTGTCAAACAAGGAAATAGATCATTGCACTCCAGGCTGCAGCAACTCTTCTCAGATATTAAACAACTAAAGGGGTCACTGACATGTTTTGTGCTGAAAAGCTAGTTTTTAAAGTGCCTAACAAACAAGAATAGTTGCTTCAGCCTGGTGTGCAGTCAATGATTGTCTTCCCTGCTCTCTCCACGGACATTTTTCAGACTTCTGCTGTAGAGAAAGATATTCTGGCCTAGGAACTACTCCAGCCTGTGATTGGATAATGAATGAGCAGCAGAATGCTGATAAAGTCATCATTCTGCTCATGTTTCCTGTTATTGTTCCAGAGTCCTGATTAGGTCAGATTGACTGTCTCTTCCACTCCAAGTCTTCCCTTCTGCTAGGCAGATTACAGAAACGGATACCAAGAGAGTTTTACAAACAGTTTGCCAGATGTATGTAAAAAATAGATACAGCTTTAATCAGGTACATGCTGTGCCTTCTGGGCTGGGAGAGGCATTCCGCCGAAGCTCAGCCCCGTCCCACTGAATATCCGCCCCCATCTCGGTAACCAAGCTGTGTGGGGAGAAGGAGCCTCCCTGTCCCTCATTAACTTGTCACTGCTGAAGCATCGAGATCGATGACCTCAGTGTTTTTATTTTATTTTATTGGACAGCTTGGACCAATGGCGCATTGCCATTGGTCCACAGAGCTCACGCCTCTAACAGAGAGTAGAGCCTGTGACAGCTCTTGCTTCATCAAGTTAGGTTACACAAACAGTGGGGAAGCCTGCTCCTGTGTAACCTAACTACCTGCCAAAAGCCGGATGCAGCGCCGCCTGTAATTAACAAGCAGCACTGCATCCATGACAGGTTCACAGTGGGGAGGATTTCCCAGCTGTGTAATCTGAATGAAGAAAAAGCTGTCAGCTTCAGACTTGAAGCTGACAGCTTTTTCTTGCATAATACTAGGTGAGGCTCCGCCTCCCCTCCCTCCCCTGACCGCACGTCCCTGGCTTTAATGTGATACATAGAAAATGAATTTGAACCTTTTTAATATCTTCCTGGGACTCAGCATGAAACCGAAATTACCTCTGTTACCTGTACCGTGACAACACAGTAAAATGGCAATTTACTGTACATAAAATGCAGGTCTTCAGTATATGTTTCATATAGTGACTAAAGTTCCATGTTCTAAAGTTCTAATTCGAACCGAACAGGATGGTGTTCAGTCCATCACTAATAAGGAGCCAGTGACACAGTCTACCAGGCTGCATCTACAACTAAAATATCACTGTTAGGTGAACTGATCCTTTAATCCAGGGGTAGCCAAACTCCGGCCCTCCAGCTGTGGTAGAACTACAAGTCCCATGAGGCATTGCAAGATTCTCACAGACATGACTCCCGGAGAGAGATGCATCATGGGATTTGAACTTTCACCACAGCTGGAGGGCCGTAAAGAACCAAAATATCATTAAGCAATATTTCATATTTACCAAATATAGCAAAAAACAAAACAAATATATTTTAAAATGTTATGTTTTTTAGTCTTGACCATAAAAACAAATAAAGAAAATTTGCTCAAAACCAATTCACATTACCAACTAATTTAAAGGATCAATTTCTTTTTTGATTATAGGGGAGTGTCACAGGACAGTGGCAGGGCACATCTGACCACCCTCTGATGTACATTTTATGGCTAAATTTACACTTCAATCTCTGTAAAGGACTCTCATAGCAATATCACCATTATGCACTTCAGTGACAAAAGGGTTAAGCACTATGGCTATACTTTGACTGCCACTAGGCTCTTAATCCATTGCAGGGCCCAAGGCAGTGAAGCTTGCCAAAGTTCAGCCCATATGTCATTAAGTTTACTGTAGTCATCCCTGTGCTAACGAGCCAGGGGACAGAAGTGGATAGAAGATGGAATCAAACTCTCCTTGTGTTTATTGCAAGACAGATGGGGTCTGCAGACCACAATCGAATGTATGTTTAATCAGTTGTTGGGGCTTTCATTTTCCAGGCCTCCATATATCCCTGGGCCAGTCCAATTGTACATTATGGATAGGTTTCTGTTTTAATAGGTTATTGATGTGCCACCGAGGGCTCCATTGTGGTAGGTTAATTGTTACAATTGAATGATGACTTTCTGGTCTCCCCCCTTTATTTTGTACATCATATCAGGGCTGCTCAGTTATTACCTCCCATGGGGTTCCTGCAGAAATTTCATGGCCTACTATGGGTCAGAACTTATTTCCATGAATACAAATCATCTAAGAGGCAAGTTGCACCATGGAAAATAGATGTTATGTAACGGCCTGGTGCCCCTTAATGAGACAATAAAATCAACTGGCATGGTCTTATATTACACAGTGTATTCATTCTCGCTCCGCACTCGCCTATTGCAAATATGCCTTGTTTCATTAACCTGGATGTTATTATATCAGAGGAAATACAACAGAGTCACGTTTACTTGACAGTGAAATTAGAGCAATGTGCATTGATTGACTCCTCAGTTCTTACATACATAGCGGTATGTTAAACACGCCACTACATGGATTAAGGACTGGTAGTCTGCTACATGAGGATTCTTCAATCACAGAAACAGTCCAGATTGTCTTTTTAATGCAGAGAATTACAGAACAGCATGCAGCACAGTAAACAGCTTTCATCATCCAGGCAGAAGCTCGGCAATTCTTATTTTGTTCTACTTTCTTCAAACTAAACTCTGGGCAAATGGCTAAATCCATATTTGAGCTACATATATATGACCTCTTTTACATGGCAAAAGGTTAGTCATTCTGTGCAGCCAGCCTTGGGATTTAAGCACCCCTGCCAGACAGCATTGCCAAGTGCTGCACTCCCTGAGATAAATATGTTCAATGCTCAAGGTGAGTAGCTCATCGCAGATTCCCTGGGTGCTGGTCTGGTTCGTTGCACTCCAGTCTGCAATCTGTCAAACAAGGAAATAGATCATTGCACTCCAGGCTGCAGCAACTCTTCTCAGATATTAAACAACTAAAGGGGTCACTGACATGTTTTGTGCTGAAAAGCTAGTTTTTAAAGTGCCTAACAAACAAGAATAGTTGCTTCAGCCTGGTGTGCAGTCAATGATTGTCTTCCCTGCTCTCTCCACGGACATTTTTCAGACTTCTGCTGTAGAGAAAGATATTCTGGCCTAGGAACTACTCCAGCCTGTGATTGGATAATGAATGAGCAGCAGAATGCTGATAAAGTCATCATTCTGCTCATGTTTCCTGTTATTGTTCCAGAGTCCTGATTAGGTCAGATTGACTGTCTCTTCCACTCCAAGTCTTCCCTTCTGCTAGGCAGATTACAGAAACGGATACCAAGAGAGTTTTACAAACAGTTTGCCAGATGTATGTAAAAAATAGATACAGCTTTAATCAGGTACATGCTGTGCCTTCTGGGCTGGGAGAGGCATTCCGCCGAAGCTCAGCCCCGTCCCACTGAATATCCGCCCCCATCTCGGTAACCAAGCTGTGTGGGGAGAAGGAGCCTCCCTGTCCCTCATTAACTTGTCACTGCTGAAGCATCGAGATCGATGACCTCAGTGTTTTTTATTTTATTTTATTGGACAGCTTGGACCAATGGCGCATTGCCATTGGTCCACAGAGCTCACGCCTCTAACAGAGAGTAGAGCCTGTGACAGCTCTTGCTTCATCAAGTTAGGTTACACAAACAGTGGGGAAGCCTGCTCCTGTGTAACCTAACTACCTGCCAAAAGCCGGATGCAGCGCCGCCTGTAATTAACAAGCAGCACTGCATCCATGACAGGTTCACAGTGGGGAGGATTTCCCAGCTGTGTAATCTGAATGAAGAAAAAGCTGTCAGCTTCAGACTTGAAGCTGACAGCTTTTTCTTGCATAATACTAGGTGAGGCTCCGCCTCCCCTCCCTCCCCTGACCGCACGTCCCTGGCTTTAATGTGATACATAGAAAATGAATTGGAACCTTTTTAATATCTTCCTGGGACTCAGCATGAAACCGAAATTACCTCTGTTACCTGTACCGTGACAACACAGTAAAATGGCAATTTACTGTACATAAAATGCAGGTCTTCAGTATATGTTTCATATAGTGACTAAAGTTCCATGTTCTAAAGTTCTAATTCGAACCGAACAGGATGGTGTTCAGTCCATCACTAATAAGGAGCCAGTGACACAGTCTACCAGGCTGCATCTACAACTAAAATATCACTGTTAGGTGAACTGATCCTTTAATCCAGGGGTAGCCAAACTCCGGCCCTCCAGCTGTGGTAGAACTACAAGTCCCATGAGGCATTGCAAGATTCTCACAGACATGACTCCCGGAGAGAGATGCATCATGGGATTTGAACTTTCACCACAGCTGGAGGGCCGGAGTTTGGCTACCCCTGCTTTAATCTAACACTACAGAAATCAGTGATGTATACTTACCAATAACTACCTATTTGATATCAGCATTTTACAGTTTACATTTTTGGGCCCCCAGACCAGTTAATCTATATTGCAATGAATTTGAAGTCTAAGTAATTTAAAGGATTAAAACAAAGGGCAATTATTCTTTTGGCCCTTTTACGATGATGTCATCGATCCCTTCCTTCCCCTGCACAGACAGTGTCCTCACACATGTAGAGGACCAGTTTAAAGGATAAGAGCACTTTAAAAGGTACACTTAAAAAAGAAAGCAGGGCTAAATGTAGAAAACAACTACGCACACGGCGCACGGAACTTTGTGTCTCGGGCGTTAGGAGATAGTAATGCCACACCCCTGCCGCCCCTCTGCTCCCTGCCGCCCCGAGGCCAGGTCTTGATTGGCCTTGTGGGAAATGAGGACAGAGCAGTCTCTGGCACCCGCCTCCCCCCCCCCAGCTGAAGTGCTTCACTTCTCCTCGGATCGCATACAGATGGGGAGAGCAGCGGGCATCCAGAGGAAAAGCTGCAGGCTGTGCTCTGTGCGTGGCTGAGCGGCAGAGGATCAATACATATCAGTGATATGTACCGATCCTCTGTGCAGAGCAAGCTTTGGAGCGATCATCTGAACAGTGATCACTGTACAGAGGCTTCTCCCCATTCAGAAACTGGATGATAGTAAATATTTTCGGAATGAATGGGATGATTTCCATTCATTTAGAACAGAGGCTTTTTCTATTTTAAAAGGGAAATATCAGGGGGCTGTTTAGACCCCTAATATGTCCATAAAGCCCCCCAACAGTAAAAATAAAAATAAAAAAATTAAATTAAAAACATTTAAAATAAATAAAAAATAATAAGAAATAATACAAAGTAAATAAAAATAATAATTAAAAACAAATATCCTGGGGGCAGGGCACATGACATCACATAACGCTGCATGTGCATGGGTGACATCACATGCCTGTTGGGGGGGCACGGTTTTTTATTCTTGCCTCGGGAGCAAAAGGAGCTTGCTACAGCTCTGGGCAGACCCATCATTTTACAAGCATAGTTGCCAATATAAAGTCCCCTGGCTTACTTGAAAATGTGGGTGGCAAACAACAGCGTTGTTTAGTTAGGAGAACTAACACCAACTCCGCATTCCCAGCTCCTTTGCCTGTAATATTTCCCTATTTAATCCTTTAGCTCTTACATGACTGCCCAGATGCCTTGATAGTCTCTATTACTTGAGCTTTATTTGTTGTTTTTTAACTATATTTAGATTTATATGGCTCACACATCAGACATCACACCTGTTTTGCAAGTTTTACGACATTATTCGTCAGGCTCTTTATTTTTCAACTTAGCTCATCATAAAACTTTAATGAGGGACTCTGCACATCTTAATAAGTGGCGTTGTAATTTGCTAATCATTGCAGTTAATTTTAGTGCTGCCATCTGGTGGAAATAAATCAGCCAATCTTTCCTTTTTTTGTACACTGTTGTAAAGAAAGCTCATAGATTCGCCATAAAATCTGTTTGGTTTATTTGTGGGAGCTGTTAGTCCTTCTAATTAACTCATGACTATGGATGAGCTGCTCCGGCTTAAAGTAAAACCTTAATAAAGTAATATAGAACATAGGGGAAAAAAGAAAGCTGCACTCTGGACCTTTAAGCTGCCATCTGTGTTGTTTTAATTATTCCACCGGGTGCAAGGCAGACCACTTGAACTCCTTTCCTTCACGCATTTCAGTCAATAAGTGCTTATATTATTGAGTTTTAGTGAAACGCGTAGTGGGAGGAGCTCAGGCGGTCTGATTTGCACCAGGTGGAATAATAATAAAACAGATAGTGGCTTAAAGGTCCAGAGTGGTGATGTGTATCTGCAGCACAGCAATGGGTTTCTTGCAGAGAAATATTGAAGCTGCTTTTACTGACCACCCTCTGAAAAAAATGATCATTTCCTGACCGTCTTTGGTTTCAGTGCTTCATGAGTCATTGACCCATAACAAACATGTGGATGATTAACGCCAGAGTGAAGCCAGAACTGCTCATCTGCGTATTGAGATCACTGGAGCAGCATGACAGTCTAGCAACCAGCAGAAGGAAGTCAGCAATGGAAATGTGCATATTATTTTATATACGGATTTATTTTAATTTTTTTTTGTATGTTAATTAATGTAATGCAAAGGTGTGCAATGCATCCTAGATAGTGCTCCAGAATCTGGAAATAGACAGGGCCGTATTTCCCACAAGGCCAACCACGGCCCGGCCTCGGGGCAGCAGGGAGTAGAGGTGCAGCAGGTGTGTGGAATTCCTATCTCCCAACTCCCGGGACATGCGATGCCGGGCAGATAGTTGTTTTCTACATTTAGCCCTGCAGAGCTAAATGTACAGTGGGGGAGCCGCTGCTTGTTTTGTACAAGGGATCTCGGTGATGTCTGGGGATTAAGGAACCTGGCCTTGGCGCAGCGGAGAGAGTAAATCCGGCCATTCGAAATAGGTTCTTTAGTTTGTATTTATTGCAAAGTGAACCTATAATCAGATATAGTTTTTGCATTTGCATGCATGCTACGTAATGGGTAATTGTAGCACTTCCAGGTGTTTAATACCTCTTACGGATATTACAGTACTCCACCTTAAAATGCATTCATCTGCTTTTCTTTCCAGGAGTACAGAGCCATCTTTGTTCAGGTACTATCCAGGGTCAGCATCTACAGCCTGGACTAAAATAATGGTTTAGAGATGAAAAAAATCATGAAAATCATAGCGTCTGTGCAGCTCTTGTCTGTGTACACAAATGTCTGACACATAACAGCCCCTTGCTGCAAAGTTACAATGTTATAGTCTGATCACTAGAGAGAGACAGTGGAAATGCTCCTTCCCATTTGCAGAAGACTGAAGACATCAGCTCAGACCAGGAAAAGCCACTTACCAGAGCTCAAGATTTGCTTTTAACTGTAGAGGTTTTCCTATAACTCTGCCACTGCCAGCAACATAGGCATACATTACTGGCTGAGCTGCTGCCAAATCGCTTCCAGGGGCCAGTGAAGAGTGCCCCCCCCCCGCCTTTTTTCCTGGGCTCTGCTGCCCCTCCTGCTGGCCCGGGACTGAAATCACAGGTGTTGGCGGGTAGAGGGGAAAAAGACTGTCGAACATCTATGCGGCAGTCTCCTCCCCGCTGAATAGAGCCAGAAGGGATGCTGATTGCATTACTTCCAGTTCCTCAGCTGTCATTTCCCAGCTAGAGAAGAATCTATTCCAGCACAATCTGTACTTGAATAGCTTCTTAACGGTGAAAAGGTGACCTTAGGGGTCTAACAGACCCCTAATGTCACCACTAAAAAGTATCTGTCACCATCTAATATGCTTGTTATATGTGACAGCAATGAAGTAAAAAAAAAAAGGTTTTATAAAATAAATTGAAAAAGTTAAAGTCCCACCAGCCCCCATGAACTTGCGTATAATAATGTAAACGTGTTGGGTGCGCCTACCTGATGACCTGTGCAGGCTTTCAAGGGCTGGTTCACACCACAAAGTCCACGTTCCAGAGGCTGAACGAACTGGAACGCAAGCCGTCCTGCTCCCTGCGTTCAGGGGTGGGAGGGGCCATGGCGGTGCATTGAAGTAAATGGCACCACAGCCTCGCAGCCCCCCAGAGTGTGTTCGCCCGCACTCAGAACGTAGGTACATTAGTGCTTGCGCTCCGGTCCATTGCGATCTGCAACAGAGGCCGAACACACTGGAACGTGGACTTTGTAGTCAATTCTACTCATTATTAAAGTGACACTAAACTCAGGAGTTAAATCTTAAAAATGCAATTAAGCACCTCAACTATTAACAAAAATGTAGCTTATTTGTGTATCACTCAGCTGTAGATCTTCAAATCATCTCTGAATTCATGCTGACATTGACCTTCCATCGGAAGGGTGACTTTTTTTGTTCCCCATGGTCTCTGCATGTTGCGATCACCACTCCAAGCTCACTCCCGTGATGGACTATAATCTCATGTTTAATTTACTAATGTCTATTGAGATTGGAGTCCATCACGGGAGTGATCTTGGAGTGGTGGCTACTTTACAACATGTGCAGTGACCGTGGGGAACAATAGTAGCCACCTTCCAGAAGGAAGGACAATGTCAGCACCATTTCAGTGTCACTTTAAGGGATAACCATTGTTAAACCAATGCCAAATATGCATAACTCCAGGCATAATGGATGAGCAGCATACACTGGAGGGGGGGTCAAGTTGCCGCATCATGGGCCTCTGGGTTGTACTTGCCCCCTGGGCTAAAAGTTGCCAGTCAGCCCCTGATACACAGGAGCTGTTTGATCTGTCAAATCTGTATTTCTGGCCATCCAGTTCTGAGCTTTACATAGCTCTGCCACATAGCACAGCCTTTCTAGCAGGGTAGAAGACCCAACTTGTCTCTGCTGCAGTTAAGCAATACAGCTAGGTCTTGTCCCTGCTCCCAATGTGACTGAAGAAAATGCAGCCCACTGATGAGCTAATCTCCCTGCTCTCTCCTTCTATTAGTATGTTCCTTATTAGCACATGCTCAGGCCTTACCCTTATATCTCCCAGTCTTATCTCTGCTCTGCGGGTGGTTGTGATAGGCTAATGTCAAGTCAAAGTCAGGTACTTGCAAACCTCACTTTTAACAAAATACATTTGTAGTAGACATATGCCACAACATAAAAAAAGTAGTCAAATATTTAATAAATTTCCTGTGTCTGCACCGCCTGCTCCTGGCTGCAGACCACATCTTCCCAAATGACCATGCAGGTGGTTTTCTGTAGCTGCTGATATACAGCATTGCTGATTTGCTGTATAATATATTGCTGGAATTTGTAGTCCTGCATAGCTGGTGGCATTCTAAAATTGCTCTTTAATGATTATATAGCAATGCAAAATAGCTATACAGGACTACAAATATCAGCAATACATTACATTATGCAGTAGGGATACCCCGATCCCAGTATCGGTATCAGTGCTGATATTGGGCATGTTCACGAGTACTCGATGTCGAGAAAATGCCCTGATACTAAGCGCTGATGCCGGCACTTTACATTTTTAAACTAAGGATGCCACTAGAGGTCCCGCGCATGCTTGGGGACCTCAGCAGTTTTCCTACACTGCCTGCCTAGCACAATCTTCTGAGACCCCGCACATCCCTGGTGAGACCCCACACAGCCACTGGAGACATCAGGCCGGCATCCTGGAGTAGCACAGTGTATGTAGCCTCAAATTATTCTGCATTGCTGTATAATGTGTTGCTGAACTTTTGTAGTACTCTATAGCCAGTTGCCATTTGGCATTGCTGTATAATATATTGCTGGGATTTGTAGTGATAAAAGACAATAACTGTGTGGGGATGAGTTGTTTGAGAAAGTAAACATTTAGTTGTTAGCTAGAAGTGAGATAGGCTTCCCTGAAGAATGGGTTTTTAGGCATGCCCTGAAGGCAGACAGCATAGTAGATAGCTGTACAGGTTGGGGTAGGGCGTTCCAGAGGGCGGTAGAGGCTCGGAAGAAGACTTGGGTGTGAGCATGCGAAGAGGCAAAAAGGAAGCTAGAGAGCAGGAGGTGTTTGCAGGATTAGTATGTTAGTATTTAGTGAGTGAATTAGTAGCTTCATGAGGTCATTGACTAAGAAGAGGCACACACAGCCATTTCTATCCATGGGGAAGTGAAACAGAGGCTTATGTCATGGGTACAGACCCAGAAACTTTGTGGAGCATTACTTTTTCCAAACTGCACTTTTAGAACAAGAGAAATGTAATTTGCACATTCATTATTGAATCACTTTATGGAGACCTCTTTAATAAGACCCAAGTGGTTTAAAATATCCATACCTTAAATAAATTATGCATAATAGTCAAAATGTTTTGGGAAAAAAATGACTTTGCATGAATCAGATGGTGGAGTCAGTGGTAAGTGTAGCCAAAATAGACAGCTAAAAAAAAAACACCATACCAGAATTAACTTTCCTTTCGAACTCAGCGAGGAATACAAATGATCCTTCTGTCATAAGGTTATGGGGCAATTCAATCTTTTCATTTGATGGAAGTTAATAGCTGAGATGACAATGTTGCGTCCAGTCCCAGGTGTAATTGTTGCATAGGTAGTTAAGTGTACAGCCGATGCTTTCAGTGACAGCTGTCTTCATATAGGAGATGATGACTTGGAGCAGATCCCCAAGGGACGAATAGACTGTCTACAGTAACGGAGATGTGCCAGGAAGCCAAGAACCCATCACAACCTTTATTACACTCTGCACAGGATGAGCAATGGAAATCCATTTCCTCACGTGTCTTTTCTACTACTCCAATTATGCAAGATGCATTCGCCAAGCTTATTTTGTGCCTTCTCATACATATGAAACTACCAAGTGATGCACAATTGCTGTATGTCATTGATTCTCAATCCACACCTCAGGGGATGCCTAGCAGGCCCGAGTCATGGGCAAGTTGATTAGATGTAGTCTTTTTAATGAATTCACCTGAGTATTAATAAGGATCCAAACTAATTTCTGTTGAGTTGCCACGGAAATTAACCCTATGTCTTAACCCTATGTCTGCCAATGATAAATTCCATACACCAATTACCTAGGCCAAATACATATGATATAGTTCATGGCAGCCAAAGCGCTTAACAAGCCTTGCAGGCTTCATCTTTTTAGTTTGGATATGAGACCTGTCTGCAAACTGTGGAAGCAATTTGAAGGACTATTTCCCTTGTAGACTTTGAAAACTTCTAGGTTCTTCTTCAGTGTCCTCGCGTCAGCATAAGAAGCATGAAGAAAGTACCTGGAGCACATCAGGGGCCTCTATGTTTATCCATGAACTGGATCTGTCACCACCTATGTATTCCATCACAAAAAGGGGCATGTCAGTGTCCTTGTGATAGTATCAAATTAAATAGAAAAATTCAAAAACTATGAAAAGGAAAAAAAAGCAACATGCAATAAAAATAGTTTAAAATCAAAACATACACAAACAAACCAGCGCATGCATACACACAATAGGACACACATACCATATGAACATAAGACCACCATTGCACTATGGATAAAAACGTTCATGAATAATCATAGGGAGATTATGTCAATGTAATTTGTAATAGTCGAAATTGTAAAGGATCTTTATAGTTGCTTTTATACAGTTTTGTGCATTTTGATTTTCTCCATTTTGCTAAAATGCACAATTTTTAGATTAGTCACTTTTGTTTTTTAGAGTCCTAATACCATTTTATCTTTTAGTGAGGATTTTGCAAATTATGTTGTTTGTCTGTGCTATATTACCTTTAGTATTATACTTTTATACTTACTTTTTTACTTATTTGCAATTGCATTTTCTGGGACTGTGGAAAAACAAAGTCAACAATAATATTTTTAAATTTTATAGGTCCCAAAAATATGCTTTAGTCTCTGTTCACACTTATGCATTTTCGTATTCTTTTTTAGCACATTTTTATGTATTATGCCTTTAGTTTTTTTGCAAATAAGGCGAAATAATGAATTGGTTTTTAGGGGGTGCATTTCTCATGCATTTCCATTGAAGCCTATGGGGCCAAAAGCGCATTGTGTAGCATCAAAAGAAGCACCTGTACCTTTCCACATATCACACTGCATCATGTTGCATAAGTGTGTACAGGCATCATAAAGAATAATGTAATTCTCATGGTCAGGCATTGTAGAGCGTGGGCAGACACTTGACAAATCACATTAGTGTGGATGGCGGCTTAGGGAGTCTTTACTGAATTTTAAAGTCTGTTTTCTTAATATATGTGGTTTAGCCATCTCAGGTGAAAAATAGGGATTTAGCCAACAGCAGTGAGAGTTAAAGTGTATCTATAGGCAAAACATATTTTTTAGTTCTGGAAAAAGTGGAAAAAGATTAGAATCACTCTCAGGTTTTTCTGCGATTGGAGGCTCCGTTGGAGAGATTCCTTCCTGTCTGGTAAAAAGGTTGTTTCTAGAACAGGAATTCATTGAAAATATTTCTAACAACAACACAGACAGAAGTAAAAATGAATTTTTTTATGTTAAGTGGGGGAACACTAGAACCAACATTTTATTTTTATTTATTGGATTTTCCCTCACTTCCTGTCTAGCAAAAGGCTACGCCCAAAGCAGTAAATGAGTGGAAAACTCATGGATCCTTGTTGCCTCCTTTTCATCAATTGCTACTATTCGTTCTGTACTCTCTGTTATGATGTTCAATAATACATTCAAGAATACATTAAAGATTCATTCCACTTTCCAAGGTGAATTTGGGAAAATGGAATTACCTTTCGGCGAACGCTCCTTCACCACCACCGGTGCGGATGTACTATTAGTACCCCGTCTTGCTGTGTAATGCTCTGTGTTCTGGATTTCAAATTTCGCTTGCAATGCACTCATTGGTCAACATGGGCAACTGGCCGTGCTGACCAATGAGTGCCCGCCATTTGTGAGCCAAATTAAAATCCTTGATTTCCAAGATGGCTCATTTCATTCCACTTCCTGACCTCTTCTGTCCCTTCCTTGGTTCCCATGGGGTTCCATCCCACTTCTTGTTTCTGGAGGGCCTTCTGAAAGTTGCTTAATATTGTCTTGAATTTTACTTCTTCTTACCACCCTAAGCCCAATGGGCAGACCAAGAGGGTTACTCAGGAATTGGATGCTTACCTCCACACTCTGCTCATCATGACAACTGGGTCTCTCTCCTTCCAATGGTGGAATTCTTACATCCACAACTTCCCATTCCCTGCTCTTCGGGTATTCCAGCTTTGACTGTTGTGCAAAAACCTTTTAACTCCATTTGGTCCGAAGTTTGTAGCTCGCTTGAACAAGTGACCAATTAGAATTGCTCCTTTATTTGCCAAAGCTATTTAAACTCGCTGCCCAAGCAAAGCTTTTTGAAGTTAGCTGCTGAGCCCCTGGTACAACTTCCAGCTTTCCAGTCTGTATCCTACATTGTTTCCTGTTTACCAACTTCTGGCTTGTTCCTGGTTATTTATGTCTGCCTTCTGTCCTAAACTCTGGTGCGTTCCTGGTTATCCACGTCTACTGTAATTCCTAACCGCTGACTTATTTCTGGTTATCTGTGTCTGCTGCCTGTGCTAAACTCTGGCTCTCTCTTGGTTATCCATGTCTGCTATCCATCCTGCCCTCCAACTTATTTCTGAATATCTATGACTGCTGCCCATCCTGGCCTCTGGCATGTTCCTGGTTATATCCATGCCTCACCCAGATATGTATACAGCACTGGAGGCAAACAGAATCAACCAACCTCATGGGCCAAAAGTCTATCTGTTTGTTTATTCCCTTAGCCTCTCTGTTTCTATTACAAACTATCTATAACAAATATAATTTTATATTTTAGTTCACAATTATCAACACTGCGTTTGTATATATTGATGCTTAAATACATCTCATCTGCCTACTCCTGGGTTAACAGATAAGAATGATAGCACTCCTACATCCATCTGTTCAATTACACACAAATACCCATCAGATTCACACACACCAGAAACATTAGACCTCCATTTCTGATGGTCTAAAAAGTCTTTTGTTACCATCTCCTGATTATCAGTTCTACCTGCATAGGTGTGCACACAGGGTGTGCCTGGGAACACCCTAATCAACCCGAACGCAACACCAAAACCGCAATGGTAGGAGCAGTGTTTTTATTCATTGAGTCTATGGAGAGATCACAAAGATCTCTCTGTGATTGGCTCAGTGATACAGAGCACAGCAGTACTTGCCACTTGCATTCCTCATATATCACCTGCAGTCCTCTGTGCCTTGGAAGCTGTGAGGGAGCATGGCTGAAATGCTTTCCAGAAGCACTGTTGTCTGGTTTTGACCTTTGCTCCTCTACTGAAGTCATTGCTCATCCAAGCTATCATTCCTTCCCACAGTCAGGGCACCATAGATGTCCTGGTTATATGAACCATTCCCTTCTTTTCTGGGAAAACACAATCCTCGCTATGCATAATCAAAGCTTTATTTTAAAACATGTGAGAACAATCAAATATGATTGTGTTAGTAACTCACATAGTACATCCCAATGTGGAACAATATTACATAAAATACAATATCACAAAAAATGAACATGTTTTATGCAAACAGGAAAGCAGCTATTAATCTTAATACTGGAAACCATTAGCATAAAACAAAACACCTATGTTTCTCATGGCTTATCTCATGTCTAAAAGCCTGAAGTCCTGCAGAATAAAAAATGGAATGTCCAGAAATAAATTGGGGAAAGGTTACCATAATTTTGAGCAGCAGAGAAAAAAGTTAAGCAAATGGATGCTTCACATAAAATGGCAGATAGTATCTCATACAATAAGAGTGCAAAGCCTTGTAAGTCTATAATTCCAACACACTATCTATAAATCTATCTTTATTTCATTCAAGATATCCATCTATAGCTTATTTGTTTCTTATTACACTGTAAACATATAGGATTACAGCACTCATACCATTAATTTATGTTTATTTTTAGGTTTGTACTGTTTACTGATATATATCAATTGTAATTTGAAATGTAAAACAGGATGTACTCTATCATACTTAATATTATCATTATTATTATTTATATTATTATTACTCCCTGAATCATCCCAATGCACAGCTAAAGGTATGTGTGCAGCAGCTTTAAATTCCCTGGAGTGTTTTTTTGTTTTCGTATATGACAAAAGATTTGCCATAGACTTAAACAGAAGACAAACACATATCCTGGAAGCAAGAGGCCACTTCAACATTGCCATGATGCTATCTTGAATTCCTTGTTTAATTGTATTGTCAGCCCCCCTGATGTTACCATTACAGGTTTACATCTCTGTGGTACAAACTCTTCTCTAAGCAATAATGCTTCTCAGGTGCAAAGCCAGAGATCATGTTCCTAATATGTTTTATTAATCAAATATGCCTGATTCACTGGTGCCTCATGTTCCTGGTCATGTAACAGTATCTGTGCCAATCCTTAGATGAAATCATACTTACTTCGTTACAAGCTGGCATACACATCAGAGAAATAAATACACATTTACACTTTACATCTCGCACGCCATGATCAAAACAAGAGGTCTATTTGTCGCTTGTGCCTGTGACTTTGCAAAGGGATAAAATTAAAGCAGCACCAGATGTCTAAGTAATAGTCTTTGGTGTATATAAAGCATTAACATGTACTGCGGTGCCATAGAAGAGTCTATTGATTTGGCGGGCTGATCTGTGTTCTCATTGTCTTCTCATCAAATAAAGCATTTACAGCCAAAAGTAATTTGTGAAACCACTGGCAATAGCCATCTTAGACTGTCACTACCTTTTGTCAAATGTATTATCAACAGAGAACTGTGAGTTGCAATGAAGAGCACAGTTCCATAGACTTTCTGTGCATTGGCTGTGGCTTTACATTATGTCCTACAGCAATCTAGCCTCTTTAATTAGGAGAACTACTTGAGCTTCTCCCCTTTGCTAAATCACATCAAATCCTGGCATGTAGTGAAAGTCACAGCTGAGATGTTCGCCAGCCAGAGTGTGGCCTTGCAGCCAGCATGTCCCACATGGTAAGCAGACTTTCTTCGTCCTATGAAAATCCACTCTTCTATGTGCTAGTAAAACGCTGACCTTGTTCTTTGAAACTATAAATATCTGTTTTTACACTGTCCAGCCATCAAAAGATCACTAGTTCGAAACAAGCACACATAACAACACAGCCTAAAGTAATTTGCTGATGTGAATGATGTCTTTAGACCATTAAGGATAATATCAGGAATCTTCACTCGATGTAAGGAAAAGAAAATTGGGTCTGCTCAAATTACTTGCTTTTCAACGTGACTCTATACTTGCTGTAGCTTGCCTTCATCTTGTAATACTGAAAAAAGCAGACATTTTTTTATTTTCATTTAATATGGGAGTGCAAGCACTTGGTATGGCAGCAATTATGAGCATTCAGCTTTCCTGTGTCTTCTCTATTGCATGAAGAAAAAGATTGACATTTTATTCATCAGAGTTTGCAGGAGCTCTCTCTCTCTCCTGTACTCTGCCTGAGATATTTACATGTAGTTACAGAGAGGATACCATAACCCATATTTTCCTTTGAAACAAGATGACAGAGATCCCGAGTAAGGCCATGGAAGTCCTGAAGTCACTTTTTAAGGTATCACCAGTTACCATAGTTCCCAACTGCCATTGTAAGGGAGGGACTGTTCCTCTTTCGGACCCAAATCCCTCTGTCTAACTTTCCTCCTGAGTTGTCCCTCCTTTTGATGTGATATAAAGTGCTAAAAACATCCCACATCGCAGACAGCCTACCTGAGAGGCGCACAGCCCACCTGAGAGGCGCACAGCCCACCTGAGAGGTGCACAGCCCATCTAAGAGGCGCATTGCACATTAGAGAGGCGCAGAGCCCACCTGAAGGGGC
Source organism: Nanorana parkeri (assembly GCF_000935625.1). Classification (NCBI taxonomy): domain Eukaryota; kingdom Metazoa; phylum Chordata; class Amphibia; order Anura; family Dicroglossidae; genus Nanorana; species Nanorana parkeri. The sequence continues at coordinate 678,729 of NW_017306444.1, read as the reverse complement.
ACAGCTCACCTGAGAGTCTCACAGTCTACCTGAGAGTCGCTTAACCCACCGAGAGGCGCACAGCCCATCAGTGAGATGCATAGTCCACCTGAGAGTTGCATAGCCCACCTGAGGACCGCATAACCCACCTGAAAGTCGCACATCTTCCTGAGAGCCTACACAGGTCACCAGGTCACCTGGAGACATCAGGGAGCCAACCCAAAACAGCAAAGAGTATGTAGCTTCATATTATTTTGTATTGTTGTATAATGCATTGCTGTAGTCCTCTATAGGCGGCCTTCTTACTCCCTCCCCTGGCTGTTTCTTCTTGCTATTTCTCCTGGCTGACTCTCCTCACTCTCTCCTCTACATTCTCCCCCAAAAAAATTGCCATGTGCGGCACTAGAGTGTTCGGGTTTCACTTGAAGAAAAGGTGGCAACCCTAGGAGTAAGTTGTGCCCAAAGCTGAATGGCGTTGATGGAGAAGGTTATCAGTGAAATGTTCATAGCAATGTAGCCCTGAAGTTGAAGGGGTTACAGCAGCTGCTCAGGGTGTCTACTCTATAGATAATTAATTGAAGGCACTTTTGTATTGTCACCTTTCGTCAGTAAGGTCCGTGTACTCAGGGCCTGGAGCACCAAGTATTTCTTGTATGAATGAAGAAGCATATAAAAAAGGTTAATAAGCATATAAAAAGGTTTAATTATTGTTTATAAGGGATGTTTAGCATAAGAAAACATAATTTGTAGAAATGAATTTTGCACATGTCAGGTAAATAAGAGGTTCAAATCACAGGGGCAGATTTAAGCAGCGTGTTTTTTGCCTTACCTGTGATCCCTCACCACCCTAATCCATCACCAGTTTTCCCAGAATTACTGTGTAAGTTTCAGCTTGCTGTGCTACCCCTGCCCACATGTTACCGAGTACAATATTGTGGGCAGTGTCACATGTTTCCACAGACCAAAAAATCTCAGAACATTTTCAGGCGGTTTGTTAATGAATTAAGAATGTGGGGGGTTGGCATAGGAATTTTAAGTAAATGTTTCAAAAAACAAAGAAACAAGACCTTTAAAGTGGACCTTTACCCACTTTGGCAAAAATCACATTAGTATATGGCTCTGCATGCTGATATGAAATCATCTGACATCCATTAGTTAAATAAACATATTTTGTTTTTATTTAAAATTTTTGTTTTCCCACTTCCTGGTCCTCTTAGGCATTAGTAATATAGTCCATGCCTAAGCGATGCATTCTAGGATGGTTACATTAGCATTGCTGGGAAATCTCATCTGTAAACTGTAAAATCTCACAAGATCTCAGGGGAAGGCATTTTTTCCCTTGAGATTATGCATAGTCCAATGTCCTAGTCACATCTGCCAGTGTTCCAGGAAGTAAAGTGAGATGGATTAATCTGCCCTTAGTAAAAATGGCCACTGTAAGAAGAATGGGGAGAATCCAAAAAAATAAGGTATGCAGAGCATTAAAAGCCTGCAATTATCTAGAGGTATGTATTTGTAGCTTGCCATTACTAAAGATTTCTAAAGGTGCCTTTGTTATTATTTTTAAGATAAGTGAAATATATTACAGTTTACAAGTTCTTAGATGTGTGTCAGGAAACCAGGGGTGTCACCTCCCCACAGGGTCAACGGGCACGGCGCAGGGTACGGGTCTCCCTCCAGCCTGGCAGAACCACTGGCGCTTGGGTTGCTGGTGCTCATGCGCAGTACACAGGCTGCGCGCGCATCCCCGGGAGTGCGTGCATAGCGTGCCTGCGCCTGTTTAGGTCAGGTGTGGACCTTGCTGGGGGAGGTTCACGTACACACCCATACCACCTCTCGCCTGCAATTGGCTCTCGTGGAGAGAAGCCTCCTAGTTGCCTCGGTGACAGGGCGGACTTACACCCCCTGGCTATAAAAACCTGGCCAGAGCTCTGGCTTGTTGCTGAGTTATCTCATCCTGTGGTGTGATTTCCTAGCTCCCTGTACATGTGCATTGCTTTGTTTCCTGACCCCCTTTATCTGGACCTCCTGTTGCCGACCTTGGACTGCCTTTCGCCCCTGAACCTTTGCTGCCTGCCTCGACTCAGATTGGACTTTACTTCTCTTTGGATTAGCCCTTTTGTACCTCTGCCTTCGGACGCTTCAGGCCATTTCCTGCCAGTGAGTTCCACTTCGTTCTTCTGCCAAACCAATGTGATGGCCTTGTGTGTTTTCAGGCCAAGCACATTTTCAGCAAATACAAAAAATACCTGTTGATCTTGCCAGAAATGCAGTGCCCTTGTTACTTCCTGTGAACCTTATGTTATTGTATAAAAAAAACCCTATGGTATTGTACAAACTACTAGTCCGATCAATCTACCATATAATGGAGATAAGCAAAGGTACAGATGTTTGAAGTCTAGCCTGTGTGTCTACTATAGCTGCCTCCTTAGATACAGAGAACAAAGCATAGGCATGAAGGGAAAAGAAGTATGTTATTTGCAGGGTTATGAAGTGAAAATAAAGGAAAAAAGGCTGAGAAACGAAAACTAATGCAGTGACCACATCTATGAACTGGTAAGCTGTAAAGAAAAAATACAAATACACAATAGAATTCAGCATACCTAGATCAAGTAGCTATTACACACAGCTGGGCTGATGGCTGTAATACCACAAAACATCTCCATCGATAACCCGAGAGGCAGACTAGTTTCTCTGGCAAGCTGAAGCGCTCTGGCATGTGGGCAACTTTATAAAAGTACTGATTGCTGACCAGCTGGTAGATTTATGTTTCAATAAGAAAACCAAAATCGCTGCTTGTCCCCCACCTCAGATGTGAGTCTAATCAGGTTTGACAACAACAGCCAATTACTGGAGGGAGCTGCCTGGCAGAGACAGGGGTGGAGCTAGAGACAATGTGAAATCTGCACAGTGGCACAGGACTCACATTGCTTGTCCTCAGCTAAAAAAAACTGCCTGCAGGAGATAAAATGTGAATTTCATGTGCCATGAATGTTTTCCTAATGTGCGTCCAGACTTATGATTAATTTAAAAGCATTTACTTTTTATGAGGTGCAATATAGTTGTATAATGAGCAAAAAAGATATAAATATATTTGCATGGAACCAAAGCAGAAATAGCCAAACATACTCTAGCCAAATATTAAATGACAACACCAATAAATATTATCAGAACAATTGTTAATGTTTGTCTAATCAGTTGTGATTTTAGCATCTTTATTTGGCCACATTTTATAAAGTAACACTTTATGCATTTTTAAGTTATAGTTTAATGTATTTTAAACTTGGACATATATTTCCATTGAACAAATTGACAGTAATAATCATGCAGAAGACTGGGGCAATCCCCAAGATTTTGACACGTCTAAGTCTGCTATATTCTGCATAATTGCATTAGAAGAGATATTTCAATTGTCTAGCTTATAGTCAGCCAGTAGGCAAATAAAAACAGTCATTCCAGAAGACCAGGGACAGGTCTCTCTGAATGGATAACAGAATGGGAAGATCACTAAGGTCTCTTGTTGGACAATTACCATTTGCATTTCAGTGTTTTATCACATGGTGTTTGTTTGTGATGTCAAACCATTGCAAAGCAAGGTTCACTTGGCTCTGGTCTTTTTGCAATCATGCCGCAATGGAACGCAGGGCATTTGATTAACACGTGGTCCTTTGTGGCCGATCGAATTGCGGATGGAGTGTGCGTCTGCAGTGCCATTGACATGAATGGCACTGTCACGCCCCCTCCCGCCCCAGAACCCAAGGAGGCTTTGTGTATGCGATCCCTGGCGTTCCGGGCATGGAACAGTGTGATGAGCACATGGGCTGGTGGAAACAAGCTCTAAATGAAAACTTTACAGACTTTAGGCTATACATACACCACCATATAGAAAAATCAACCAATGTGATTTTATAGTAGTTAAAGTACAACATTCTTGAAGGGGACCACATAGTGATACACATTCAATTGTGTATCTGAACCCAAGTGATATTAATAATGGTATATAGAACCTCTAACTACAGCTTTTATACCTTATATCCCACTTATGTCTGCCAGAGTGTGGATCTGTGGACCCAGCTGCACCCTCCCACCACTGCAGCTCCTGAGGTGGGTGCCACCAACCTTAGGTTACCAACATTAAAAAATGTGTTCCCAAGCAGTTCAAAGTGTAATTTTTCATTCTTGCTATTAAATTGCAGACATTGCAGACATTGGGGTTTAACAATATCTACTCATAAAGCAATTGTATTTTTAGGAAATTTGCACTGAGAGAAATTTAAAAGCTTACATTGCTGCCTTTTTTTCTGAAAATGCTAGTAGCCTGGCTGCTTTGGCTTAAAAAGCCATAATGAAATCAGAGAAATTAGAGGGCAGAAAATCAGTATTTTCAGAAGGACAGGTCAACAATGGCAACCTTCATACTTCCTCAATATGGTTTCCTTAATGCAGGTGTTTGGTCCCTCCATCTCCTGATGAGAACACACATATGGCATATGACTGATTTACCATGCTGATTTAAATAATGGCCAAAAGAAATAGGCTGACCTTAAGATTTGCAAATACCATGCTGTCTTGCAATGGCAAGTACATTGCCTATGACCAATAATGACCATGCAGCTGTCTTCCGTACTGGTGCATTTGCAGGAATTGGACTAATATTTAAAGAAGAACTTCAGGATTTTATGACCCTTGTTTGAGTGTTCGTTTGTGTCTAGGTACTAAAATAACAAAGATATTCTCACCCAAAGTTCTGAGCTGGCCAGCTGTCACGGCGCTCCTTCCAGCCTATTCCCTCCATAGCAGCAGTATTCGAATCTTCCTCAGTGTCCTCAAGACAGGCCTGGAACAGCAGACGGAGGCGTCTGTGGAAGGCCTACATCACAGGGGTTTGGGAAAAACAAAAGGGGTCCTGTAGGGTTAATTTGTTCCTAGCAACAGGGAGGTTATGATGGGACACTTACCTGATTGGTCAGAGGTGCGGAGAGGAGGAGTGTAGGTGGATCGCTGAGGAAAGAAGTTTCCAGATCCAGACGTAGTCAGCAGCATGGAAGTAGCGTCCCAACCTCACGCCCTAATTTCTTCTTTTTGTGTGCGGTATTTCCTTTTGTTCGATATTTGCATTGTCTGATTGCATTTTGTTTTGATATATTGCTCATGTTGCTGCAGCTGGGCAGGGTATTGGGGTCCTTGAGGAGCAATCTATGCAGTTGCTGTTTAATTAAGGGCGGGGAGCTGTCTCAGGTATGGCATCCCTTTGTTAACGGGTCGGATCGTGAGTCATCTAGTGTCTGCTTATACTGCCAAGTACCCGAGGCTGTGTGGTGCGGCTGGGGGCCATGTAGACAGACACTGGTTGATTTGTTGTGGGATGGCCTTCAAGGACCGCAGTTCTCATTGTCAGTTATTTTTGAAAAGATTTGTTGGTTTTATACTTAATAAAATGGCTACGGTGGCCACTAAAAATCCAATACCAGTGTCGTGCCAATTAATTAGAAGGGGTATTGGTATAGTAGTGTTATGCTGTTTCGTTAATTGACCCCTTACAAAAGGTAGACAATACCCGTGTCATGTCTTTGCGCAGAATATAGATGTGATGATTTACTGGACCTTAGACCTCTGCATAGGAGAGGGGAAGACATTCCAGGGACAGGTCTAAGAAGAAGCCGGCTCAGAGCTTTGGGTGATTATATTTTTATTTTTTAACCTGGACATAAATGAGCAGTTAACCCTTGCTAGCCCCACTGCAAGGGTTAATTAAAAACAAATCCTGGAGTTCTGCTTTAAGGAGTGACACGATCTTATTAATGGTATATTCACATACAGATGCTCTAGTTTGGTGTCTCCTATACTTTAAGATGAGAACAGCAACAGCTTAAAATTTACACAAAGAAAATACCATTGGACCAAAACAAAATTATATGTCCTACTTGATTTCACAAACTAAAGTACTGCCGATGTTTCCTCCTGTCCTGGGCCCCCTCCAAGTGGCCGAACTCCAGGGCCCGGTCACGGCCGCGACCTCTGCGACCCTGGTAGTTCCGCCACTGCCATTTAGCATACCTGTAATTTAATAGAAATATGATGTAGCTAAGGTAAAAAGTAGGTGAGGCATATTCAATTAATGATATTTTAGTGTGTATTGTTGCGCTTAAGGGTTCCTCTATGCCTGAGTATCTCTATGTCATTTGTTTTTTAATATGGCATTCCCTAGATTAGGCATGACAAGCTCAACTGTCATTCAGCATCTCAGAACATTACTAATGATCTGTTACTTCAAATGCAGGTAAGATCTAAGGAAATATGACCAAGACACAACAAACAGTAAAGGCACTTGGCACTGCAAAACATGTCTTCTTTACTCTAGTGTGTAATACACTCCTACCAATGTACTTTAACTTGGTCATGTCAAGCTTTTACAAAAAAATACTTCAATTTTGTCAATTATATCCATATCCTAAAATTGCTATACTGCTTCTCGGAGGTATTCATCTGTCTGGGGTATGGTCCAGATATAATATTTCCCAAAAAACAAGAGCATTCAAAAGCAGGCCTAATCTAAAGTTAATGTCTTAATGTATTTTCTGGCTCTGGAGTATAATTTAAAATGTTGTGGTTTTATATGTTAATAAACCCAAATTAGCGAAACAAATAATCTTATAGCCACTGTGGTCCTGTGAGTCATTATGGTCTTCTGTTCTGCTAATGTTGCCTTTAAAAGTTTACTTGTTTCAATGGTTCCATTCACTGTGGAGTGTCTATGGACCCACTGCAACATGCGTGCTCACCCCAGGAATTACTCATTGACATGAAGCAGCTCTGCACACAGTCACGACACAGATGTGCTGGGTATGAGAAGTCTGCTCCGCCCACCTGATTATGATTGACAGCTGGCTCATTATTCAGTTTGAGCTCAGAAGCATAGAAGTGCACCTGGGAGTGCAAAGCACACTGCAAGGAACCACTGTTACAATATGGCTCATAAAGTTTATTTAGTCTATTAGTCTGTTATTTAGTCTTTTTCAAAAAGATTTCTTCTGCCAGTTCTCCACCTCAGAAATATGAAAGTGGAAAGCAGAAAAATATGTAAAACTTTGATGTGCATACATAGTATGTTATGGCATGCAGGTGCTTATAGGACACGTCAGGATGAAAGTAGGACACTGTCACAACATCAGCAAATGGGCATTGCGGGAGGGAGGGGAGGACTCTGTTTGGCATCCTGCCCAGCTCAATTAAGTTACTGGTTGCCAGGAGCTCAGTGGGATGACATCTAGAGTGTCCCGCTCAGCTCCTGTTAACTGGTGATGGCAGTAAGCGAACCTGGACAGAGCATCACAAGTTTCTAAGAGCTCTTCGCAACTTGGAACGCTGTGGCCACCCCCCACGTCCCCCCCACACACCTGCCGCCCCCCAATTAGATGCCTCAGGCTGCCTCATTATACGAACAACCCTGCGTGCACATTAGCTGCTTTCTTGCTTCACTGCAAGAAAAGGAGATAACTAGTTTTACTTAGTGATTTCAACAGGTATTCCATTATAGGTTTTTATTTAACTATTACATTAAAGTTACATTTAGAAGACTTATTACATATAAATAAGTTTACACCAGTTCATGTAAAGGTCATGGTTTTTAAAATAGGTAAAAAGTAAAGGCTGTGTAAAATATAAAGAGTCCAAAGTAGAGCTCAACACCATATATCCGTGGTAAGGCATGGCTCATAAGACAAAGGAAATATATTAAATCGTTGCAAACAAAGTTAAAAACGATTGAACGGATAATTGTTACAGTTGCCGGTTCAGATCAATGATCTGTTCAGACTCAATTCAATTATCCTGCTTAACTGAATGAAATGAAATTATGATACACAAAAAAAAAAAATCATGCCATTCACTCGGAGAACAGACAGGAACCAAACTACATTTAAAGCAGTAAATCAGAGTTGAAAATGGTTATAAAATGTTGGCCATGGTTAAATAACAGACACCGCAGGGTCTTTTGCATACAGGAAAGGGAAATGCAGAAAATGCTCAGGAAGTCTTTTTCATTGGACGCTTGCGGAAAGACAGGAATTCTTTTTCATTGGAAACCTCTGTTGTCGCTCCAAAAAGCGCTCCAAAACGCGCATGCGTCGCACGTTTACAATGTACAAAAACGCGCTAAAATCGCGCTTTAAAACGCGCAAAACGCCAGTAGGAAAACGCGCATATGACGCGCTTATGAAAAACGCCCAGGTGTGAATGGGCTGTTACCCCGTTCAGGAAAACAAAATGTAACAAAATGATCCATCGTTATGGTTTCATAGCCTAGGAAGTATTATTCTTCTCTACAGTCCTGCAATGGGCACTGTATTTTGTTTTATTAATGCAGATTGCAGAAGTCATTTCAACTGTAATAGTATAGTGATTTTATTTTTATATACACATATATTACTTGCAGCATACCTATTCCCAGCCATGGAACGGCAAACAAAATAAACTGTTGTTATGAGCTTAATGTAGGTGCTTGAATTTCTTGCAGTTGAAACATTAAAATAACACATTCGAAATTTTACAAACACAGATGGCCTGGTGTCCCTAGAACAGCACAAAGATTTACAGGGGTCTGTTAGAATTACATAACTGTGGTTTTCATGCAAGGATTTAGATGAGTTAAAGTAGATTCAAACATTTATATGAGCTTTAACATGGTAACGTTAGATGGATGATGTCACTGCCCAACCATGTGACAGTGTTCAAGTCTGGCAGCTCTGGCATGGGCACTGCCAAATAGGGAAGGTCAAATGCTTTCCCATACCTGGAAACCCATACCCCCAATAAAACAGAAACCCCATGGATTAGTGATTATACCTTCAGAGTTGGGGGGGGGGGAGTCACTTTGCCCTAAATGGAATGAATGAATGAATGCAATGGAGGCTGATTCCTTTAAAATATTTAAATAAACACATCTTTGTTTATGTATACCTGAAGCAAAAACGTTTTTCTTATCCTTTCTATTAGTTCTGGTGACCATTGTTGCCAGGACTGCAAGTGAGATAAGAACGAAGGGTTCTGCATACTCCTCTGTGTTGCTGGGGTCCCTCTGTACACTTGTGTTGGAAAGGTCTGCTGTTAGGAATTAGGACCCCTGTTGGTGACACTGTGGTCCACGGGAAAGGTGTATCCTAGCAATCAGCAGGTATTAGAAGTTATTCTTCACCTGATGCTGGCTTCTGGGAGAGTATTTGGCTCCTCTTCAGACATCTCACAGTGGCGCATTGTTTTACCCATGTGCCTGTTTTCATTGATACAGTGCTCTTGAACTTACCACCTGTGCCTCTTGCCTATGTACCTGTTACCCTTTCTGACCGTCGTTCTTGATCTGACTCCTGCTACCTCCTGAACCTAATATCTGTACCAGCTGCCCTAGTACCAGTGGCCTGTTCTGAACCCTATTCCTGACCTGTCTTTTTCTCCATTCCCTGTACCCCCCACCTGTCCCCTTCTTCTCTGAACATAGTTAGATTCACATTTCACGGGTGCTCACTGGGTTTTGTATTGGTTTCTGTATTTCTGTTTTATCTCACTTGTGTTTTGTGTCCTTAATAAAGTGTATGGCTTTATGTAGGTTAAGATAGTTTTTCTCTGTGGAGCACCACATATCTGGCTTTGCTAGCACTGCAGCATACCAACACATGAGGGCAGACTCATAACAGCCTCGCCCAGCATACTGCAGGGTAAATTCCATTTGCATGGCATTACTGCCACTTGATGGAGCTGAGACTCCAGGCAGTAATGCAGCTGTGAATTCAGCACCATTGTGTCCTAAGAAGATAACAACCAGATTGGTTACATATGGGATCTGTAGGTTGTTCATTTGTATACACTTACAGTATTGTTGTGGGAACCTTGTATCAGGATGCATTCAAATGATGTTTAATATTATGTGTTAGCAAGACATGGAATATTGCTGCCAGATATTACAGGATCGAACTAGTAAGCAGTTGCTGGAATACATTACATGTTATTGCTGTTTTACATTTCGTGTAACTCAGCCACTGATTTATCAAGACATGGAATATTGCTGCCAGATATTACAGGATCGAACTAGTAAGCAGTTGCTGGAATACATTACATGTTATTGCTGTTTTACATTTCGTGTAACTCCTGATCAGTTCTGTGCTGGCATTACCTGGTGATTCTAGCAGATAAGGTTTTTCACCTCCCTTGTGTGTCTCAGGTTGTGTCTCTAGGGTGGTTGTTAGTAGATGATAAGACTTGTTTTCATCAACACCATTCTGTATATTCATGAGAGACTCTACTAGACTGTGTTTTTACTGTACATTCTCGAGTAAAACACGGTCATTGTAAGTGGAGTTTTGTTGAACTTCTACCCCAAACCTGGTCAGACCTATCACCCTCATCCACAGCTGATTTACACTCAACTATCTAGACACCAGCATTCCTGGTCTTTTATCACCCTTACCCATAGCAATCACAGCTCAGTACACATACTCCCATTCATATATTTATACCCTACACCACATCCTACTGTTCCTGTTCACACTAGCTGTAGCCAGTCACTTGAAATCTCTTTCCAAAGCCTTGTTACCCATAATAACCTCTCAAACACCTTATCATGCCACTGCTACCAAGCACTAAATCAAAACATCCTGATTGGATCCCTATGATTACCAGATTTCAAACCAAGAAAGAAGTGAAAGTTTTTTTCCAACTCACACAATGCCAGCAGTTTCAGTTCAGCCTGCTTCTGTGCCAGCAGTTTCAGTCCAGCCTGTCTTTGTGCCAGCAACTCTAGTCCAGCCTGTCCCCATGCCAACTGTTCCAGTCTGTTACAAGGTAGGGATCCCTCTCAGTGGATGTATTTAAGCAAGCTTCCCAGCAACTCTCACTATTTTGGAAATAAGCACTCTTCAAATGCCACATGGATACAGACTATTAATTTGCTTCCGAAGGACTATATGTTCTGCAAATATCACTGTGCAAGGTCTTAGAATGTCCCGAGACCACTCCTTAAAGGGGGGTGGGGGGGCATTCTTAGGAAATAGAACACCTGCTGGTGGCATTGTGGTCTATGAAGCAGGTGTCCCTTAGAAGTCAGCAGGTCCCAGGAATTAGTCTTCACCTGATGCTGGCTGCTGGGACGGTAATTAGCTTCTCCTTAGGCGTCCCACAGTGCCCCAGTGTTTAACTTTGTGCCCACCTTTGCTGATCCTCTCCTATTGAACTTTCTACTTGTGCCTGTTGCCTTTGTACCTGGTACCAATTCCATCCCCCATTCCTGACCTGCCTCCTGCTACCTCCTGAGCTTGCTACCTGTATCCGTTGCTCAAGTACCTGTTATCTGTTCCAGCCCCCATTACCGCCCTGTCTTGCTCTGCACTCCCTGTATCCCCTGCCTGTCCCTGGTTTTGCCAATGTCTTCGTCTTCTCTGTAAATAGTTACTGTAGAGAGTTAATTGGATTCACTTTTCACATGTGCTCACTGGGTTTTTTATTTGTTGCTGCATATGGATTTTATGTCACTTACTGTTGTACTTATAATAAATTGTATTGCTTTCCTTAGATTATGTTTTTTATGTGTAGCTCCACACATTTGGTCTTGCAGGCACTGCAAGATACCAGCAAGTGGTGTGCTAACATCTGAAAACGTGGTACAGGGTCTGTGCTCTTGAAGGGAGTGCATACACATAGGGCAGGGGTGGCAAACACAAGGCCGCTGGGCCGAATCCGGCACGCCGGACCTTGTAATGTGGCCGCACTTTCATCCTGTGAACCCCTGACACAAATCGCCTTAGTGCTTTGCCTCCTTGACTGACAGCGAAGCGACCAATAGCGGCTCAGCACAGCGTGCATTATCCAATCAGAACGAGCCCACCCCTGCTACGAACCTGGCGATGACCAGTTAGCTTGCAGCATCCGATAATCTGCCCGGCTCTCGCAGCAACAGCATAGAGAGGGCGGTGAGACGGGCCCTGCCAACCAGCTGGTGCTTTGCTGTAAGTGACGGGAAGACCTGGCCAATCCTGACGACGGGCAGAGGTCGCGGTCCAATCAGAGGCGTGCGACAGCGGCTTTTCCTGTTTCCGGTGCCAGGCTGGGTGTCAGGAAGCTGGAAGTGTAAACAGAAAGAGTCGGGTGCAACATGGCGGGGATTAAAGGTACTTTGTGCTGTTGTGTCTCCTTCTCCCCGATCGAGTCCATCATCCATTCGCACTCCACTCAGTGCAGAACTCCTATAGAACATGCAGGCTGGCCCAGCACCTCACACAGAACATTGCTTTCACCCCATTATACATCACCCGGGGCTGGTCACATACATTACAGCACCCCGGGATCACACACACAGATACTGCTCAAGCCATAATAGGCCCACTGAGCAGTCAGTTCTGGCAATTTATGTAGAAATTAAGGGTGAAAAAAATCTAACTCTAGCCAAATGTTTTTTACTTTTGTACAGAGAGAGAAGAGTTACCATTTCTTTCAGGTTTTGCTTTTATTAGTGACCCCAATGGGGAACTTTTCTCACTTCCTGTCCCTTGTGACACCCTCACAGAAAATGTTGAAAAAAAAAAAGCAACTGAATGCAGAGGCAACTATTTATGATAATAAAGAGTAGATGCATAGTCCTATACAACCGGCCCTTTGAGGGTAACCACACTGCTGATGCGGCCACCGATGAATTTGAGTTTGCCACCCCTGACATAGGGGGTCTATTTATCAATGTTTTCACCCAAGATTCACAAAACTTTCACCCAGGATTCTCACATGATCACAATTGAATCAAATTAGAAAATGTATGGACCTGAACTCAAAAAGTGAAGATTTATTATGTTATAGGGAACAATAAAAATGATAATTGTACCTAAGCAGTGCTGTGAAAAACAATGAACTTTGTCTAAAATTCCTCCTAAAAATAGTAGTGCACTTCCTGGCTTAGGAGTGTGCCTAGGCACTCCTGTATATCTGCAGCATATGATTTAAGGTACTTCTGCCTCTGAAAGCTGTTTTAGAGTAAGACGCTGATTTGGAGTAAGAATTGGTGATATCACTACTGTGCTGCCTCCTTGTTTGAATATCTGACATGTGGAAGTAGAACTCTGCCTCTACCAAGATGGCTAGCACCACACAGAGACACAGAGCAAAACAAGTCAAGGTAAGTCAGTAATGGGGAAAATCTGCTGAAGGGAGACTCCAGCAATACTGTTGCCTAGCTCTTTGCCCTCTGCCTGCCTATTTTGGGGAACAGATGTCAGTTAATCTGTAAGTGGAAACCGTACTACTACGTGTAGATGCACAGTAATGCCACAGTAATTTCTATGACATGAAGGTCTAACAATCTTCACATACAAATATAGCATCTACTTAGCTTGTATACGTATGTGTTATGCATTTTTGCTATATATGTGTAGCACCCTACTTATAGGGGTGCTAAAATATTTCTATAGTCTATGTTCAGTTCAACTGTGACAGAACAATCTGTGAAGCTGTGTTTGCCTGTGGGTGGGTGTGTCACCACACAGGGCAGAACAGCCACTGAGGATTGCTTTGGGCATTTATGTCTCCCAGCCAATCACTGCAGGACAGTAGCAGTGATGCATGCTGGGAGAGGATATAAATGCTGAGTGTTGCTGATGCAACAGTCTCTCTCTTCCCCCTCCACAGGGCCCTCCTGGCCTGGGGCAGGATGCCTGCTGCTGAAGAGATAGAATGGACTAGGCCTGAGCTGGGGCCTAGGCCTGGATACTGGAGCCTGAGCCTGGAGGCCCAGTGGTCAGCCACTCATGTCTGAAGTTGAACCTGAACAAGACCCTTGACAGTACTGCTTGCCAGAAGTTCTCCACACAGATTGCCGGTACAGCTTAAAGGTCCAAGTCTGTGGTGGCTGCAGTTACTTTGCTCTGTTTCAAGTACAAGGAATCTACCTTCATCCTGGATGTGCCTGACCCTCTTCCCTCTCTCCCTGGAGTTCAGAAATAAAAGAGAATCATCTTGGAGCTATTGTCTGGACTTCAATCTGTCGGTAACCACTGGAAGTGGTAAGTGCTATTGGGGCAGCCATGTGTTTTTAATAATCCCTAGACAGGCTATGGAAGACCCGATCATTCAGCGGCTCCTTCGGGGGTGAGCGCTACAGATGTGTATTTCGATGGCCTTGGTAAATCTAGGATAATTTAAAGACACATACAGCTTCTCCATGCAAAGCTATAGAGCTTAAGAGACAGGGGTGTGGAAAAAAAAAACAAAAAAAAAAACTACTTGCCCAAGGGCTAAAGTGGGCCAAATCTACTTGTCCTTCATGAAAATCTACTTGTCCCAATACAAAGAAATAGTTTTAATTAAAACTAGGGATGCACCAATACCGTTTTTTCAGTATCGAGTAAGAGTACCGAGTTTTTGCTTTCGGATCTCGCCGACACTGAATACTAATACCGGTGCTTCTGCTGGCATGGAGCAGGCTTCCCTGGTAATCAGGAAGCCAGGCAGCGGGTAATGACATCCCGCCCAGGTTCCTGATTGCCACGGAAGCCGGCTCCATGTTGTTTGGCCTGCTTGATTGTGATTGGCCGGGAAACCTGTTTACAGGTCAATCAGGAAGACGAGTGGTGAGTAATGACCTGATTGACCGGGAAACTGGCTCGATGCTGATTGGTCAGGAAGCCGGCTTTCCAGCCAATCAGCAAGGAGCCGGCTTCCCGGCTAATCAGAAAACTAGGAGGTGGGTCATTACTTGCCGCACGGCTTCCTGATTGCACGGGAAGCTGGCTCCATGTTCCCTTAGGGCACTGCCAGTCAGAGGAAATTTTCATCTGGCCGTAAGTTCCAATATCGGGGAAGGTATCGGAGCATTTGGGTGAGTACGAGTACTCGCCCAAATACTCTGTATCGCACTGATACTAGTATCGGTACACCCCTAATCAAAACATATTTGACTGTGCTAAATAGCGCTTCTTACTGGTCAGCGCAGTCATCTGACCATGTTGACCAATGAGTGCTTGCAATTTGCCAGTGAAATTCAAAATGCATAGGGGAGGACTGCGCTGGACAGCAGTACGGGGGACAGATAGTACACCCATACTGGCGGAGGGGAGGGATTGTTCGCCGAAAGGTAAGTATAGCCAGGGGGTGGCAGTTTGGGAGAGACGGGGCCAGATTTAATTGAGTAACTTTTATTTTCCCATATTACCTGGGGAAAAAATTAACTTACCCTTTAATGCACATTGTGTGTGTGTAAGAGAATTCTGGTTACCACCATGGAATGGCGGCTGCAATCTCAAAGTACATGTAGAATGTCCTACGCATGTGTTTATTTGCATGCAGATGGCGGGGGCAGCAGGGTTTCATTTTTATTTAATTTTGACTTTTTCATTTAAAAAAAAATCTTTATGTGTTTTTTTGAACTTTTTCAATTTTCTTTAAATTTTTATTTATTTACTTTTTCCACTTAATGTCCTTCCTATTACATAGGGGATTACAATCCCTTATGTGATAGTTTGGAGGTGACAGGTTCTCTTTATGGAACCTGCCCTCCAACACAGAACAGCTGTTCTGTGTAGTTCCTGACAGCCTAGACAGGTGGCACTGTGATTACAGCACCACGGTCTCAGAGAACACACAGAGAGCCCGTAGAGCAGACGTTCTACAATGCAATGCCATCACCATACCCTATTATAGCTGGCCCCGCTAATGGGAACAAATTCTAAAGAGCATTACTCTTAAAAAGTGAATTTCTAACCTTAACCTAACAATTAACAGGATGCGGAATATAACAGAAGTACCTCTTCATTTAATACATAAAATGCTGCCAGTAAATTCAGGCAGTCTTCTGACAGCGCGGGTTACACGGATGAAAAGAATGCGTGATAGATGTCATTGTATAGTGCTTCAGTTGAAGCAGACAGTGTTCTTTTATAAGTCCGGTGTTCGGCAGAAATGTGTTGAAACTGTTTTCTTTCTTGAATTGTAACTGAGGAGCCGACAGCATGTTGGTTACAAAATAGCAACTGTTCAAAAGATTTTTTTAAGTATAAATTCTTCAAAATCTGCCACCCAATTATTTCAGTTGAAGAGGACTTAAAGCAGACAACTGGCAAGGACTTAAAGCAGACAACTGACTTGTCAAAATATTGAATTATATTTTTCTCTTTTGTGAATGCGAAAATAAAACTGAACTGTCCATAATTAGTATTTTTAACTTGATATGAGTAGTTTTTTGGTGAAGGTTCGCATTGCACCTCTGTTGTCAAGTAAATACTTCTGAATAAAGTTCATGTCATAAATATATTCACATATCTATACCACTGACTAACATTAAATGAGAACTATGGGGTTAAGGCTTTTCCCCATAGTTCTCCTTAGGGTAACGGGAGGACACAAACTAGCGTCCTCCGTCACCCTAGGCTCAGTATACCGTGAGCCGTAGCTCGCGGTATACTGAGACACCGCAGCTGAAGCGGATCCCGACAATTGTGCCGGGATCCGCCCAGCTGCGTGACTGACAGCTGGCTCTGCCTATCTAGAGGCAGAGCCAGCTGTACCCGCCGCCTCCCCTGTCTGTTCCGCCAGTCAGCGCTGGCAGATCAGACCGGGGAGGGGGGAATCCAGCTCCTCCCCTGTCACGGCAGAGAGCCGTGACAGGATTGAGAGGTGAGCAAACGCCTGTATATGTTCGCTCACCTCCCGATCTAGTGAGCCGACCTGTGACAGTCTCATTGTCACAGGTCGGCTAGAACTATGAGGTGAGTGAAAAGCACTCACCTCATAGTTCTCCTTTAAATAGTCATTAGGTCTAAAACAAAGCCATTAAGCTTAAAATAAAGTTAAATATTAACCAAATAATTTACTAACACTTTAATAGCGATATATGCAATGAATACATCACTATTCTGCTATTGGTAAGGCCATACAACGGTCTGAAGTTCTTCCAGTGTTCAGGTGAGCCTCACTGGGCATTGGTGCAATTATAGGCTAATGAACTACACAAAGGCCTTAAAGACCTTAAAGTCCAAGTGAACCTTGAATCAGCTAATACATTCCAAATCCATAAAAAATGGTGTAAAAAGTTTGCTTTTTTTCCAAAGCTGCTACAACCTGAGAAGAGAAGCATGTCTCCTACCAGCAGTTGTACCATGGGACCCTAGGTCTGGGTGGGAAGCAGTGCAGAGGTACAACAAGTTCCCTACTAAATAAGACCTAAGGTTCTGCAATAAGCAAAGTTCATACTTCCTGCTGATTGGTGAGTTCTGGCTCTAACTCACCAGGGGGCAAGTTGGACCTATGCTCTTTCGCAGAGAGCAAGGGTCTCACTCCGCAACATGCTGGCAAGAGACAGGCTTCTCTACCCAGGTTGTGGCTACTTTCTAGGAAGGACATTTATCAAAACTGGAGCAAATAGAATCTGGAGCACTTGCCCATGGTAGGCATAGTAACCAATCAGCTTATTTCTTTAGTTTGTTCAGTTAAGCTTTGAAAATGAAAGATGGAGGTTGATTAGTTGCCATGGGCAACTGCTACAGATTCTGTCTGCTCCAGGCTTCATAAATTCCCCTTTAAGGTGTTTTGATTAAACTGGAAAGTATTTAGCGAACTTAAATGGAAAGTTTATTTAGGCTTTAATTTGTTTCTGAAAAAGGGGCGTTGAAGGTGGGTGGGTCCTATTTTTTTTTTAACTACCTGATAACTTGCCTGGAGAATGGAACAGAGAAAAGTCAGAAGTCAAGCCAAGGTCAGAATCAGGAAGTGTGAAAAAATAAATTTAGGGCAAAAGTAATCCACAAGTGCACCCACGGAGCAAACTGTATTCTATCACAAGCAATGGTAAAATCATAGAAAAGCATGTTAAAAAGTCATGTTAAAAGCTCATTGGCTGCCGGCTCTGATTGCTCGAAAATTTTCCAGCAGGTTCCTTCAATTAGCTGATGGAGGAATGCCAGCTAAAAGGGAGCCGACAGCCACACACACTGCGAATTTCGTCTGGTACATTAAAAGGCATCTGAAATTCGACCAGCCCCCACCTTAAGACTGATAGCCCCATGCATGACTCCCAGAGGGAGAGATATGATGGGATTTTCACCACAGCTGGAGTGACGAGGTTTCCTACTCCTGATTTACAGTATAATATGACACTCCATACTCTATTCTCAACAGTTGCCTGGTAATGTTGCACAGTTTTTCATATTGTATAACATTAAATCTATACATGAGACACACCAATATCTTTCAACTTGCTGCAACACTGTTAAAAACACAACATAGTCTTATTACAACAGCTTGGATGGGGGATTTGGGTGGTGTTGTATAGAAAATAGTCAGTTTCAGAGGGGTTTTTTTTCAGAATCAAAACAATTTGGCCAAATTTTGCTATTTTGGCAAAATGCAGTGGTGTCAATAGAGAAGGCACAATTAGCGTAGTTTTTAACAATGGTTCTCCTAAGGGTAACAGAATCTGCTATCAGCTATCTTAAACTTGTTTTGTGCCACTGGTCTTATAAGTCTAATTATTTTTTCACTAGGGATTCACCGATATATTTTGGCAAAATGCCAAAAGTACAATTTTTTGGCCGATATAGCTGTGGCCGATATATCTGTGTCCCAGTGGGGAGGACTAAACAGTCACAAGTGGCCCAGCGATGCTGGAGGAGAGTGCTGTGAGCGTCTCTCCTCCTCGCACCGCTCAGCCTCCTGTGACAGATCAGGAGAGTGGCTGTGCGGGCGGAGACAGCCATTGCTGTCACAGGAGGCTGAGGTCTCCTCCCGCACCACTCCGCCCAGCCTCCTGTGTCAGCCAATCCAGGATGGAGTGCAGCGGTCTGGGCGGAGACAGCTGTCGTTGCTGTCACAGGAGGCTGAGCTCTCCTCCCGAACCGCCCCACCCAGCCTCCTGTGATAGCTGTCAGGATGGAGAGCGGGTACAAGCATGGTTACTATATCCTCAATTATGAATGAATGGGAAGTGATCTACATCACCTCCTGTTCATTCATGATTGTGGTTATAGTAAACACACTCTATCCACAAGCTATAAATGAACAGGAACACTCAGTATAGAGGATTCCTGTTCATTTATAACTGGGGCTGCCGAAAGAGATTGAGGACTCAATCTCTTTTTCTATTATAAAAGAGAAATATCAGGGGTCTGTTTAGAACCCTAATATTTCCCAGAAGCCCCTAAAAGTAAAGTAAAAAAATACAAATATTTAACAAAAATGAATAAATACATACAAATAAAATATAAAAAAAGTATAAATCCAATACATCATGCCGGCATCCGTCTTCTGGGTTCCGTCCCCTGCGAGCATCTGCGTCGCAGGGGGGCGGAACTGGCGGGAAACGTAAAAATTAAAAAAGGAAAAAAAAATAGAAAAAATAATCAGACCGCCAGGGAGGATAACTTCAGTGGGTACAGCAGCCATATCTAAGTGGGACACCTGACATTCCTGTCGCAAGAATCTGTATGTTTCTGCTGCAGGAATGCCAGAACGTCCTGTGTAACGAGGCCTAATTCTTTAACAGTGCCACCAAATAAGCTGGGAAAATGGGATTTACAAATAAACAAGGGGAGTTAAAATTATAACTTAAAATACCACTGGGGTTTATCATTTGTAACCCCACTTTCCCCGGCTTCACTGGTGTGGCAATGTTATTTTAAGTTATAATTACACTGCCACACCACAGAAGGATTACACAGTGCAATATAACGCACTTTTCCTAATTTCTCTGGTTTGGCAGTGTAAATACAACTAAAAAAAACAGTTACACCAGTGAAGCTGGGAAAAGTAGGGTTACAAAGTGGGTGCACAGTATGAGCAGTGTGGGTGGCGGAGTGGGTGGGTACACAGAGTGGGTGGGCAATGTGGGTTGTTGGCAGTGTGGTTGCACAGAGTGGATGGCAATGTGGGTGGGTGCACAGAGTGGGTGGCAGTGTGGGTGCACAGAGAGGGTGACAGTGGGCGTGTGCAGAGTGGTTGGGCAATGTGGGTGGGTGGGTGCACAGAGTGGGTGGCAGTGCGGGTGGGTGCATAGAGAGGGTGACAGTGGGCGGGCTCTGCACTGTGACTGGCAGGGGAGAGGATTGCAGATTTAGTGTGCTTAGGTTCCGTGCGACGGTGAAGTTTTTGACTTGCGGCCACACGGAAAATAAGGACCCCTAAACCTCCCTCCTGCTCCTGACCGGGCCCCCTTCTGGCGCGGGCCCCATAGCGCCCGCATGGGTCGCTATGGCGGTAGTTCCGCCCCTGATTGGGTCTGTGTCCCCACTGGGGGATTACTCCTTTGTTTTTTTCCTGAGACAGAAAGAGGAAATCCTGAATTTTAGAGTTGTCATCAGAACAAGAGGTGAGGGAATTCTCTAATGGAGACAAATGTTCTGGTATCAGCTGCCTAAGATAGGTATACCCCTCAATTTGGGGAGAATTCCTCTCACTTCCTGTTGTGTCTCTATGGGGATTTTTTTTTCAAGTAAATTTTGCCTAAAATTTTCCTTACCAAACATCAATTTTACTGAAGCACACAGTTCTGTATGGCTTGGTGGGAACTTTTTTCCAGATGCTTTTGCAAATCTTAAAAAAAAAAAAAACGGTATCCTCTTCCTTTGGATTTCTCCCTTGTGTCTATATGTTGAGGAATGCTGAATTAAGTTTTACTTGCATATAAGAAAATTACATCTGTGTATACAGCATTACACAGGAAACATACATATATACCATGGAGAAGAAAACACATATAGATATAACTTCCTGTGTAAAACAGACAAGCATACATAAGACCAACACTGCATCACAGCGCCATCTAGTGCTCAAATATATTAGTATATGCTGTTGTATTTCCAACACCCGTTCTCAACAGCATATGCGTTGCTATATGACATTTAGCTTCTCTCGAAGGAAACTGTGGTGATCCTTTGGCAATGGCTTAGTGAGTGCATCTGCAGTCATTTCTTCTTTTGCTGCCTTTCTCCATTGACTGGCTTTGTTATGTGTTTTAGCAGTATATGACAGCTTGAAGGGTGGTATTCCCTTTGCTGCTTGAGTGGATCTTCTAATTTCAGGTTGTTCTGCAGAATTTAACATGGAATTTGAATTATTAATTGTGAGTTCCACTTCTTCTGATTCCTGTGCTGCTTCGCTTTGCTTAGCTTTCTTTGCTGGTTCACTGGGCAAATTCACTTCACAACTCCCCGGGATCATTGTTTCTGATGTTGCATTCTTGTGCTTCATCAGATAAGTTGTTGTGTATCTGGAATAATCATGAATGAAAGTCAGTAGATAGCTGTTCCCACCTGATGTGGGAGTTTTCATTGGTCCGCGCACATCACTGTGTATAAGCTCCATGTGATGAGTGGTCTTTCTTGGGCGGCCTGTGGAAGTGGGATACATGTGGCCTTTGCTTCCATACAGCATTTGCATGTCATGAGCATTTGGCAGGGCAGTACGGTTATATCTTCTGATAAGCGTCACTTTATAATTTCTTTTATGGCTTCTGCATTTTGGTGCCTTAGTCCTCTGTGAAATAGGTGGATACATTAGTTGTGTGGATTATGAGTGGCTGTCTTGCCTTGTTCGTCTGCAGTGACAAATCTGTATAGGTCTTCATCCAATTTTCCTTTTGCGAGAATTTGCTTGTTGTTTCGGATTTACATTCATCACCTTGGAATTTAAAGGTGAGACTATTATTAGCAAGGGTTTTCCCTGATAGAAGGCTTCCTTCTAGGTCTGGGACATACAGTACATTTTTCACGAGGATACTCTGCTTGTCCCCTGACAGTGTGATGCAATTCAAGAATCATTGACCTTTACCTTCCCCAGTAAAAGTTTCCCCGTTTGCTAAGAAAACTTTGTCCTTTGTACTGAAATCATGTTCTGTGAAAAAGGTCTCATCACTTGTCATGTGACTCGTTGCACCATACACCATACGAGTCAATACACCATACGTGTGGTATACTGCTCTGAATCTCTTTAAAGGTAACGCTCCATAATGTGCCTGCAGTTTGCTTTGTGGCTGCCTTAGCGCTATCTCTTGTAGGTGCCTCTCGCTTTCGCTGCTCGGCTTCACAGATTGAACAGTCCTTTTTCTGGTGACCAGTCTTTTTACAGCGAAAACATGCTCTGCTTTCTTTGTTTTGCTTTGTGCTCTCGTGCACCTTAATCTCCCTGGCGGTATGATTATTCAGGATTTTAGCATGCCAAAGCGGTACATTGTTTCTCATGGAAATATGTTGTTTTATATTGCAGGCCTGTAAGTCTTAGTAATTCTTAGGAATAACTCACCTAAATCTGTCCAAACAAGAGTCCAGTAGACATCCCAGGTATGATAAAGTTTGAAACACAAAATCATAAATTATAATAACAAATAAATAGAAATAATTAAACAAAACAATAATATAATAATAATACATTTAATTAAATAATGTATTCAAACCAAAAACACTGACATCTGTCCAAACAAGGGTGCAATATTACTTAAGTAAACATCCCTAGTATGATAAACTATGAAACATGGGACAGCACAAAGTCCGACATCACAATCAGGACAATGGAACCCGGTTTCTTTTTGGATTTTTTTTTGCCACTGTTGTCGCTCGTCGAGCAACAAACCACGCACATCCTTGTAGGTGCTAACTTTTTCTCTGTTGGCGGGATGTGGTCCATGAAGTGATGACCATTTAGGCATTCTGGGTTGACAACGCCAAGAGCACGACGTCCAGATCTGTTTACTGATGGTGTTTGGTTGTTCAAAAAGATTTGTTCGTAAATTTTCCAAATGAAGTCCGAATGCGTCACAGGCTTGTCACTATGTTTTTTGAGCAGAACATAGGCATTCCACAAGCACTGCTCAAGAAGGTGTCTGAAGATCTTCTTATAATACTTCTTCTGCTGTTTCCGCATTGCTGGGTAGAATGTCATGGCTTGGTCGGCTCTGTGGACACCTCCAATGGTGTTATTATAGTCTATTACTACTTGTGGCTTCATGACGTCTCTCCCACCTTTTGTGGGTAGCATAGCAGTGGAGGCGTTATGTACTGTACTCATTAGGCACACATCTTTTTTGTCGCGCCATCGCAATGCCATCATTTTCCCTTTCTGCCAGGCAACCATTTCTCCAGCCTTCAACTTCTTATTGCTAAACACTGGCGACATGTCACGCTGGTTAGGCCTAACGGTTCCATAGGCATCCGTTCTGTGTTGCAAAAGAAAGTCATAAAGTTCTGGAGATGTGTAAAAGTTGTCCGTTGTTACACAATAGCCCTGATCCAGCAATGGCTCAATAAAAAGAAAGAACGGAAGATGTTGCCATTCCATAGCTGCTGTATTTTGGATCGAATTTGGTTCCTTTTCCAGTGTATATCACGGAGTTCCAAATGTAGCCAGTTGATGATTCACATAGCATATAGATTTTGACGCCAAATCGTGCTCTCTTTTTTTTTTTTCAAAAAAATGTTTATTCAAAGTTTTCAAGAATACAGAATCCGAGTAATACAGAGTCATTTAGGAAAATAAATAGAATCAGGTATAGTCACATAGCTTGGTACTTAGTCAAAAAGAAAAAAAAACATGGATCTATATAGTCATAAATCAGATTATTAATTTCAATATGTATGACCCGGGGGTTTAAGGTACAGATCCGGCATGGGTGGATTTACAGATAGGTGCGGATAAATGATCTGTATAAGTCATAATATAATAGAGTATTGGTCATGACTCGACTCTTGCCGTGAAGGTATGTCTACTGTCGGATTCAGGGAGGCGGGAGAGAGGGAGAGGAAGAGAAAGAGAGGGCTAGGAAGGGTTAAGAGATTCAGAAGGGAAGAGAGAGAGGCAACGATAAGATGGGGGGGGGGAAAGAAAAGAAGGTTCAGGTTTTGAGTTGTACCAACCGGAAAAGGTTGCATGGCTGGATGGTTTAAGGAGCAGGTTCTAGTCAATCTGTTATTAGGTCAGTATCAAAATGGGGTGGGAGACATTTCCGGATCCAGGGGTCCCACACTCTGTCGAATCTATGCATTGTATCGTGGAGTTTAGCCGTCAGTTTCTCATAAACAAATACTGTGTGCAAACGAGCCTTTGTCTCAGAGAAACGTAAGTGAGGAGTCAGCTAGGCTTTCGCGATTGTTTGTTTGGCAGCGGTGAGGACATGTGTCATTAGGGTGAATTGTGCATTGTTCATAGTGTC
This sequence comes from Nanorana parkeri, assembly GCF_000935625.1. Taxonomy (NCBI): domain Eukaryota; kingdom Metazoa; phylum Chordata; class Amphibia; order Anura; family Dicroglossidae; genus Nanorana; species Nanorana parkeri. Next base: position 654,590 of record NW_017306444.1, on the reverse strand, counting down.
AGGTCTCAAGTTTAATAGAGCTATAGCAGGTTGAAACGGTGGTGCCTGGCGGGAGAGAGAGTGTATAAAATTGAATGCCTTCCGCCAAAATTTCACTGCTATCGGGCATTCCCACCAAATGTGGAGCATAGTGCCCGGGTCAGTGCAGTGGCGATAGCAGTAGGGGGATGAGGAGGGAAAGATACGGGCTAGTCATGATGGAACATAGTACCACCGCATTAAAACTTTGTAGTTGGTCTCCACTGCCATCGCACATCGAGAGGAAGTCCTGTTCGTATCCCAAATTTGTTGTCATTGATCAGCGTCAAGAGTTAAATCAAGGTCGCGTTCCCATTGTGACACATAGGAGTGGAAGGGGGGGTGGGGGGATAAACGAGGGAAGAATAAAGAGAAGAGATTACTCCCTTAGCATGTGGTGAATGTAGGCAGATATGTTCAAATATGGAGAGGGGAGAGTGGGTGGGGTTAGGACCTAGCAAGGTGGACAAGAAATGGCGGATTTGTATGTAACGAAAAAGGTCAGTATGGAGTAGGTCGTGTTTTGATTGTAAAGCTGAAAAGGGTTTAATACCGTTTTGGTCAAGGAGAGAACTGAATAGCGTCACGTTACTGGCGGACCATCTGGAGAAAGCCGAGGGGTGTTCTATAGCAGGAGGGAATGCTGGGTTGTGGAGAAAAGAAAGAAGTGGTAGGTGAGGGGAGAGGAGATGCCCCGAATATTTTACGGAATCCCATATTTTCAGTGAGTGGAGTTATTGGATTACAGATATGAGGGTGGTGTTTAGGAGGTGACCAGAGCAAGTTGTGCACTCCGAGAGGATCACAGTCCACGGCTTCAAGAGACACCCACAGGGGGGTGTCTAGTGTAGCTTGGTATTTGGTCAGGGGTGCTAGTTGCGCAGCCCTATACTAGTGGATTATGCTAGGGACCCCTAAGCCACCCATGGGCTTAGGGAGAAGAAGTGAGTGTTTGGAGATACAGGGACTACGGCCCGCCCATACGAAGTGCATCACCTGCCTCTGGAGTATGCGTATGATATGGGAAGGTATAGGAATCGGGAGGACCCTGAAGAAATATAGCAATTTGGGTAGATAAGTCATTTTAATAGCCGCTATATGGCCCATGAGCGATAGGGGGAAGCGAGACCAAGTAGTAAGGAAGGAGCACAGCTGCCTAAATAAAGGAGGGTAGTTTGCCGAGTATAAGGTGGTATAGTGCGAAGTTAGATGTACTCCTAGATATGATAAGGCAGAGGTAGCCCATGGGAAGGGAAATGATGATTGAAGTTGGCTGACAATTGGAGTAGGAAGCGAAATATTGAGGGCTTTGGATTTGGAGAGGTTTACGGAGAGACCGGACACGACGCTGAAGGAAGTGAGAGTTGTAAAGAGATTCGGAAGTGAGACAAGGGGACGAGAGAGAAATAGAAGAATATCGTCAGCAAACAGACTCAGGTTGTGGTGATGGCCAGCTATAGGAATACCTGATATTTCAGGGTGTTCCCAGGATCAGTTGAGCCAAGGGTTCCATGGCTATTGCAAATAAGAGTGGGGATAGGGGACAACCCTGCCTAGTACCTCTGTGTATGGGAAAGGGGTCGGACTTAAATCCTGCGCAATGAACCTTAGCAGAGGGGCACGAATAGAGAGCAGATATTAGTTTACAAAACATAGGACCAAACCCCCAACGTTCCAACACATAGAAGAGGTATGGCCAGGAGAGGGAGTCAAACGCTTTTTTGATGTCCAAGGATAGGAACATGGCAGGGATTTTCCGTGAGTGTGCTAGGTGGGAGAGAAGGGTTGCTCTACGGATGCCGTCTTTAGCTTGGCGGGAGGGCATGAATCCCACTTGGTCTTTATGTATGAGTTGGCCAATACCCAAGTTGAGTCTTCGCTAATATTTTGGCCAAGATTTTAATGTCTAGATTAAGTAAGGATATAGGACGATAATTGGCCCAGGAAGTATTGTCAGAATTTGGTTTCGGGATCATACAGATTGATGCAGTGAGGGTGTCCTTACCAAGGGAATGGTGAGATCTGAGGGCATTAAAAGATGAGACTAAGGTAGGAGTTAGGAGTTCAGAGAATTTTTTATAATAGAGGGCGGGGAAACATCTGGGCCCGCACGTTTATGGATTTTGAGAGATATTATAGCAAAGGTGACTTCTGTGTCTATGATTGGGTCTTCTAGGAGTTGCTTGAGATCCGTTGGGATTTGTGGAAGGGAAAGGGAAGAGAACAGCGTATCTGCAGAGCTTTTGGAGAAGGTGTGGTCTGGAGTGTAGAGTCAAGCTAATTGGGCGCTAAATTCTTCAACTATTTTGGAGGGGTTATTGGTGAGGGAGCCTTGGGATGTACGAAGGGTTAAGGGACGTCTTGTCGGGTCTAGGGTTCGCAATCGGGATGCCAACATCGTACTAGATTTATTTGCATACATGTAAAAGTGGTGCTTAGTCCGCCTTAGTATGTTGTCAGTTTTATGTGTGAGTAGGAGGTTTAAGTCTCGGCGTGCTCCTTCGAGGCGGCGCCGATTCCCTGGTGTAGGGGAGAGGGCAAAGGATGTTGAATCTTCCATAAAGGCAGCTTCCAAGATCTTTTGTTTACGTAGACAGTCACGCTTTAGTGCAGAGGCAAGTCCTATACACTTTCCTCTGATCACTGCTTTATGGGCTTCCCAGAGCGTGACTGGGGATGCGTCTGGTATAGAATTAATAGCCAAATATGAGGTGGCGAGTATGGAAGAGAATGACAGAGAAAATGCGGAATGGTCTGACCAAGAGATGGGTAGAATGGTGGCAGATTGGATCAGAGGAAGCGAGGTGTGGGAGAGGAAAATGTGATCTATTCTAGAGAAAGAGTCGTGAGGAGGGGAGTAGAAAGTATAATCTTTTGTAGTAGGATGCATTTCTCTCCAGGCATCTATTAAAGTGTATTGGGCTATGAGTGTAGAAAATGGCGAGGTGGCGACAGAATTAGTAGGGGATGTAGAAGATTTGTCAAGAAAAGGAGATAGGGATAGATTAGAGTCTCCACACAGGAGAAGAAGGCCTTTTTGGTGCTGAGCTACAGTAGAGAGAAGATGGCGGAAAAAAGGTAGAGGATTAGAGTTAGGGGCGTAGTAGGTCACAACGGTAACCTCTTGATCGTTGAGGCGACCTAGCAGAATCAAATAGCGCCCTGCCGGGTCTGCAATTTCTCTAATGCAGTTGAAATTAATTCTGAAGTAGAAGCCTATCAGGACTCCTCTCTTTTTGACGGCAGCGGGGGCCGTATATACTTGTTGGAAATGTTTGTGGAAATATTTAGGGGTAGTGGAGTGGGAAAAATGTGTTTCCTGTAGACAGGCAATATCAGCATGGACTACGTTGAGGTGTCGGAATGCTAAGGTCCGTTTATGTGGGGAGTTTAAACCCTTAACATTCAGGGTGATTACCTTAATGTAGGGACATCATGGGGGGTGAGTGTGCTGTTCAGTATGGCTCGCCCGTAGGACGGGTGCAGGGAGAGTGTAAAACCTTAGGTGGGCTGGGGAACCTGAATAAGACAGAATAGAAAGGAGAGAGAGAGAGAGTAGGAGGAGAACAGGGGAAATAGCGATATTAACATTGGATCAGCAAAACAGATTGTACTGGTACAATACAAACAACAAATTACAGACTGAAATAGAGAGATGCACGCTAGATGCATCGCTCTATCAGGCTGTGGTAAGACCTACAAGGGGGGAAATCCCACCAATGGAGGTCTAGAAGGAGGCAACAATGGCAATCGCCTCGGCACACAGGCAATACAAAGCAAAAAGAAAAAATCTTTGTAACTAGCAAACAGCCCCGGAATATATTGATTAAACAAATTATGGGGCAACATCTCAATAAAATAGGTGATAATCCAAATTAAGGATTGTAATAAAAGTAATAATCATCAAACCAAAGGAATGGGCCGCAAACTCAGTATGATCAACGAAAAAGTCGTTGTGGGGTTAGGTTGGACAATCCCTTAAGAGGTAATGAACTTGGATAGTCAGCCTGGGGAGTCCATGTCAACGGCTTGTGGTAGAGACATCTTCTTCCGGACTGCTTTCGATGGTGATGTCGTCAGGGTGGAAGACGGATCAGACACAGAGGTTTGGTGTCGTCGCTTGGGCTGGGCAGATTGTTGGGGGTCAGATGTTGGTAGCAGCTGGAGATCAGCAAGAATGCTGCGGAGCTCTGCAGGGGTGGTTCCGTGGTATTGGCGACCGTTGTAGGTAAAGGAGAGGCGAAACGGAAAACCCCAGCGGTAAGTAAGTTGATGTTGTTGGAGGATCAGGAGGAGAGGTTTAAGCTCTCTGCGTTTAGCAATTGTGGATGGGGCAATGTCCGCGAAAATCTGGTATGGCGAGCCTTGGAATGAGAGCGATTGTTGAGTACGGGCAGCTTGCAGGATCGCTTCCTTGGTGCGAAAGTACAAACATTTAGCCACCACATCCCTAGGCGGGCCCTCTGGTTTTTTCCTCGTTAGGGCACGATGGACTCTTTCTATTTCTAGTCGTTCAAATGGGATTGCGGGGATTAATTCCTGAAGCAATGCGGTGATGGTGGATTGTAAGTCCATTACATGTTCAGGGATTTCTCTAACGCAGATTGGAGCGTCGTGAGCGATTTTCCAGATCTTCTATTTTAGAAGATAGGACTTGATTGTCGTCACGGAGCTTATCTAGGTCATCAGCATGGGTGGAAAGGTAACGGTCTGTATTATCCATGCGGATCTCCAAATCAGCAGGACGCTGTCCCAATTCACGTATTTCACGTGATAATTGGTTGGTAATCTGTTTAGAAGTAGCAGCTAATGCTTTCTGATGCATACAATCAATTTTGTTCAAAAGTACCTGCTGTGAAGATTCCCTTGAGGATGAGACAGAGCTGGCATCGCTGTCATCAGCTGCATCGCTGTGTTGAGTGGATGGAGTGGGGGCAGAGCCTGCCCTAGTGTGAGGTGACGGCGCCATTTTGGAAGCAGCCTTAGCAAGGGCCTCCTTGATCGAGTTCAAATCGTGCTCTCTTTGATGCTATGTACTGAACCCAGCTGAGCCTTCCCTTGTAGTCTATTAGACTTTTATCTACGGTGATGTCTCTTTCTGGCACATAGCTTTGTTGGAAATTCCTCACAATCATTTGGGATTCCAAATTGTTTTCAGTTTTGGTGCAGGATGAGTGGTTTCATCGAATTCTTCATTGTTTGTGAAGTGTAAAAACTTAATGATCAGGGAAAACCTGTACCCTGACATGACCGTGCCAAAGAATGGTATTGGTTGTCCAATACTACTTCTGCAGGGGTTTCCGCACCACTCCCTGAAGAATTATTAGGCCCAGAAACTTCCAGATGTCATCTTTCGTCACTGGTTCCCACTTTCTGTTTCTGGAAAACTTCCCATGCAGAGTAGCTGATTGTTGTTCATTGTACCGGTTTGACCCGGGAACAATTTCATCAATAACCTCATCAGTCAGAAATAATTTTAGGTATGCCAAGGGGTTGTCATGTTCAACCTCTACCTTCATACCAGATGCTTCAGTAAATGGGAATCTTGGGGGCGCTGCGTGATCCGTACCACAGTCAATAGAACACCAGAAGTTTACACATCACTTAGCTCGGTCGCATAATTGTCGCTTTCGTCACTTTCAGTGTCTGACGACGAACTTCCCCACGAATCGCTGTCGCTCAATTTTATAAGTGATTCCACATCACTATCGCTATTTTCAAGCTGCTCAAAACCGCTTTTGACGCTTTTTGGGTGCCATGGACGCTCTCAAGTTTTCCAGGCAAATAGAATGTTAAAAGTGCAGGCAGGGCAATGGAAAAATCTCTAGGGACAAAGCTGAGGTGAAATAATTCAAATGTAATAGCAGTGTATACAATGTATTATGTGTGTTTTAAGTGTTTTTACATTTGAATTTCCCGCCTTATCCGCCCCCCCTGCGACGCTGACGCTAGCGTATGCTTTAGACAGATGCCGGCATCGGGCGAAGAAGACGAGCGGTGAGAGTGAATTCAGGGTATTCCCGAGTGTGGCTCGGGGTTACTGCTCCTGGTCAGGAAATTGAACCCCGAGCCACACTCAGGAATAACGCCAGGGAGGTTAAGAGATCTCTCATTTTCTTCATTGTGCATATTTTCTTTCCTTCTGTCATATTCATCAATTAATTTTCCTTTGGCATATTCTAGTGTTAGTTACTGCTCAGGTCTGGTTTCTAGAGCAATAATAAGAGCACTGTATGACTCTGGAAGGCTGCATAGCAGTAATAATACCACATGGTTATCTTTAATTTCCTCTCCAATTGCACGTAGCTGTTCTATGATTTCCAGCATGGCATTCACATGTTGAAGCATTTCCTGGCTTTTTTCTAGCCTCATCTTATATAGTTTGCATAGCAGATATAGTTGACTGTTAATGTTTGAATGCTCATGCAGTTTCTGTAATGACATCCACATACCTTTAGCTATATTCTCTTTTATTATGTGGATGAACTGGTCGTTTTCCACAAGCAGACTTATAACTGCTTTTGCTTGCCTGTTCTTCTTGTCCCATTCCCCCCAGGTCCATTACTGGGTCTGTCTGTACTCAGTACTTGCCACAAGTCATCTTTGCTTAGCAACATTTCAAGCTTGAACTTCCATAGTTGGTAGTTGCGATTGTTAAGCTTTGCGATTGCAAACTTAACATCTGAACTACTTGCCTTTTCAGCAGCTTGGATGCAGCGTTTGTTGACTTGCAGTGTTATGTTTAGTGTCTGGGCCCATAACCTGTTGGTTATGTGTTTAGATGAAGCACAGAGATCTTGAGGAATGCTGAATTAAGTTTTACTTGCTTATAAGAACATTACATCTGTTTATACAGCATTACACAGGAAACATAGTTATATACCATGGAGAAGAAAATATAGATAGATATAACTTCCTGTGTATCACAGACAAGCATACATAAGACCAACACTGCACCACAGCACCATCTAGTACTCAAAAATATTAGTATATGTTGTTGTATTTCCAACAATATTTACATCCTTATCCTGTCCCTGTTTACCCACATGTAGGCTTCAAAGTTGGCCAACAAGCCTGTGTGTACCTAAAAACTCTCCACATCCAAAACGCACACAGCCGTACACAGCCGCTAGAAAAAACTGCAGAGTCTGCTCAAGGTATTACTACACTGTTTATAGCAACAGCTTAGTTGGCAACGTTTGAAAATAATTAGGAGGAACACCTGGTGAGGGGCAAGAAGAACTTTGTGGCATTCTTCATCTGTTGCCATGGGACACATTGAGCATTGCCAAAAAGTGGCTGTGTATTTACAGGTTATGGCCTGTAGTTTCCTGCCTTTCCCCCCATGCTTTGCTATGATTTTAAATTAGATAAAGCCTGGGGGTACATCTTAGCGAAATTGGGTGTAAAACAATCCCCATCATTGGTTTAAGTTTGAATAAAATAAGCCTAATATAATGTGTGCCCGTGAATATACGTCGCATATCACTGGTGTCAGAGGGAGCAAGAATAAGTCTCTATCAATGTTGTTGCCTTTTTCAAGACAAAGAGCAACTTTTTGCGTAGTTGTGGACCATATCAAGGTGCACTAGCCATTTGTAGTTTAAGCAGTTTCAAGAATCTGACTACTTTACGTGTCCAAAATGCCAGCTCTTTTAATTTGACTTTTTTTAATTATATCCAGGTACAGTAGTTTTCCTCTTCTCATTGCTTTCTTATTGGTGCATGGCCAAACTGTACAGTTAACTCTTCTTATATCTACATTCAACATGCTGCATTTGTTGCTTTCCAGTTTCATCATTCATGTGTTTCATTTAGGCAAGCTAAATCAATGCTTTATTTACACTATACCCCAGCAGTTGTGCCAGTAATTTCTGAATTTCCTTTACTTTTTTGTTTAATTTTTTTAGATGTTTTACCTCTCTATAGAATGTGTTATATTGCCATGTCTGTAAAACTCTTCTGTGTCAGCCATTCATCAGTCTCTCCGTATTGCTCAGTGTGTCACTGAGATGAAGTATAGAAGAACCAATACCTGGGAACATAATGTTCATACAGCAGTTCAACCTGTATATGTGTCTCTGTTTTAATTGGATGATTGCATAGTAAAACACAGCGGCACTGAGCTTGCACAGTAGGATTCGTCTGGAGGAGATGCGCGCACAGTCAGTGGGGCAGTCACCTCACATACAGTTAGGCATTTCAGAAAAGATGATATTATACAGAGCTGGAGACACTCAGCATTACTGTGCCACTGGGAAAGATACATATTTGACAATGGGCACTTCACATACTCGGTAGGAAACCAACCGCAGACTGAAAAGTGTAGCCCCAGAAACTACAAAAAAACAGAATATTGTTGTAGGGGTTTTTGAAGTTGAATACTGTGCACTGAATACATTTATTTTCAAATCCTATAATGGTAAATACACATGTTATTTGTTTTACAGAATAAACTTCCGTTATCACAAAACAGGTTTGGATATATAGTTGGAACAGAACCTCTAACGGTGTTGATAGTAGAATTGCTTAAAGGATCAGTTGTTAACTGGTCTCCATATGCTGCATTGCTAAGGTTGGCCATGTCCCCTGAAACAAAACTGATGGTAAGACGGCTATCCATCTTTGTGTCAGTAGCACTTGCTTTTCCTTGGTGATGACAACAAAACATGCATGGTTTTATCCTTTACTCTTCTACATAGAAGCACTACGGTCAGGCATATGGATGATTTACCACACAACCTTATTGTAAAAAAAAACGTATTTCTTGGTTCATTACATGGCACAAGATAGCACATTTATACATTCTTTCATATCCTTTATATTGTTGGTACGTATCTGGAGTCATAAGAGACCAGCACTCGGTCATAGTGGATGGTCATAAGAGCTAAGATCCACCTTGAGCAGTTTGATGTTTCTCTTATGGCTACAGAGGGGATTGGCACTTGCTTGCAAGTTTAAAAATCTCCCTTTGTAATATTGAAGCTCACTATTAGTATCTGTTAGGTCAGTAATGGTCTGATGGTTGCAATTAATGATTAAAATCAGAAGCATTGCTTGATTTCCTCAGGCTGGTTATAACATCAATTACATTGCCCATAGACAAGCATGTATGCCCCACAGAATGACAAGGAGATATTGTACTTTTATCAGATGCATCACCTGAGAACTAGAAATCCCCCCTGGATGCTACTATCAGTGCATAATATTTGGTTCCTTTTCTCTGCTCTATAACAAACAACTGGACCAACTCACATAAAGAGTTTCAAGTTTTGAAATCTCCCTATGCATTATATAGGGTATTAGAGGCAAGGGCGTCACTATAGTCATATCTACACTGAGTGGCCAGATTATGACCACCCCATCAGTACTTCGTTGGGCCACGAGATAACTCCACGAGATGACTTTGTTGGGCCGCTTTGTGACTCCACGAGATGTTGAAAGGTGATGCGAGGAATCTGACACTGCACTGTTGCCCTTCTGTTGTCTTGTACCAGTCTTGCCACTCTCCGTTCTGCCCTAACATTGACTGGTCGCTGACGTCCACAATTCGCACGTTCAGACCCAGATTTTCGGCTGACAGTCCAGTCTTTAAACACTTTAACAACAGCTGCTCTTGAACATTTAACGAATTCTGCTGTTTTGCTGATACTCGCTCCGGGTGCCAACAATAATCCCACGTTCAAAGGCTGTTAAATCCCGTTGTTTACCCATATCTTCAGAAAAAAAATCACTTCTACTGTCGTGGTAAACAACCTGCTTCCCTATTTATAATGGTGTGGCCATCTAGCAATTTCAGAGCGAAATTATAGCTAATTATAGCTAATTTGCCTACAAATGTCAGGTGGTCATAATAATCTGGCCACTCAGTGTATATCATTACTATGGATAAGTAAACCAGGCAAAACCAGCAAATCTAGAGGGAAGTTCACCACCCTGAATATAGCGCCAAACCCTGGATTTTTTCTGGATTCTGTAAGGCTAATTTGCAGGCTGTTGTTAAAAGGGGGAATGGATAACTGTACACTGCAATGGAGGAAATGTACTAATGCAAAAACATTTTTTTACAAATACTGTTCAGCAGGAAGAGAATATTTTCATGCAGCTTAAAGAATAATTCCACTTTTAATGAGGAAAAAAAATCAGTCCTCTCTAGGTGATCAGTGTATATTACAAGGATTTTAACACACTTTGTTGCAGTTTCCTACCTGTTTCTGTTCTAAAGGAAAAGCTGTTTGTTGCAGCATGTCCTTTCCAAACAGATCCCTGAATGGGAGGGTCTGTGTTCATTATAAAGAGCTGGTGGCCTTTCTGTGTTGTAATAGGGAAAAGTGCAGTGTCTGCATCCCTTCAGTAATAATTAACCTTATCGTACCAAAAAATGAAAATCTTATTGCAAGGAATGACACAAATTATACTCGGCAACCCGCAGATGCTGCAGTGCCGTCCGTCCGTTTTTTTACTACGGGCGGACGGCAAGAGGTTAATGCACACTTCTGGGAAAATCAGTCAGCCAATCACAAATGCAGGAAGTGATATATTGCATTTAATTTTCTAGACAGATTTAGAACATTACAGCAGCAAGTTTTTAAATAAGAAGGCAACATTAATTTCCAAAATTGCTTGTTTGACAATTATGAATATGCTATATTCATTTTTAAAGATTGTGTCATTTTTTTATTGTTAAAATGGAGTTACCCTTAAAAGGGCAGCATTGAAAATGCATGAATCCATGATATATAATGCTTAGAGATATGTTAAATCTGCATGGGAAGTTATGGAACAATATGATGTAGTCCTTTAAAAGTGATATTTTAAATAAAGAAAATGGGAAAAAATGGGGAAAAAATAACTTGGGGTTCTCCTTAAAATTCAAACCAGAAGCCTGGATGCCAGAAAATGGAGGGCAGTGGACATATGACCTCCCCTTCCTTTCTGAACTGTAGCAGACCGCATGCCATTTTAATTTGAAGGTCAAAGCCTCTCTCTTTGCAAAGCATCTTGTCCCAATATTGGGGGACAAGGACCTTATCAAAAGGGTGTAGGGGAACTTATAGGAATCTGGAAGCTCCTCCTAGAATAAGGGAGCCCCCAGATATTCTGCCCTCTTGGGGGAATGAATATGGAATACATATGTCCCAAAATGAAATTAAAATGTAAATAACCTGCACCCACAGTGAAAAGTCCTTTAATCAAATTTTATTATAAAGTGTAATGACTGTTCCCAATGTAAATCTATCGCCAATCACGTTGTCCATTGATGTAGATCCATAATCGATCATGATGGCCCGCTGCCAGATATGGTTTCTTCCCTATCGACCAATGTTGACCCGCCTCCCAATGATGTTGCGTTCCTGTACTACTGCCACTAAATTACGGTCAGATCTCTGGCCAGTTTGTTTACATTTTGTGGCATCACCAAAATATGGTCATGAGCATATTTGGTCAAGACGTCTTTCAGGATCCACAGTCAGTTTGTTCACAAACAGCAGCTTCAAATTCTAGTACTTGATACTTGATAACAGCACTTGATATTGTATTCTAACAGTTCAGAAATGGCCCAGTATTAAAAAGCCAAGCTTTAAATTGAAATCATTGCATGTAATTACCGAACCATCTATGGACACCCTAAGGCTTCATTCACACAAAACAGTGAGCTGTGTCCCTAGATGCTGGTAACTGCTCTGACTTTTTACAGCAGATAAATGTGCTATAAGGCAGATGTGACAAGTTTCCATTCATCTCAATGGATGAACGCAGCTGTCCTTCAGACACATTGGAGGTTAATGCAGGTATGGTTCTTAGTGGTCAGAATAACGTTCATTGCCTGCTTTAGTGTGTCTGAATGGCAGCTCCATTCATCCATAGAGATGATCCTAGACTTATAACTTCTGTTTATAGCCCGTTTATATTCTGTAAAAAGTTCAAAAGGCATGAATGAGTGAGTGTTTGAGTGACCTGCATCTACAGACATAGTCCTGTGAAGGAAACCAGAGCATGTCTACAGACTGTAGATGGCATCTGTGCATTCAGAGTCTGGCCTCTCAAAAATGATCTTACAAACCAGAGATTGATCTCGTGGTTTTGTGCCTATGGAGAGAGAGCTCTGCATGCAATAGAAAAACAATAGTGATCGACTAAGAATATGCCCCCACTTACCTGAGCAGGAATCATTGTGGGAAGCCTAAGGACATGCAAATGTTCCTCAAACCAGATCTGGTTAGCTATTCTTGTGGTGTGTTTTGCATTAATACATTCCTATCACATTATACAGCTGTTTTAAACATGCTGTACCTTTTACCATTTAAAGGAGTTCTTGAACTCCTTTTAGATTGTAAGCCCTCACGGGCAGGGCCCTTCTTACCATCTTGTCTTGAATTGTATTGTGATTGTAATGTCTTCCTTATTTTGTAAAGCGCTGCACAAACTGTTGGCGCTATATAAATCCTGTATAATAATAATAACAGGGTTTTTTGCCTTCCTCTGGATCAACATTGGGTAACTGTGAGCAAATCATTCTATTTTTGTTTTTCTTCTTAGTTTGTTTCAACTTAATAGGTTGAACTCAATAGACCGGTGTCTTTTTTCAACCTGACTAACTATGTAACTATGGTTTGCACATTTTTGTGGCATAACTGAAGAAAACTGTAAGAAAGGAGCATCTAAACTGTTTTGCAGCCTACATTAAGCAGGTCTAGTAGAAAATGACTTAGAAGAATCTGCCAGAAACTATAAAGGTAGTTCTGGGCTTTCTTACTAGCATGCTTTGGAAATGCAGAGTCATGTATACACCCTTTAGTGAATATGTATATATTAATATAATATATAATATTAATATAATAATCAAATAAATATTAAACACTGAAATTTCTGTTTAATACTTATCTTTAGTATTTTTCAGCAATGTGTGTCATCTAATATATCCTGCTAATAAGTTTTCATTCACAACAGCTTTTCAGCTTTTGAAGAAGAACTCCAGGCAAAACTTTTATTAACCTTTGAAGTGGGGTTACCCCCCACACTCACCCAATCTTCTGAGCCAAATTGCTCTTAGACTGGTCCTTTTAGCCTTGCTCCCGCTCCGCTGCAGAGGTCTCAAGTTGGCCATACACTGTTCTATTTTTTTCAGGTTTAACAAAAAACAAACAAACAGATTTCTCCATCAAAACTAAAACAAATGTTGGTCCAGGAATCCCTTGCTGCTGGCCACTGTCAAAATACACGAACTGGTGGTTTAATGGCTGCCAGCACGCTCGTTCAAAGATTTTCCAACGAGCTCCTTTGATCAGCTGATTGAGGGATGCCAGCTGGAAGAGTGCAGACAGCGGAACCTATTGTGCAAATTTGCATAATGTATGGCCAGCATAAGAATCATTGAGTCATCACATCCAATACACTGTGTATTGGAGGTGAGGACGCCGAGGGACATACCATCGCTGCAGCACAGGCTGGAGGTGGTGCTGTGAAAGCCGGCCCGCTCTGAGGTTCTGGTGAGTATAACCTTTTTTATTTTTAGTCCCTAGACAAAAACAAGCGGTTAACACTTGCAGTGCAGGGGTAGCCCCCCTGCAAGGGTTAATAAAAGTTTTGTTCAGATTTCTCCTTAAAAAAATGTGCTGTTCTGCTTGCAACTCGCAACCTTCTGACTGCCAGTAGTAAATATGCAATACATCATATTTACAGTACCTGATAAAATAGGGATAGTCTCTTTTTCTTTTTTTTTTTACCACACACACATAATACATTCCCTATACAGCCAGCAGAGATCGCAGTTTGAGAATAATATATGTTTATGTGGGAAGGGGGGCATTCCAGCGGGTAAGTAATAAATTTTAGGTGGCATACACATCACCAAATTTTATGTTCAATCAACATATGTTTTATGTAGCTAAAATTATGCTCCAGTGAATGTAGTTTCTTTTTTTTTCTCACTTTTTGCAGTACCATCACTTATTTTTCCTATTTCTTTCTCTAAATGATATAACTAACAAGCAGCCGTGACTACAGCCAAGCAAGATGGCCACTTTTCACAATGCTGAATGTGCAATTTGGTATCGCAGGTTTGCAGTAATATACCTCCAGTAATGCTGCTGCGACAAAATATTTATTTTACAGGCAATTAAACGCAATTTATTTTATAAGCATAGGCAGCCTTTTAATAAAGCTGAATGTGCCTACGTGCTGTTAATTCTTCTTCTTCTGTTTTTTTTCAAACTTAGTTTTTAACTTTTTAGCTTCCAGCGGGACACTTGGAAAAAGTTGAGACTATTTATTCCCGCTGGCCTTTGCCTTTTTTCTGGCAGCCCACAGTTGAAATAATCACGTATACGGCTGTGTAGCGGGACTTGTTATCTTGTTTCCAGATGCCCCTGCTGAATACGGCAATGTTCTTGGGCACACATAAGCAATCTTAGTAAATGTGGCACCAAAGTCATTTAAAAATGTTCTCAATAGCTTTTAGGCAGAGTCTGAAAATCACACTCCACATTGAAAACTGCTGATTTAAGGCAGCTTGAAATTCCATTGAATAGACCCCTTCTACAATGGAAAGCACTGTGCAAGATGATGCAAACCGGAGCGTTCATTGTCTGTAGTCAGTGTAAACGTTTTTTTTTCAATGCCGCCGGCAACTTTTCCTCACTGAAGAATTGCTGAATAGGAATAATCCAGCAAACATTTATGGATTCTGCTATGGAATTTGAAATATTATTATTGAAATAATAGTGTTCCGCAGTCTTTTATGATCTCTTTAATTTACCTCTTTCATATTTTATGGAAAACCTAAGAAAGCATATTTTAACCATTCCTTAGCTGGAATGCATGCAGATATTATTGATCTTTGACCTTGACGGGTCAAATATTAACCTGCATACAGTACATGCCCAGTGCCCCCATTTATGTAGGACGGCTCCCTTATTTTATACATTACATAGTTACAAAGTATTTGAGGTTGAATAAAGACATAAGTCCATCCAGTCCAACCTATTGCGTGTATGCATTTATAATTAAGCTGGTGTGTGCGTGTGTATGAGTCCATGTGTGATTTTGCTCTTAGCAGTACCTGTACCCCTGTATATTGCGGTCTCCAAGGAAAATGTCTAAAGGGTCTATTCACTAAGCTGCCATAGGCAGCCGAGTGAATGACCGACCTAAAGCGAAGTGAGCCGAACGATGTTCGGCTATTCACTTCAGGCTGGTATGGCTGCTTAGCATGTTAGGCCGACCTGAAGTGCAGAAGGAGTTTGACTCAGCCGATCCAACATCTGGATCGGCTGAGCCGAACCTCCGGCAGGCTACTCGCTGCTGTTCAGTCTATTCTCATAGATGCCGAACAGCAGTGAGTGAATAGCTGAATGCCGCCGAGCGGCATTCGGCTCCACTGTTCTGCTCGGTCTCTCTGTGGGACCGAGCAGAACCGGAAAACAGTTAAAAAAGTAGAAAAATAAAAATAGAAAACTATTGTGCTGTTTTCTATTGGCCGGCGGTTCTGCTGACGTCAAAAAAAGATAAAAGAAAAAAAGCCTAACTCTCCCGGGTGATCTTACGGCTGGCTCCGGCCACTTGGGGGGGGGTCAGCG
>NW_017306444.1:597053-638842 GCF_000935625.1 Nanorana parkeri | reverse complement strand
GAGCCAGCCGTAAGATCACGGCTGGCTCCGCCCAGCTGTCAGAAGCAGGCTGTCGGACGGCCTATGGCCGGCCGTTCTGACAGCTTCGGCTTTCAGTGCGGCTCAGCCGAGCCGAGGCATATGCGCTCGGTTCGACTGAGCCACTCGGCCAAGTTCGGGAGCTGTACTGGCTATAGTGAATAGCCGTACAGCAGCCCTTCATTTGTTCTACTGAACCGAAGGGGTCCTGGGGCCGAAGCTAGCCGAAGGATCGGCCGCAGCTACGGCTAGATCCTTCGGCTGCTTCGTGAATAGACCCCTAAGTGTTTCTTGAATGATTCCACACTCTTGTCACATGCACTTCAGGTTTTGCAGAATGTCCCAACAGGATATAGCATATGTATTAATGTGGCAGAGTGCACGTGAAGCATATCATGATGATCCGCATTTCGGATATCCCAAAAGCAGGGGAGGGTGCTCATAGTGACCGCAGATGGCACCGCTGACCACCTAAATTTATGGAAGAATGTCACCAGCACACCAAAAATCCTTTTAGGATCACCGAGGGGTCTATTCACTAAGCTGCAATGTGTTGTGGCATAGTGTGGTACATTGCACTGAAAGTGTGTTCTGGTGACATTCAAAGTAAATAACACTGCAGCTCACTAAGGGGTCTATTCACTAAGCTGCCGTAGGCAGCCGAGTGAACAACCGACCCCAAGTGAAGTGAGCCGAACACTGTTCGGCTATTCACTTCAGGCTTGTACGGCTGATTTCAGCCATATATCGGCTGAAATCAGCCGTACATCGGCTTGCTTCGCATTGGCTTCGGGTCGGCCGAACATGCTGGGCATGTTCAGCTGACCCGAAGTGCAGAAGGATTTCGACTCAGCGAACGTCAGTGGACTGACGAGACAAAAGTTGAACTTTTTGGAAGGTGTGTGTCCCATTACATCTGGCGTAAGAGTAACAGCGCATTTCAGAAAAAGAACATCATACCAACAGTAAAATATGGTGGTGGTAGTGTGATGGTCTGGGACTGTTTTGCTGCTTCAGGAACTGGAAGACTGTCTGTGATAAATGGAACCATGAATTCTGCTGTCTACCAAAAAATCCTGAAGGATAATGTGCGGCCATCTTTTCGTGACCTCAAGCTGAAGCGAACTTGGGTTCTGCAGCAGGACAATGATCCAAAAGATACCAGCAAGTCCACCTCTGAATGGCTGAAGAAAAACAAAATGAAGACTTTGGAGTGGCCTAGTCAAAGTCCTGACCTGAATCCTATTGAGATGCTGTGGCATGACCTTAAAAAGGCGGTTCATGCTCGAAAACCTTCCAATGTGGCTGAATTACAACAATTCTGCAAAGATGAGTGGACCAAAATTCCTGCACATCGCTAACAGACTCATTGCAAGTTATCGCAAACACTTGATTGCAGTACTTGCTTCTAAGGGGGGCCCAACCAGTTATTAGGTTTAGGGGCAAACACTTTTTCACACAGGGCCATGTGGGTTTGGATTTTGTTTTCCCTTAATAAGGCAGAATTTAGTTTAATGTCTAAAATACAATTACATAGTCACAAAACAATTTTTAGATACATTTTTGCACAATTTTGATCAGGCAAGCATTAAAATAACCTACAATTTGCATGGATGTTAGTGGCAGCTAAAACAATAACCTTTATAGGTATATGAACTGCCATGTGGAAATACAGCATGTAGTGGCAGGGGTAGATATTCACCCACCCAGAAGTTTGAAATACCTGCAGTGGCCGCGGAGCAGTGAACCCGGGCAGTTTAAAGACATAAGGGTTGATTTACTAAAGGCAAATAGGCTATTCTCTTTGCAAGGGAATTTGCAACTTGTGGGGGAAGGTTCCCTTACATTGATGAATGTGGTGAAATAAAAAAAAAAAAAACAGTATTCTTGCTTGTACATGATTAGATGACGGAAATTAATAGAGCTTCACCTCATGCAATAAACTAAGGTGAAACTTCCCCTGCAAAGTGTGATTTCCCTTGCACAGTGAATAGCCTGTTTTCCTTTAGTAAAACAACTCCATAGCCTCTTTTTTTAAAGGGCGTGCTTCATTTACAAATGACCCTGTGGTGACATGGTGACTTTAAAGTGACATTCACCCTGTAAAAGAAGAGTAGTAGTACGTACCAGCAGAGCTACACCAGTGACAGGATCTTCCGCATCCAACAGTTCTGAATATGTCAGATAAGTGCGTCAGACTACATCTCTTAGGGGAGTATAATGACTCTTTTCAATTTCTTTTACAGGGTGGATTTTTTACATTTTTCTAGCTTAACTAAGACCAGTTTGGTTGCTTTTTAAATGTAGTGAAGAACACAACATTCTTGCAGGACTTTTTCCTTGTCTGCATGGCAAACATTCTCCATAACACGCGTTTCTCAGCTTTACTTGTATTTGTATTTTGAAGTAGTTCCAACGACAAAAATAAACATTACATTTCTGATGCAATAGGGAGGGGGAAAGATGTTTTTTTATGCCACCAAGCAAAACCACGACAAGCTTCAACAAGAAACCGGTAATGACTTTTGATCGTATTTGTGAAATGTGAAGATACATTTTTTTAAGCCGTTTTCATCTGCCTGCAAATTCATCTGCCTATTACGGAGCCTTTTATTTTTTTCTTCATATTTTTTTTGTTATTGTTATTGCAAGACGATAGTTTTCTTTTTTTTAAAAGGAATGATTTTCTATATAATTCTGTGTCATCTTGACATACCCGTAACCTCACTTGCAATACGTGCTCCTATGTGATCCAAATGCTTTATACCCGTAACCTTTCCCTCTTCAAATAAGATGACATTTTCCATCTATTATTACTTCATTCTCATTATGATCATAAGTGTTTTTTTCTATAATCTTCCCCTTTTTAGAGACCCTTTGTTCCTTTCTAAAGGCTTGTCATTCATCTTAAACACTCTTCTTGCCGACTTCTCTTAAGCAGATTGGTTTCCCATCTTCTCGTCTGATATTTCAATCTTGCAGGGATGAAGGCAGGTTATGCTCCGTCACTAACCCTGCTTTAAATACCTCCTCGCTCCTCTCCTTCGTACCATATTCTCTATGTCTGCTGCGTTTTAAGTCTATTGGCTTTTGAACTAGTGCCTTTCACACAACGCCTCATGAATATTCAAGCCGGGATGATCATCTGAAGTGAGGCTTTTGCCAGTTGCTATCTGCTTTATAATAACTGGCTTCGTTTGCAGGGGAAACGGCCAGGGTTGCTTCAAGCTTTTATCCCTGAATTAATATATTGTGTTTTGTGACTTTTTTTCCCTTTCTTTTGTAACATTCGCAAATATAGAAAATGCAACTGCTAACATCTCCACCGAACGCCTCCTCTTAGCACAGCACGGTCCTTTCCCTCCATTGTTTATTGTCAGAACAATGAGAGACTGAGCATTTTCTCTCTTTTAAAATGCACAATCTAGAATCATATTTTGCATACTGAATGTATTATAATTATATGTGTGTTGTGTCAAATTAGGCTTCATCATGTTTGCCTTTGTGCAACCTTATTAAAAGGGAGTTTGTACGTTAGGATTTACAATAAACGACCGTATTATAGATTTATGAGAAAAAATTATTAAACCTTTTAGAGGACAACAGATATGGACTGAGATCAGGTTTTGCAGAAACAATTTTTTTTGTTCACAGTCGTTACTAATTTTGTACACCAGAGGTCTCCCTCTCTTGTCAGCTTGTGAGTCATGCTCTGTTAAAAAAAAAAAAAAGCAGCACTAAAGTAATCATGTTGATAATAAAACATACAAAACAATACAATATTTTAGTATATGAAGCATACTGGTAAAACTTGATGGCAACATATGAGTATTATATTTTTTTTCTAACACTCTAAAGTAGACAGGCTTGTAGGAATTGCATAGTGCGTCAAATGGTCAGCCGCTATGTATCTGCTGAGAAGTTTCTTTAAGCAATGTCCAAAGTACTTGAAGGCCCTGTGTGGCTTACAGGACACTGGGGGCAACTGTTTGTAAGTTTATTGTGTTTTGGTTTATGGTGATATAACAAGGCTATCATATTTGGTAAAGCAGTAAAAATGGGGTATAATATGTATTTATTTAACAGAAAAGGATGAACAAGGGATATTGCAGCAACTGCAATGATGATTGGTGTTATTGGCAGATTTGGGGTCAAGTCCACAGGGACCAAATCATGCTTACACTGCTCTACTAGAAAGTAAGTGTACTTTAAAATGCCCTAACTGTATATTGTTAAGAGTCACAGGTGCTCTGGCTGAAGACATTCGTACATGTATGGTCTTGTCCACAGGATCACATGCACATGTCCATTTAAAAGTATAAGCATAAGATTTGCTGCCTGTGCTACAAAAAATGTTCAGGGTCTGTTTTTCATTTTTAAAAGACATACTGTATTTATTGGGCCATACATCTAAAACTGATATTTGATATTGGTATTGATATTAGTAGTTGACTTGTCTATTTAACTGAATATAGTTTGATGCCCTAAAACTGCACTCCCTTAGCTTGCGTGGGTTTCCTCGGGATACTCCAGTTTCCTCCCACACTCCAAACCCATGCTGGAAGGTTAATTGGCCCTCGTATGTATGCATGTGAGCTAGGGACCTTAGATTGTAAGCTGCTTGAGGCAAGGATTGATGTGAATGTGCACTATGTAAAGTGCTGCATAAATTGTCAGCGCTATTTTAATACCTGTAATAAATAACAGTAACTCTGCTTATGCATTTCATCATCATATACTTAGTTGTAATTGCCCAGATATATAGTATGTCTACAGTGTACCTTTTTATTTACCAATCATGTGAACATAGAGGCACCTTTAAATGGTCTCCATCAAACATTTTTCATTCTGTTTCAAACATTTCCATTCTGTTTAGACTAATCAGTGCTGTTACCAATATGCAAATCTTCACTTTTGACAAAAGTAAGGCCTTAGCTTTACCAATAACTACTTCACCTGGCCACTGAGGTTATTAGATATGACTATTACAGGAGGGACACAGAAGTCCTTGATGTGTGGGATATATGATTGTCAGTCAGGTTTCACATTCTCTGTGTGTTGTACAAATAACAAGATTGTGGCTCTCAATTGAGAAATAACTGGGTTATATAAATAGACTTTGGCAGATGTTTTTTGTTTATGGGTCAGTTTTTTATAAGCTGAAACGTTAACATTTGGCTGAAGACTCTGCAAGCACTGGCAAAGGAGAGGGGTTCTTTAAAATAAATGTTGACCCTCTGGAAAGTCTTTGAGCTGTAACTCGTTCGTACAGTTTAGCAGATAAGCCCCTCCATCCCCTGCAGCTCCAAGGTTTATTGGAATTTAAAGCTGCTATTAAAGATTACACCTACAGAATTAAATATAGCATTACGGTATAGGCATAAAATGCTATGGCTCTCTATAGGAAAACATGCATGTCAATGGTCTTACTTTGATTGTGGCAAGACTGAAATAAAGCAGTATGGAAAACCTACCGCTTCTTGCAAGGAAACTGCGGCAGGTGGGTCCGTTTCTTGCTATTCATATATTGTGATAATGGAGATTTCACATACTGTGATAGCCCTTTTTCCTTTGAAGTAGCTGCTATAGCTAAAAGACGCACTATCCTGCACTGGTGTCTCTGATCTATGTGTGTATGGTATCAAAGGTTGCTATTTCCTTTTACATATTCATAGAGCTGTATGGGACTGCCATTGTCTCCATGTTTCCCTATTTCATAAAAAAAATCCTTAAAGTGGAAGTAAAGCCACAGGAGCTTTTAGCCATAATGCGCTAGTATGCAAAGCACATTATCACATTATGTGGACTTACCTTACAAACTGAACCTTCTCCAGCACTGTGCATCCATTTTCAGCTCGGTTCCCTTATGGCAGGGATGGCCAAACTGCGGCCCTCCAGCTGTGGTGGAACTACGAATCCCATGAGGCTTTGCAAGATTCTCACAGACATGACTCCCGGAGAGAGATGCTTCATGGGATTTGTAGTTTCACCACAGCTGGAGGGCCATCCCTGCCTTATGGGTTTTGAGTCTTCAACTGCTTGATTGGCAGGGCCCAGTGTACAAGAAAAAAAAATCTGCTGAATGGCATTAAGAAGCTTTTTTGAAAGAAATGACTTACAGAGTCTCCTCTGTCATAAAAAACCTGGTGTTTTCCTTCAACAGTTTTTTTATTTTATTTTAGGAAGGAATCAAGGAATCTCTCTTTTTTAATAGCAAGGATCCCTCGGTTCCAAAATCACTCTTTTGCCTGGCTACATAATTAAAATGACACCTTTCATTCCCTGTTTACAAATAAATGACATATTTTCACTGTATTACAATGGTATATTTAGCACAGACCTTTGTGTTACAGTGTTTCTTAACCGCAGACACCAGTAGGCCCTTGGCTACATTTTAGTTGGAAATAAATCATTCTCTGAGGAACCGGGTAGCCCCGAAACACACACACTTCCTGGAATTCTTGACTGGATGTTGCACATGCCCCACTGCCATCCCACAATCCTATATGGGGCTGTAGCAACCAGTAGAGGGGTGCTCACTTTTTCTGTGTTTTAACTCAAACCAATAATAAGATATAACAGGAGCTGCAAATCTTTAAGTCTGCCCTGTAATACTTTGTTAGCAATGATAAAATAAAGAACAGTTTTAATATTCTTTATTATTCTGTATCACTGATCACAAAATTACCTCATGAGCAGAAGAGGTGGAATGACTGTAGAATGAGTTTAGAATTCACTTATTTTTTTATCAAGCTGCATTTTGTTTTACCCGAGTACATCACACATTCCACCTCAGCCGCCTCTGGCAGAAGCAAGTTGACATAAACCTCACTGACTAATAATCGGCTCCGGGAACAACAGCGAATGATAGTGAAGACTCTTAGATGCAAATGGAGGCAAAATAGTGCAATGAGTCCGCAATTCTGAAACACTATGGAATAAATTGCAAATAATCTGGTGACGGAATCATCAAAAAGTCATTTTCTCATTTCTGTTATGTAGAGGAAAATATGAAAAATAACAGCTTTATATAGAGATGCTTATTTTCCCTATGGTACGCAAAGCACTTTGTGATTACAGTAGAATGTACCATTTCAAAGGCACAGAAAATACTCCTGCACATTTATAATGTATGTTTTGGTGCCTGAAGCATATAGAGATAAAGTGACTTGCACAGGGTCACAAACCGGCATATGTAGGATTTCATGTTGGGTTTTTTTTATTTGTTCCCAGCTGTCGTTATATTCTGCCAGTGAGTTCAATTAGGAATCTCGTAACTCATAGGTTTGGGCAGTCAGGACTATACTATTTTGTTGTATGAGTTCAACTGTCTATATGTTTAATATGCTTTTCAATTTCAGTCACATGACTACAAAGTCCAGTTTTAGGGCTCATGGTGATGGGTGTGTTTTTCCTGCGTTTAACTGGCAATTAGAATTCACCTCAAACACAGGTTGGTTTGACAATAATTAAGCAGTACATATGGCAGTTCAGAGGCTGTGTTGGACCTGATTTGCATTGCACGGCATTTCCTTTGTGCTATTAAGGTGTGTTTTGACTGCAGACAATGCAGGTTGAATGCAGCTTTTCCTGTTTTTATTTCAATGCAGCTGTGTGTATGGCAAATGCAGCGATTGACTAGAATGCCCGTTGACATAAACCCTTACTGTGACTACAATATGACCACTGATTTTCGTGATATCAGATCCAAAATTTCTACAACATTTTTGGTTTCATTGTATCCCCTAATCAGGTGCTTCCTATACTATGTACAGGTTGGCACCCCTGAAAGCCTGGTGAGCTGCCACTGATTACTAATAGCACATTACCTGACCACATCACTGATTTTTGTGGTTATACAATACCTTAGTCCCTCATTTCTACACTAAACCCCCAGAATCAGGCTTAAAGCTGAACTCCAGGCAAACACCAAAACACACAGATGAAATACATATTAGGGAGTGATTTTTACTTGGAAAGGCTTTGTAATTCTGTCCATTCAGTCCGGAGATCTACACACTCCAGTCACCCAGTACAGCCTTGGCTATCAGACAGGACACCTGAATTTTCTCTGCTGAAGGTAAGCGACACCTATAGATCTTGTCCCTTCCCCAGCCTGCGACTGGACAGTGAAAAGAGAAGCAGCATATTGATCAGCTCATTTTTCTCCACTTTCTCCTCATATCAGGATGTTTCTTGTTAGTACATTAGCATGGCAGCACAACTGACTGATTCCTTGTATTGCTTCTCCTTTTCTAGTCTGAGCTGTACTGGGGACTGTAAGAGGCTGATACTAAGTCAAAGTCAGGCAAATACACTCCTGCCATTTTTAGAAGCACGCTCTTCACTATTTTGGTTATAACAGATTTGTAAATTAGTCAGAAGAGGAAGCGCTCAGTTTAGAACAATTAATCTATCTCTCTCTCTTGAGATAAAATATCAGCTACACAAGGAGGAGCAATAGTAAATTACCTAGTCTGGAAAACATTTGCCTGTGGAGGTTTTGTTTACAATTAGCTAGGCTTACATACAGCAGCACCCCAATATAATTAATTGCAGTTTGAATGTTATTAAGAAAAATGAAAAAAGGAAGAAAATGTGTAGGGTTCCCCTTCAAAATTCAAAACGAGAATGTAGCTTCTATGCGCCTCTTTGCACCCCTTCCTCCTTCATCAGACTTAGCCATATCACTTTTAACATTTGAAGCATACCTTCCAAGAGGGTCAGCAAAGCCTCCCCCGCTTGCACCAATGTTGAGGGACAAAGGCCTCTTCCCCACCTGCGGTGCCCCAAGAATGAAGTGGGGGTAATTGTTGGAAATACAGCAGCTTATGCTAATGCTAATGTATTATTGTCTCTTGAGCACAAGATGTCACTTTTATATATTTTTCCTGTTGTTACTGTATTCCTGTATATAATGTCTTGCTAAGCAAGTAAAACCTAATTCAGCATTCACTTAAGATCTTAGTGCTTCATCTAAACACATAACCAACATTAATATGGTGGGGGAATTATGGTAGAATCTGAAAGCCCACTTTATAATAAAGGGTCGACCAGATATGTGTTTTCTCTCAGGGGAAAGAGTACAGGGGTGTATATGTAAATCCAACATCTATTATAATGACCCAATATTCATCGATGTGTAAACTCTACACTCCTGTCACTAAATAACATATTTCTGGCGGTAGTAATGTAAGTTCACAGCCAGGACTCCCAAGTCATGTCATTGTCAAAATTCGGTCTGTTTGAAATGTTAAGGTGAAGTCCACACCTCTATAACTCTAAATGTGTATTTTCAAACATTATCTGACTTTGGGATTAAACGTTATATTTATTAGTAAATCCCATTTTTACTGGTAGATAGAAATAGGCCAGTAGTTTGGTGAGGCTTTCCCTGTTTTTGCAGATGTAAAACTGTCCTGTCAAACTCTCTTTAACCGTAGATGATACAGCAGTGTAAAACTGTCCAGTTGCAGGACAGTTTTAATAAGGGAGAAATGGCCAAAATGAAATAGTGAAAAACCACGCCCCCTTCCTCAGAACATTGAGGTCTAGATTCGGAGAACACAAGAGAAATATTCTCAATAAGGTTGATAATCATTCGCTACCCAGGCACTTCTTAGAGGCACAACAATCCAATCCCGAAGGGTTGAAAGTCTTTGGGATAGAAATGATCCCAGAGAATCCTCAGAACATTGAGGACTAGATTCGGAGAACACAAGATAAATATTCTCTACAAGGTTGATAATCATTCGCTACCCAGGCACTTCTTAGAGGCACACAAATCCAATCCCGAAGAGTTGAAAGTCTTTGGGATAGAAATGATCCCAGAGAATCTAGATGAGGGTATTAGATTTAAGAGATTGTGCCACAGAGAAGCGTATTGGATCTATTCCATTAATAGCCTACACATAGTGGGTCTCAACGAAGGTCTTGAACTGGCCACGTCTCTATAAGTCGGTTTTGAGAGATTGTCGCCGGTTAAATCACTTTGCCATGACATTCCTAGGTCCTTGTCCCATTTACTTTTAACCAGTTTATCTAGTTTAATTTAATGTATCTACACTAGGGGAAGGCGCCCCTTGTTTTTGTTTTCTCATTATATATCACAGTCTCCCTGACTGATGTGGGGCAGCGACCTGTAGGACTTCTGCATGTACATTTCTTCAGTGGAGTGGTCATCTCTGGCACTATTGGTTTTTATGTTCGTACTTTAAAATAGTATTAAAGTCTCAAACCTTTTTTTTCAACATTGAATCCACTTCTGACAAGTATAAATTACCCAACAAACTATTTCTATAAATTTTTACCCAAGCACTTACCGTAATGTCATGTTTCTGGACAGCTGGCGCCAACTCTCTTGGATTGGCTTTCCTGAATTTCTTGTCACAAGGAGAGCACAGCCTCCAGCAACTGTCCATCTACTAGCTTGGATAATGGAAGATGCAAGAGAGTGGCTTGCTTTGCTGTACCCGTGTGTTTGTGGAGACAATCTAACTAGCACACACAAGGGTGGCTCCATAGAACCCTGCAATGGAAAGGAGCCACCCTAAAACAGGCTATGAGAGTCAGTGCTCAGGGGATCAGCTGATTCCAGAGAAAACTAAAACTTTTAAACATCAAGAAACAGCATTCATTGTAAGTGATTTCATCAGCATTTCAAATAGTGTAAAATATTTTGCTTTTAATATTATTTAAATTAACCACAAAATACAATTAAGTACAAATAAGCCCACAATAATAGGGACAAAGGGGTTGGTTGGCCAAAGAGCTATCAATTAGAATTAAAGTACAGTTTGCTGTGGGGCGGGATACGATCTGCCGCACGGGAACGCAAGGCACATCAATGCATGTGGCCCGGTCCGGTCAGAAGAGATAGTGATTGGACCGCAGGGCTTGATATGCCTTGAGCTCCTGTGCGGCCGATCACATTGCAGCCGGAGGGTGTGGCTGCGGTGTCATTCACTTCAACGCACTGCCACACCTCCTCCCGCCCCACAACAAACTGAGCCGGCTGCAATGTGACCCACAAACGGGCCAGTACGCACTGATGATGGTGTGAATGAGGTATTAAAGTGAGGATGCTGGCACGTAACAAAGTCCTCATTATTGGTACTTCTAAGCCACCTGACCTGAACTCAAAGGCCCTTGTTGTGTATTATGGTTACAAGGCATTCGGCTTGGCAAAATCCTGCAGTAATTTCTTGGGACCGGGAACATTAAACAGGCTGGGTTCATTTTGAACCCATGGTGGTAGCAGACATAAAACTCTAAAGACTTGTAAAGTATGACATGTGCATGGGCTTCAGCCAAAGAGATAAAAAGGTTTCCTGTCAATTTAAACTGAGCAGGTAAACATACCATTCATCTCTATAGCTGAGACATGTGCACTGGTACCCTCACAGGTACCTATTTATCGCTGATGGCAGGCGTACATTAAGCCTGTCATTAAAAACCTGACATACGGTCTGTTCTTTTCTCACTGTATCATCACACTTTCCACTGTTTTGACCTCAACATCTCTGTTGTTTACTTGCCATTAGCAATTTACATTCTTGCTCTTTACCTTCTATTTATCTTTCAGATTGTCTGGAGGAAAGTGACATCATTCATATTTCATATTTTTCAGTGTGTCCTGCTCTGGGGATGAAGTAATTAATTTTATATAAAAATCTATCAAAAGATGGATACTATTAGAGTAGAGCACATTCTTTCCTGTGCGCATGGGATGCTAGCGCCCTCCTAAAAACCCCCAAAACAAAACAAAAACATAGCAAGAATGACACACAGAACAAACAAAGCATAAACAGAGGCATGTGATTCTAAGGGGAAAATGCAGAAGAGCTTTATGAAAACAGCTAATTAAAGGAAGGAGAGTGTCAGCAGGAAGATAAATGGACGCAGCCTTGCTAAAGGAATAAGGTCTAATGCTGCATTAGAACAAGTAACATTTCAGGACTACATTCAAAGCCTTGCAGACACTGTGCTGGCACAATCCGTCTCTTGGAAGCTAGGATGAAAGGTGTAGAGTACTCTAGCCCTATGATAACAAGTTTTCGACTGAAAGAGACTCGATGTTCTACAAATAAATTTGCAGTCTACATGAGTCATCCGTGAGAAGAAAAAGTAACATTATTTTAAATGCAATTTCAGAATTTGTATAAACACTAGAGGCTAGACCTAATATTCTTATACGTAGGTTTAAGTCCAATATATATAGTTTTAAATCTAAAATTTGTAACACCATCTGCAAATGATATATCTTTATAATTAATGTATTTAACTCTGTGCCCAAAATAATAAAGTGACACTAAACTCATGAGTTAAATCTTAAAAATGCATTCAAGTATCTTAACTATTAACAAAAATGTAGCTTTTTTGTGCATCACTCAGCTGTAGATCCTCCAATCATCTCTGAATTCTTGCTGACACTTTCCTTCCTTCTGGAGGGTGGCTACTTTTGTACCCCATGGTCCCATGTGTGTTGTAAAGTAGCCACCGCTCCAAGCTCACTCCCGTGATGGACTACAATTTTCTACTATATATAGTGACAAATCTATTATCCTAGTTTGTTTCATTCCTACGTGCCTTTATAAGATGAATCGTCCCAAAATTGCCTTGAAAATGACAAAAAATAATTTGGATCCGAAATTCAATTCAGTTCGTTATTCGGATTTCATATCCATCCGAATTTTCGTTTCGGAGTGATCCACAACACAAAGTCACATGACTGTGCCTATAATTCAACCCTCAACAGCCAAAAAAATGTGACTGACCAGAAAACAGTCACATGTCTGAATTAGTTTCCTTTTGAACAAACATTCGGACAGATTAAAATGTTTATTAACCAGCTGCCATCCGCCCACTGTCATTACACATTTGGACAGTTGTTAGCTCCCAGTGGAATGATGTAAATACATCCCACTGTGAGTGTAAACAGCACCCCCCCCTCTGCTGCCGCCCCTCCGCTGCTGCGTTCCCCCCCTCCACTGCCGCTGCCAGTTATCCCAGTCTCCGCTTTCCCCCCTGCAGGCCTTGGACCGGCACAGTGGCTGCCTATATAGAGAAAGGAAGAGGGATCAGCAATCTCCCACTGCTGATCTCTCCTCTTCTCGCTCTAAAGGCGGAAGCGATGTGTATTACATCACTTCCGCCTTTAGCTGTCATTTCTCTACCTGCTACAGCCAGAGAAGAAGCTGGTGAAGCAGATCTCTGCTTTATCAGCTACTTTGGGGGTCCCAAGGTGACATTAGGGGTCTTATAGACAACTGATGTCTCCATAAAGAGGACCTGTCACTGTATATTTGTTATAACAAAGGGGGCTTATTAGCCCCCTATGTGATAGCAATCAATTTAAGTGTAAATAAAAAATTAAAGACTCATATTAAAAAAAATAAGAAAACACCAAAAAAATGTAAGTCCCCCGGCCCGCACGCACATATAAACATAACAACAATTTGTTATATTATAAAACATTTATTATTACCCAATTTTTTGGTAAAATATAAAAGGTGGGGTTACATCAGGTAAATGGACACCAAACAAGTCAAGCTTTATAATTGCGTGCGCCCACAAAATCACAAAAAACTACCCTGCCTGAAATTGGCCATAGGTGACTCTTTAAAAGCTTTTAACACTCATCAGTTTAGTGTTATCAGCAGTGGCGGACCTAAGGAACAAAGGGCCCTGGTGCACCCACAAACACAGCGCTCTCCTCCCGCAGCGCTCCGCCAGCTGTCACATTTTCTCTCCACCCTGCTGGGACACAGAGCAGCGCCCAGCGGGGAGGAAAGAAAGCAGGGATGCGCCGCTGTATCGGCAGAAAAATTGCACTTTCGGCATTTAACCAAAAGTGCCATTTTGGCCGATATGTTTTGGCGTCCGATATATCGGTGCATCCCTAATATTTACAGCAATGCAGAATGGCACAGGCTATAGAGAACTACACATCCCAGCAATACTTTATATAACAATGGCATTTCTATATATAAATCATGGTCCCTTCCCATCTCTGCAGCCGCCCCTCCTTCTCCAATCACATATCTAAAGACCCCCTTCTCCAATCACATGTCCTCAGTCCCCCCTTCTCCAATCAAATCTCTGCTTGTCAGATGAACGGATGATCCGACACTCCTGGCGCAGAGACTGGGGGCCTGCCGGCTGCTGGATACCGATCCGACGGCCGGCAAGTACCATCATCTATGCACAGGGACTGTGCTGGGCCCCCCCAGGCTGAGGCCCCGGTGCCGGAGCACTGGCTGTACCGGCGGTAGTTCCGCCACTGGTTATCAGTGATTGATGAGCCTAGAATTATTGCTCTCACTGCGAAGTTCATGCCAATCTGTAACATGGAGGGCATATTCCTTGTTTTTGCACATAAGTGCCCCGGCGCATATTTACGTGTATAAGTGGTGCGCGCATTGGCGGGGGACTTAAAACATTTTTGGGTGGTTTTTCTTTTTTTTTAAATATGTGACTTTAATTGTTTTTTTTACTTTTTTTTAAACTTTTTTTATTTTATTTTATACTTAACTTGATTGCTATCACATAGGGGGCTAAAAATCCCCCAATGTGATAGCTAGAAAAAATGACAGGTCCTCTTTATGGAGACATCAGGGGTCCCCAAGACCCCTGATGTCACCTAGGGACCTCCAAAGAAACTGATGAAGCAGATCCTGTCTCTCAGCCAGAGAAATGACAGCTAAAAGCGGAAGTGATGTAATCGACATCGCTTCCGACTTTACAGAGAGAAGGGGGTGAGATCAGCGGTGGGAGAAATGCTGATCTCTTCTCCTTCTCTCAGAGCAGGAATGAGCAGCCGGTGTTCTCAGTGGGGACAGCGATGCCCAGGAAAACCGGCAAGGTCAACGAGTGGTGCACGCGGGGGGAATGTCGTCATGCAAGGTTATACAAGCGGCCGAACGTTTGTATAAAACAGCCGGTAACGGCTGCTTACCTTTCTGGCGGGTTTCTGCTCACGCACGCCTGCGAGCAGAAAACAAAAATCACGTACATGTACGTCTACCTGCTGGCAAGGATCCGCCATCTGCCTGTATTTTTACGATGGGCGGACGGCAAGGGGTTAAGGAAAACCCTGTAGAAAAATGTTTGTTACGTTTTTGATTGGTTCGGATTTGTATTACTTCTGTTTTTTGGATCCCCTATATTATGTTATAAAACATTTATTACTAACTAATTTTTTGGTAAAATATAAAAGATGGGATCACGTCGGGTAAATAGACACCAAACATGTAAAATCTTAAAATTGCGCGCACCCGTGAAACTGCAAAAAAATACAATACCCAAAATTGCCTATAGGTGACAATTTAAAAGCTTTTACTGCTCATAAGTTTAGTGTTAACAGTGATTGATGGCCCTAGAATTATTGTTTGCATGGTGATATGTTATTTTTGCGCGTAGGTGCACCCACAGCGTATTTACATTGTATGTGCGTCTATTTGGGGACCGGGATCTTCAAGAGTTTTAGATTTTTTTTTTCAGATGTGACTTTAATTTTTTCTAACTTTTTTTGACACTTAATGTTATTGCTATCACATAGTGGGCTTATAAGCTCCCTATGTGATAGAACAGGCACACCGACAGGCCCTCTTTATGGAGACATTAGGGGTCTCTAAGACGCCTAATGTCACCTAGGGACCCCCAGGGAAGATGATGAAGCAGAGATCTGCTTCACCAGCTTCTTATTTGGCTAGAACAGCCAGAGAAATGACAACTGAATGTGGAAGTGATGTAATACACACCATTTCTGCATTCAGTGATCGGAGAGGAGATCAGCAGTGGGAGAGTGCTGATCTTCCTCTGATCTTAGTGCTGAGGAGTGCTGAGCTGGTGCTGGGCCCGCAGAGAGGACTGCGGAGCCCGGGATAGCTGTTAGCGGGTGTTACAAGAGCAGCAAGACACAAGAGGGTCATTCTGTATCAGCCAGGCCTCTCTCAAGACACATAGGTGCTTTCAGATGAGCTGTCCAGGCTTTTCTGTAAAAACACAAACAAACTGGCAAGGTTAGGCATCTGTAGTGGTTGGTCACAGAAACTGAGTGCAACAGAAATGCATCATTTTTTTTTTAATTAATTGAAATCTTATTTTTTATGCCATTGTAAACGTTTACAAATGCATATATAACCAAAGAATAATCACCTCAATTAGGGATGCACCGATACTTATACTAGTATCGGTATCTGTGCCGATACCAAGTATTTGGGCGAGTACTCGTACTTGCCCAAATGCCCCAATACTTACCTCTGATACTGGAACTTCCGGTCAGAGGGAGATCTCCCTTTGACTGGCAGTGCCGAGGGAGCATGGAGCTGGCTTCCTGATTGGCTAGGAAGCCAGCTTCACGTGTTGCTAAGCAGCCTGGCTTCCTAACCAATCTTGAAGCTGGACTGTACATCATGACACGCGTCCCGGCTTCCTGATTGGCTAGGAAGCTGGCTGCGCATGTTGCTAAGCAGCCTGGCTTCCTAACCAATCATGAAGCTGGGTGGTACATAATGACTTATGTCCAGGCTTCCTGATTGGCTAGGAGGCCGGCTTCTAAAGCGCATTGAGGGTAGAGCTACAGAGCCCAATGGCAAAAGCAGAAGATGGGTAACTGCAGAATAGGGGGCCCAGCATATTACAGTAGAAGATCAGTGTTGTAGCTGCAGAACTAGAGACTAGCACAGCATGGCAGGGCAGGAGAGAATGGATATTGCAGCTGCAGAACTAGAGATGCCAGCATGTCAGGGCAGAAAATGGGTATTGTGGGTATTGTAGCTGCAGAACTAGAGACTAACACAATATGCCAGGGTAGGAGAGAATGGGAATTGTAGCTGCAGAACTAGAGAGCCCATCAGGCCAGGAATGGAGAAGGTGGCTATTGCTGCTGCAGAACTAGAGTGTAACGCTACGTTGATCGCGCAACCTTTGAGAACTTGGATAGAGCGTGCATGCTGTATCCAGCGACTGACAGGTTATGCAAAATGTATTAAACAGGAAGGGGTGGGTCATATTTAGATTCGGGGGTTGCCCGAGTTTAGTCTTGCCTAGGGCAGCACAAAACCAGAATACACCTGTTCTGGCCAAAGGCCCAAGATTTATTGACTTACCTACCTGCCATCTCAAATTCAGCCACAAGATGGTGCTGTATAGCATATATCTGTATTTACTATAGAACAGACTGTTTTCCTATGGTAGGCTCCCAGCAATCTCTAGCTCAAGGTGAAGGGAACAAGTGCATTTTGGGAACTCAGCCTCCATTTTAGAACAGAGGAGAAGATAATCTGATGCCATCCTGAGCACATGTCTGGAGTAAATGCCGCTCGACTTCCTGATTGTGAGGCAAGCGGCCTGTGTTCCACAGTGGAACGCGGAAGTCGCTTGTTCTCTATTTAAAGACCCATCTGAGGCAGCATGGCGTTCCACAATTGGAGTTAGAACGCCTGCTGCCTCCTGCCACTCTACCCAAGCCTCCAGAGACCCCCAGGACTGCCTGAACCGGAGATCATCTTGCTCAACCTGTGGATCTGCATCTGAGACCCCTAACTGGCCTCAAAAACACAAGTAAAGCGCCTGTTGGAGCCTTGAACTGACACTCTGCTCCTGAAGCCTTGTATGTAGTGCAGACTTTATTGAGATTACCATTGAACTGTTGCTCTCGAGGGGAATCTGCTGGCATACCTATATCTAAGTGGCACATCGCTCCCTATAAACGTGCAACCGCTACTTTTTGATTCAAGTTACTCCGTGTGACGCTAGGCTATGAAGTAATAGCTCTGCCTTAACCCTTTTCTGTTATCTGACGGCTGTAATGCTGGAGTCCCAAATTCCCCGCTAAGATTGGGCGTGACGCCTGAGACTCAAGCCTGAGTAGCCGTCTCCACCCACCACACTACTACTAGCCTCCGCAGTTGTGATAAAACTGAAAGATCAAATTGCTAATCAATAACTGACAATGCTACCATTATTTATTTTATAGTTCCCTGCAGGGATAGATCGAGAAGTGAGCGAGCGACGCTATGTGTTCGCTCACTTCCCGATCTATTGAGCCGACCTGTGACAGTTTTATTGTCACAGGTCGGCTAGTACCATGAGGCTGAGTGATTTTCACTCGCCTCATAATTCTCCTTTAACCCCTTCGTGACGGGAGACGTACACTGTACGTCCAGCCACAAGGGGACCAAATGACTCATCACGTACAGTTATTTGCTGCACTAGAAGGCTGCTAACCGCTGAGAATCAGCGGTTACCATTCAGTAATGGATGTCTAACGATCTAGAGATCCATTACTGAAAGGGTTAACCTTTTTCAGACACCCCATACCTTAATTTCGGCACCATCGCATAGTACAGTCTGTACTACATTTCTGTGTGGCTTCTCCCATTCCCGCATAGCGTGACATGATATGTCTCACGCAAGCTCACAGGTGGACGTCCCGTTGCAATAGGGCCGCTCCTTCCAGGTGCCTCACACACGTCTATGAGTGTCAGATGTGACATCAGGAAAGCGCTGACTGAGGCAGAGACTGGCACAAGATGTAAGCCTTCCCAATGTGCGCCCTGCTATAAAGGCTGGTTATAGATTCATGCATGTACCATTTTTTTCTAGAGACTGGCACAAGACTGAGGCAGAGACTGGCACAAGACTGAGGCAGAGACTGGCACAAGACTGAGGCAGGTGAGAGCTGGGCACTTTGTGCCACTGGCAGGCCAGGGAGTAATATTTGAATCTTTACCCTGCTTGGGCAAGGGCAATCATTTATAAATAGTATATTTAAAAAAAAAATGATATAATAGGACTGTGGAAGATGTGGTTGCATTTTCTGATTATTGTCATTTTTTTGAGTGTGTACATACATAATTATAATTTAAAAAAAATAATATTAACTTTTATTTTAAACACCTGTTAATATGCACTGTATTGCTGTGAAGCTCTTGTTTTTTTGGGGGGATGTTGGCGGAGGTGAGAGAAATTTGGGCGGGGGCAAGAAAAACTTTGCCCAGGGTCCAATCAGTATTAAAGACGGCTCTGCAAGGTGGACATACTTATACAGCACTCCGTCGACCGCTGCCACCAACCTTGAGCTGCCTGTACTGCACAGAGACCCAATACTGATGTCACTGGGTGTCAAATGTGGTATTTGATGCCATTAACATCTTCATGGGGGGAGAGGAACAAGAAAAGGCATTAGCTGAGCAGATAAAACTTAAAAACAATTCCAATGAAGTGTTTAATTCCTAAAATGTTAAGGGAAGGGCCTTTTAGACTGGAGTGTTATATCATTTTTATTGTATGTGGGAAAGCATGCTGGCAATAACATTTCAACAGTAGCTGGGGAAAACTGTTTGCCAGAACTAGTTCTCGTGTTTGAGGAATTTTGTTTCAATTTAATAAAGCACAAGCCTGATATAACAAAGCAGAAATGGCAGTGTATAAAGAAGAGAAGTTCATGCCATCACAGGATGGTGTATTATTATATGTATAATGGGAGCATAGTCACTTGCAGAGCAGTACATAATCACATAATGTACTACAGGCCAGTGCAGTACATCTGAACTCCCTATGACAGTTCAGTCACGTAGTGATAAAAGAATCTGCACAGCCAGAGTTTATTATGATGCAGCTTAAAATTAGGTTGTACAATGATCATGTCAGTGGTCAATAATATACCATAGTAGTGACTAGAATCATCTTGTAAATAAGTTAGATGAATACCATTTTGTGTCTGTTAAAGGTGTTCTAAACATTTTATAGCTGTCAGTTATATCTCCTCAGGCTTTTAAGATGCTGTCAGGCTAAGTAGCCTACTGACTTCCTATATCTGTTATTGTCTCTGACAGTAAGATCTCTGCAGCTTCGAGTTCCCAGTTCCTCCTGGCAGCCTTGGTTATTACAAAGGACTTTCATTTACCTTGATTGACTTTTTCATACATTTTATATCACAGAGAAGAATTACTATCTATGCCTCTCCTGAATCAGAAGTGAGACTTCATGGCTGTGATTAGTGATGTGGATTGGGTTTACGACAACTATGGGTTTGGGGTGTACCCACATTTATGTATACATTTATGTCACTAAGCACAGCTTTGCTGGCCAGACAGAGATTTTGGTGCTGAACCTGCACTTTCAACAAGTACTGGTAATTTGGTACAATTTTGGTTGCTTTGTGTCTGCAGATTCCCTTTTAAAAGATGTGAACCATTGAGACATGGCTTTACAAAGTTCCAATATGCAGAATCCAATGCCGAAGGCACATTCAAAGGCTCATGTATACAGAGCAAGATCAGAGGGATTAGATCAAATCTGAGACTTTGTCATTGCTCTGTATCCGGGGAGTACTCTGCAGCTACGAAGTGCCATATAGGACGGTTTGAAAAGGGGCACAATGAAGAGTTAAGTGCCAGACAGCTGCAAATTATAATGTCAACACTATAAACACGAGACTGGAAGTACCACATGCATCGCCCAGTACACCAGATCACAATTCAGTGAAATCCTGTGCCTGACAGAGCAGTGGGATACAGCTATGACATTTTCCAAACATAGCACGGGTTGGATGGTCATACTTACCAAGTGAGGTTGCAGAGACTGGTTCACACCAGAGGCTGTGCCATAGCTCTGAACCTGAATATTGCTCTGCAACTAACACAGTACACACAGTACAGGTCTGGAAAGCACCACAGGCACAGTCCAGTGCACGAAGATCGCATTCCAGGTTAGCCCCACAATCTTTGCTCCTGTGGGGTCCAGGTACAGCCTCAAAGCAGCACTGAGTATAAGCCAATTCAGATTACTGCTGTGGAGAGACTAGCTCAAGCAGCATATTAGACATCTTGCTTAAAGGAGAACTATGAGGTGAGTGCTTTTCACTCACCTCATAGTTCTAGCCGACCTGTGACAATGAGACTGTCACAGGTCGGCTCAGTAGATTGGGAGGTGAGCGAACACATACCGGCGTTCGCTCACCTCTCGATCCTGTCACGGCTCTCTGCCGTGACATTGATACATAGGGTTGGGTTCAGGTTCGTGTCTAACACAGTCTAAAGCTGAGCTCATTCGAATATGGAAGCTTCATGGGCCTCCTACCCAATCAGCTGTGGGCCAAGGCATTCCCCACCCCACATGTCCATACTCAGTAAATTTAATTTAGCTAATATAGCCCTGTAGCCATTCACGTCACTGCACTTCGCCCTGTTTCTTATGTGGGAGGCATAGAAGTAGCTTCCTTCAACATTAGGGAGAGGCTCAAGTTCAGGATGCTTTTGGTCTGAACCAGAGCCCACCCTTATTGATAATTAATTCTGATAGTATAGAAAACAAAATCCTTACAGGTCATTCTCTCAGCAGCTCAGCTCATGCTACTCCCCCTTCTGGATCTCCTGCTCTGTATTTACATTGGTGGTTAGAAGGCTGGAATGCTACTGGTACACTACACTGTTAGCAAGGGCAAGAAGAGTGAGATGAGCTGCTGACAGAATGATTAAAATGACTTCATTGCTTTGCAAATGAATTCCTTCTTAGTGTCTGCATCTAGAGAAATCAGTAAGGGCTTGTGTAAAGCTCATCAGCTGCTTGTTAACAATATGTAAATACTTGAATGCTACAGGCTCCCTTTAAAGTATATTTACGTGATCCTTTCAATTCTACATTCTGTTATCCTAAAGAATGCTTCACCTTGGCAGTCAATTGTGGGGTTATCAGAAAATTACAGCTTGGGTGTTACATTCAGTGCAACTCACTAAAGTTATAGAAAAATGCTGCTGCCATTTAAAATAGAAGGTCAGACAAAAAGGTTACCTTCAACATGTCTATCTCTGTTGTTTTTTTTTGTTTTTTTTACATTTAGCGAGAGCATAGATCTTCCTCTTTGCCAATTAGCAGGTGAACAGCGTACAATGTTTACTTGCTGCAGATCAGCATTACGGCACAGCAGGAGTGGGGTTATTAAGTCCAGCACCGAATGCTGTATGAAGTCTTATTTTTTTTCTTTTCATTTCTTTTAATCATGGCTGTTATATAATACTAGACAGTGATTAACCCATTTTCTGCTGCCGATTTTACCTTTCATCTAAACCTTCTGACTCAAGTTACCCCTCATTAAGGCGTAGCTTCATCTCCTACGCATCTCATTTATGTGTAGAGACTCAATTAGTTTCAGGAAAAGAAGAAGATTTTTAACATACTGCAGACTTCTGGGGAATAAACACATTTTGTATCTCCATTAAATATCAAGATACGTTTTTCAATACAACCTGATATATCTCAAGACCATACATTGATCTTCTATATTACAAGTGGTATCTCCCTAAAGAAATTAAGTACTGTCTAGGCTTCACCTGGGACCCCCAGAATAATGTATAGGTTCAGCTATGCAACACTTCCTGGTCTCAACTTTCAGGTTTGCCAAGCTTGTGATTGCACACATCGAATCAAAAGCAGAACCTACTGACAAAAGGCAAAGCATGTAGATCAAGCAGTGGTTAGGATGCATGATATTTTAAGGGAAACTATAATGTTTTTGGGGTTTTATTTGAATTTTATTTTAAAAGTGTATACATTTTTAAACTAATATTTTTAATTTCTAAAGGCTATTTTTGTTTTTTTTTAAGTGATGAGGGGTTAGAACCGTTGTCATGCTTTTATTGATGGTATAGGAAAGTCTTATAAGAGTGCTAGACCAAGGAACACAGAGTCTAAAAATCCTTAATACTGGTGTTTATTCATACAAGAAGACATAAAACAGCCAATGTGTTTTGGGGTTCAGTAGTCTCCCCCTTCTTTAGGGCTACAAAACAAATGTTACAGGTGAAGTTATAACACTATTATGCTAATCAAGTTACAAAAAAACCCAAAAAACATTAGTACACATATGACATTAAATGTAAAAGATAACCAAACAAACTTATAGAGACCATTACATTATCACTATTTTCAAACTTATAAAATCTTTATATTTTGACTGAATTAACTATTCATTAGGTTTAGAAGAGGGATATAGCATTAGGGATAGACAACTGTTATAAATTAATAGACTGCATTAAATAAAAAAATAAAAAAAACATGAACAAAGTTGATGCAACCAGAATGTAAAAGTCAATAGATAATGAGACAAATAATATCAATAAATAATGACAAAAGGATGAAGTGTACCTCAAAATGTGTATGTAATTAGGAGGACTCAAAAATCGCACATCAATCAGAAATAATCTGCATACAATAACAGATTAAATGTAAAGACAAAAGACAAAGTTGTGTAAGGCTAAATGCTACTAGAATGGGAACTAGCTGTGTAAAAAAATGTCACTTAATATTTGGGGAATAAACTGTGGAGAGTGCCCAGGAATAACATACCTGCAGCATGATGTCAGTCCTAAGTGTGACTGATTTAAATGTCAGAAAAGGAACAAGAATGATGAAAGAGAAGAACCGGGAGAATGGAAACTTGGGTGGGGTTGTGAGTGAAACCATAAAAGAAGAGGATTGAGAGGCTGAGGATTGGGGAAAGATTGAAGTTGACTGGTAGGTGATGCTAGAAATAAGTTGAAAACACTGGACACATACTGTCAAAAAGAATGGTTCTAAAGACAAAGGGGAAAAACAACTGCTGTTAAGTCTAGCAAAAGATGAGAAAGAGGGAAGATGAACTGGGAAGAAAAACAGAAAAAGGGCATGGCTATACTGACAGCATGAGAAGGGGGAATGACCAAGGGTTAGAAATGGATTGGAATGCAATGATGTGTAGAACCGGCCAGATTGACAATAGAAGGAAGGAGCATGCTCAGATTAACAGTGGAGGGAGTGGATTGAAATTCAGCGAGAAAGAGTAATTACATGAACCAGAAAAAAGTGTTTGTATGAGTCAGACAAATGGACTCTTGTCCTTGTCTAGTTATTTGGTCTGGTGCTCTCATTAGACTTTTCTACACATGAATTCCAAACTGTGAGTCCCTAGGTGGTACTCTCTTTCTGCTGAATCATTGATCTAGCAGCTCATTCATACAAATCCCATGCTTTATGTTGTGTGTCCCCACAGGAGAGATTCACTTTCTCTATTTCATTACAGTTGTCATTGGGTAGGTCTTCACTTGTGAGGGAGAGTTTATCTCACTTCTCTTTGTGTCTACAGGACATGAACAGAAATTTCCCCAATGTGATACAGATGGGAAAAAAGGTAAGGACATGTTCACCTGTTTAAGAGTGTAAACAGAGCGCACTTACACCCCCCCCCCCCCACACACACACATATATGAAATAGTAGAATAAATAGTGGAATGATTGTATCCGCACACATACGCTATGATGGCAAGCTACACATGATCCTAATGTGCCAGTTTTATTTTATTAAACCACCTTTAATAATTACAGATTTAATGCCATCTTACATTCTTGCTATTGTATGATAAAATAACCCCCCCTAAAAAGAAAAAAAAACACACAATTGCCCTTATAAATTGAACTTTTTCAGCAAAAAAAATGGGCTGAAAAACTCGGCTTATACTCGAGTATATACGGTATATACTTTTTTTCATTATTGTTATATATTTTAAATTGAAAAATATAAAACAAATGCTGCTTCTATAACAGTTTTTAGACAATTAAGCCCACCACTGGCTGCTCACTTGTGGATTGCTTCAGTCTAATATAAAATCCATATAAAAGTATGTGACACAGCAGAAAGCAGGATGCTATGTTTCCTACTTTAACTCATTCAGTGGTGTGTATGTGTGTGTGTGTGTTGTACATAGACTGGAAAAGCAGGAGATCAAATTACAAGTTATTCACAGCATAGCAGTAAAATTACACAGAATTGATGGTGACCTGCTTTAATTGCACAACCTTAGTAAAATATATTTTTACACTGTTTATTTGTTTAGTCCTGAATATCATACAATTTATACTAAAGCACTATAAATTTCCCAGGTTTTTCAAATATACACATACAACGCATAAACCAGTACAGTAAGAAAAACTAAACTTTCCAACATAATAATATGTACAAGTACTATCTAATGGTTTTGGTTTTTTTAGGCGATTATTTCAAAACGACTTTAAAGGTTAAATGCTGCAGCCTGTTACTGAAGTAATTTTCTATAACAGAACAACTTTCCGTTTCCATTGGCTGGCATAATGTCATGTCTTCTCCATCATTAAAGCTGGAACACTCACTTCAGGTACACCATAGACCTTGAATATCATATTCATGACACCGTGGGATGTCTCCTCCAATAGAATTAAAATGAAAATGCTGCTTTGTGTAATATCCAAGTGTTTCCCTGCTGTGCTTTTCTATAGCCATATAGCAAAGCCCTCCTTTTAAGTGAAGGATTGTTTGCATAGGAGAAAATTGTTCACAATGAAAATGTCTTCAATAATACATTGTATTACACACATATATTATGATATTATGTTTTTGAATGCCATATGTACTTTTTCAAAAGGAAGAGACTGTAGATAAGTAAAGCAATTTGTTAAGGTTTGGAATGTGCCTGACTGCATAATCTGAGAGGAGAGTTATCAATGCATTCTTTTAAAAGTTCCTGAAATGCCCTCTGCTGCAGTTCCCCATCAGGTCCATCAGCAGAGGGCGAGTACAATGCTAGTTTACTATTAGCAGGCTATTGCCCACGATATACTGAGAGAGCCGCAGCCGGGACGAATCCCGACAATACTGTCGAGATTCACCAAGCTGCGTGAGTGACAGCTTGCTCTGCCTGTCTAGAAGCAGAGCCAGCTGTGCCCGCCCCCTCCTCCCGTCCGTTCCTCCACTCAGCGCTGGAGGATCGGAGACGGGAGGGGGGGAATCCCTGCGAGGGTCGGTGACTTATAGTCACCACTCACTGCAGGGAGATGATCAGAAAGTGAGCAAGGGATGGTATGTGTTCTCTCACTTGTCTCCGAAATTCGGAATTTCAGGAAAATTCGTACGAATTTCGATTCGTAACGAATCGAATCGCACATGTCTAGTCGGCTCTAACTATGAGGATGAGTGGAAATCACTCACCTCATAGTTCTCCTTTAACTCCTGAGTTTTGTGCCCGTAGGAATTTTAAGGAGGAACCCCACCCCCCAAAATGATGGGGAAAAAAAGTGGGGTCCCCCCTAAAATTCCCAACCAGACCCTTCCTTTTTTACTTCACTAACCATAGATGAAGCAAAAGGAAGGACCAAGGACAGGCTACATAGAAGCTGAGATATTCATATTTGTGGCTTGTGATTATATATAATCATATTTGTGGCTCCCAGGGCTCTTCAGAGGAAAGTTGTAACTAAGTGTGGATACCTGAAAAAGATAACTACATCTGATATCAGTTCAAGTACACTTTATTCCCTTCAATTAAATGGCAATTCTCAGAATGCATACACAAATGATTGAGGAACTGGGAACCATAGAAAAACAGTTTATAAAAAACAATATAAACATTTTAAAACAGATATAGAGAACTATTTCACTATTATGGTTAGCAAAATCACAGTAAAATATTATTGAAAAGAAAGTAACCATTCTGGATAAATGGCATATGCTTGCTTACTGTATATCTAAAATGTTGAATACAGTTAGATTAGGGCTCGCATTACCCTTCTTGTACATTGCATTCATGCGTGTTGTGTCTATCAAATGGATGGGTTTACAATGCAAAAAAATGATGCGCACCACAATGTACTAGTAGTATATTGCAGTGCATTGTGGTGTGCTGCAACGCATCTGCATCAGAGCTGCCTTGCTTTTGTACATTGAGGTGCATTTCAAAATGTGTAAATGGGTAGGCAGCATTTTCCCGCAGTGCAGCACAATGTATATGCATTTCTAAGGGCATTGAGGTGCCTTTTACAATTAATAGCACTGCAGCGTAGCAATGCATGTGATGAGCATTACTATGCTTTGTAGTGATGCACACTTTACCTCAATGCAATGGTGGGAAAAAAGTGGAATTGTCTGTTGCTGCCAATATGCACATTGTCCCTTTCCTGGAGGAGTTATGAGGACTCCTACTCCTCAATGTTTAGTTTTATTTATCCTATTAGCAGCATTACACACACACATGACAAATTTTCCTTGCTCTGGGTGTAGATGAAGTGGCTACTAGGGCCAAGATATATAAGTCCTACAAACAACATTTACAAAAGAGCAAAAAAGAAGAAATGTTCTGACTGTTGGTACTGTATGGAAATGATACTTGTGGGATGACACCTATTTTAGGCACATTTACCAAAAGTAGAATTTTCATCTTCTAATATTCTACTCTATTGGGATACATTGATTTTCAGGTATGAATGCATGCCTATGTTATATTTCTAACTATGCTACTATGTAATCTATTTCATAGTAATATCACAATAATAATACACAAATAGTTTTTACTGTCTTATAAATATAGCTATATGTCCTAATTTAGTGCTTCTTCCAGGAATACGATACTGTGCTTTTAATCTGGGAAATGGAATCATGTC
Source organism: Nanorana parkeri (assembly GCF_000935625.1). Lineage (NCBI taxonomy): Eukaryota > Metazoa > Chordata > Amphibia > Anura > Dicroglossidae > Nanorana > Nanorana parkeri. Next base: position 611,374 of record NW_017306444.1, on the reverse strand, counting down.
CTGACTTACTGGTACATTCCGCAATCAGTTTATCACTGTCTTGTTTAGGGGATGATAAGTGGATATATGACTAATATGTAAATATCTTTATTTTCTAAAAGCTCTGATGCGGTTTGATCCAGCTTCTGGGACTTACATTCCATTAGATAAAATATGGGTCTGACTATTGTCAGAGGACAGAGTGGGTTTCACAGCCACTGTCATCTTGTAAAATGAATCTACATAAAAACAGAATGCAATGATCTGCAAATCTCATAAACCATTATTTTATTCCCAATAGAAAAAGGAAAATATATTAAATGTTTAAACTGAGAAAACGTACCATTTGAAAAAAAAAGGTAATTTTGAATTGAATGTCATCAACATTTGTCAAAAAAGTTGGGACAGGGCACCAAAAACCTGGCACAATAAGTGGTACTAACAAGGAAGAGCTGGAAGGACATTTTGCAACTAATTAGGTTAATTGGCAACAGATCAGTAACATGATTGGGTTTTAAAAAAAAGCATCTTAAAGAGTCATTAGAGTGTCTCAGAAGAAAAGATGGGCAGAGGTTCACCAATCTATGAAAAGCTGCATCTAAAAATTGTTGAACATTTGCAAAATATTGTTCCTCAATTTAAAATTACAAAGACTTTAAATATATCACTATCCACAGTTCATAATATCATCAAAAGATTCTGAGAATCTGTAGAAATCTCTGTGCGCAAGGGACAAAGCTGAAGTGCAATATTGGATGCCCATGATCTTCGGGCCCTCAGAGAGCACTGTATTAAAAACAGTCATGATTCTGTGATGGACATCACTACATGAGCTTAGTAATACTCTCAAAAAATCACAGTCTGTGGATACAGCTTTCCGTGCCATTCAAAAATGCAAGTTAATGCAAAGAAGAAGCCATATCTGAACATGATCCAGAAACGCCGCCGTCTTCTCTGGGCCAAAGCTCATTTAAAATGGTCTGTTACAAAGGGGAAAACTGTTCTGTGGTCAGACAAATCAAAATTTGACATTCTTTTTCTCAATTATGGGTGCCTCATTCTCTGGACTAAAGAGGAAAGGGACCTTCTTGCTTGTTATCAGTGCTCACTTCAAAAGCCTGCATCTCTGATGGTAAGGCGGGGGGGGGGGGTGCATTAGTGTGAATGGAATGGGCAGCTTGCACATCTGGAAAGTCACCATCAATGCTAAAAGAAATATCCAGGTTTTAGAGCAGCATATGCTCCCATTCAGATGACGTCTTTCTCAGGGAAGGCCTTTTACAGTTCAGCAGGACAGTGCTAAACCACATACTGCATCTTTGACAACAGCATGACTTCCTAGTAGAAGAGCCCAGGTGCTTAACTGGCCTGCTTGCAGTCCAGACCTCTCACCAGTTGAAAATATTTGGCGCATCTTAAAACGAAAAAAACGACAAAGAAGACACAGGACTGTTGAGCAGTTAGAATCCTATATCAGGCAAGAATGGGCCAACACACCTCTCTTAAAACTCCAGCAACTGGTCTCCTCAGTTCCCAGACATTTACAGAGTGTTGTTAAAAGAAAAGGGGATGCTACACCCTTGTAAACATGGCCCCGTCCCAACTTTTTTGAGAAGTGTTGCTGTCATCAATTTCAAAATTACCTTCTTTTTTTTTTTAAATAGTACATTTTGTCAGTTAAAACATTGGATATGTTTTCTATTTTTTAATCACCACTGGGGTTTTTATTTTTTAATATATTGAGGAAAAACTACAGATTTAAAAAAAAAAAAAAAACAGTTCCCCCTATATTAAATTCTAAAACATTTATTATTACCAAATTGATCGGTTGTATGTGAAACAGCCGTTAGCGGCTGTAGTAACGAGCGGGTCTTTCCTGCCCGTGCGTGCGCGCGCGAGCAGGAATAAAAATGCCGTCTGGCGACGGCAACCCGCTGTTTTGCTAGTCTGCCATCCGTCCGTTTTTTCTTAACATGCGGACGGCAAGAGGTTAAGAATAGGACGAACAGCAGTGAGGTGTTGGATTGGCTTGGTCGAACTCCTTCTGCACTTCGGGCCGACCCGAAGCCACATGAGGCAAGCCGATGTACGGCTGATTTCAGCCGATGTGCGGCTGAAATCAGCCGTACCAGCCTGAAGTGAATAGCCGATCAGTGTTCGGCTCACTTCATTTCAGGTTGGTCATTCACTCGGCTGCCTACGGCAGCTTAGTGAATAGACCCCTTAGTTATGTTCAGTTAGAATACCCAAGCAATAATTCTGTTAGAATACCCAATAATCATTACCTAATTCTCTACAACTTTTGTAAATCAATGTAAGTAAATCAAACATGTATATGGAAAAGATGTCCTCCTTAGGGATGAGCAAATGTTCCTGGGTTAGATTCGCTGGGTTTATTGAATCCTGTTCTAACCCAGACTAACCCAAAATTGGAAAATTCTGTTATTGATCTCTTGCCATTTTTAGGGCTAATAAGCAATAGGCAAAAAAAAGCTGGGCACTGCCATAGGGGAGATGTTGTGTTTAAAATACAGTACAGTAGGTAGAGGGTCCTTTTTTACTTTAAAATACAGGCTTGGGGGATGCCCTAAAGCTGTATGTAGTGTTAAGGAACACTACAATGTTTATGGACAGCCTCAATGACAGTGTATTCTAGCAGTGCATATAAGGCTGTGGAATTATTATTTTTTTCTTTTACAATGAACCTACCTTACAAAAAGCAGCAGGCTGTATGATTTATTTCATCTAGAATAAAAGGTTGTATTGAGGTACTTTTAGCAGCGACTCATGCTTTTTCATCAAGTGGTAATAGCTCTGTTTTAAATGGTGGATAGAAATTGGCCATGTTTTTCTGAAGCTGTGTTTGTTCTCACTGGACAGTTTCTATTAAACTCTATCAAGAAGAGTGCAGGCAGGTGTTTTACTACAAGAACTAAGAGACAGCAGTAGATTCAGTAGTGTAAATTTGGCCAACATCGGGGCAGTTTTAATAAGCTAGGCTGTGCTATGAGTATTGTAGCTGTTTACCTGTGTAGTAATTCAATGATCTCTTTCTTCTTACAGTTTTAGAAGATTAATTTCAGTCACTCTCGGATAGTACAGCTTCTGCTTTACTTCTGCCTCCTGTGCCAACATTAGCACTGCAGGTATGATAGACACCACCTTTGGTGTCAGTGGTGTTGTATCTGTGCCCCCATCAATGCTTAGCTATCCACAAGCAGAGAGGTTTAGGCAAAGCAGAGAAGAGACTAGAATTAAGTAACTGGAAGAAACCACAAAAAAAGATATATAGCTCCTGAAAGGTATGTGTGAGCTAATTTCAGAGAGGTAATTCCATTCGGTAGTCGAATAAATAATTGACTGTGCTGCAGATACAGTGGGGGTGATTTACTAACCTAAACACACGCACACACCAGGTGTGTGTGCATTTTTACACAGCAAAACGTATTTATCAACCAAACACGAGCAACGTGTCACATTTTCACGCCGTTATGGCGCGTTTTTATGTATTTACGTATGTGCGCGTCATGTAGCATGCGCCATAGGCTACACGCCGCTCTAATAGCGGCATGCAAGTCTCTAAAAGCATATTTCCACTAATGCCATATATGAAAAAATCATGCACATGATGCATATATAATGCTGCTTCACCTCTATGCCTACAACCATCCCAAAAAACACTTTGAAAATGCTAAAAACAGTATTCAAAAATATGGAACTTACACACCACTGACGTGTTCAGCTCTGTATGAGCCAACTGCACATGTGTGGAGGCAAGTTCACACGCTTCTTAAGCTCAGAAACATGAGCACGCCGATTCTTCACGATTTCTTGGTAAATTGAATAGCAGCGTGTTCGCGTGCGACTATTATTCCAACCATTCTGTACTGTACGGAGGTGTTTGTTTTTTGAAAGCTTATTTCCTTTTGGCAGTTTTGAAGTGTTCCTCATTCCACTTATGGAGAGACTTTCATTATTTGTTGCACTACCTAAATAATGTCCCAAAAACATGAGTGCATCACAGTTTATTTTTTGAAATTTAAGTTTTTTATTCAGTTTTGTATATTTACAAACATATAGATCGATTATAGTAATAATTCACAAAGCAATTAAATCATCAAAGAAAATTTAACAATAATATAATAATAATAGAAAAAAAATCACATCACAGTTTAGACAAAAATGGTTAGCTCATGCATTTACATTCCTGCATTCATCAAACACAATCAACACAACGTAGAGTTAATTTACACAACATCACCTTGCAATTCATGCAGGGCTTTGCAAAACACACCTGCTGGGTGTGTACACACTACAAAGGTGTCTAGATTCCACCAATAGATCATGCTGGGAGGGAACACACTACAGAGGTGTATACTTGTTCGTGGCGTGTTTATAAGGTTAGTAAATCAACCCCAGTGTGTCAGAATGAGCTGACAAAGGGTGTCACATTTGAAATGAAACGGAAAATTGTATCATACTTACCAGTAATTTTCCTCTCCTGGTGCCTATCCATGGCAGCATACCATTGATATGGCTCCGCCCCTTATCCCTGCCCACAGGACCAGTGTAAATCTGTAAAAGAGAGAGAGAGCGATCCCCCCTGCATTCTTTTTTTTTGTCCTTACGTCTCTTGACCTGCACCAGTGGCATGTCGTCCCTACCTCTGTGTTGTAAATCGACGCAGTTCCACCCGGGTTCATGCCTCTCCCAGGTACAGTCCCAGTACCTCGACTGCTCAATGTATAATTTAGGTCTGGGAGCCCCTTCTGGCAGTCTTGGGGGCCTCTCTTTCTTTCCCATCCCATATGCCCCATATGTCATATGTCCTAATTAGGTTCATAGATGGCTATTGTGGTGAACGCTTGATTGGCTTCAGGTGCTCTTTGCACTTCCCTTTCTTTCTCTTTTACTTTTTGTCTCTCTGGAAGAAAGTTTAGGGAGAGGGACAAAAAGAATTAAAAAAAATGTTTTTATAATTTTATGTTTTTATAGTTTTTATTTACATACATTAAAAAAATCAGCCATTAATGCTTTTATTAATATAAACTACCTTTTTTTTACCATGATTTTGATGAATTTGTTGTTTTGCCAACCTTTGATGCACCAGCCAAGAAATATTACTTTACTCTTTTCAATAAGGGAACTACAGCAGGATGTGAGCTTGTTGAATTTTCTCCTCTGATGAGGCGATACATTTTTTTTTGAATGTCACAGTTAACCTTCAATAATTACAAAATTTTAATTAACAAATAATAAAACAAGGTTCTTCCCCATCGCATACCTGAAGACAGGATCGTATAGAAAACATTTACCTTACATGCACCGTCTACACCGTTTTTGAAGATTTTCACTCTTCTGTTATGTATTTGAAGCCTGTTAAATTAAGGTTATTATCTGCAAGTTGTACAGCTCAATAACAATAACATCTAATGCTGAAAGAGGTTAATGTACTTTCTGTAATTTGCTTTCTGCCTGAGGGTCAGTGAAATCCATCACAGGTTATTCCCATGTTGAGGCATTGTAAATGAGGAACAAATGAAAGAAGTTCAGATGTTAAATTCAAACAACAGGACTAAAACTTGGAAGTTAAAAGGTACACTCTAATCAAAAATGGAAAATGAAGAACTGAAGTGCATAAAAGGGAGAACAGCTAACTGTTTTTTAATGCTGCATTACCTACTGGTGCAAACATTTGATATTATGGGGGTTATTCACTAAAGAGCCGTACGATTTAGCCGAGCGTTCAGCTAATCCTTCAGCTCGCTTTGGATGCAGAACGCCTTTGGTTCAACCAGACCGAAGGGCTGCTGTACGGCTAAGAATAGCTTCCTTCACTTCATTTAGGTTATTCATTAGTAAATAACCCCCTATGTCTAAAAATACCTTCAACCCTTTTGATTCCAGGCATTCCAGAAGTGACTTAACTTACAAGCCCTGATAAAGAAGGAGTGTATGAGCCCCTAAAATGCATTAGCTTTCTTATCTTGTTAATTTTTAATAAAAAGAGAAATATTCTGGACTGTGCCACCACTGGTGTAGTGCCTGGCGAGTGGTGGTAACTCTTTTGATTCCAGGCATTTCTGAAATGACCTAACCCACAAGTCCTGATACAGGGGGAGTGTGTGAGCTCCCAAAACGCTTTGGCTTTCTTATTTTGTTGATTTAACATAAATAAATATCGTGGACTCTGTTACCACTGGTGTGGTTCCATTACTGTTATATGCTCAGTTTTTCATCTAGGCATTACTTAGGTCATCACTATTCCCACTTCTTTTTATGGGCAATCTGGTGATCTAAGATCCCCTGCATGTGATACAGCAGTATTGTTTACAAACACTCCCACTGCAGGCTTCTGGATGTCTCATATAGAGATATGTAAAAAAAAGTGTGGATTTTCCCTAAATGCGTCTGGAGCTGCAGGCTTATTATTTTCACTGACCCTGGAACTTGCTGAATGGAAATTTCATTACTGATATGCTTGGGAATTATTATTCTTTTCGTCACAAATTGATCATATTAGGGAATTGCATAATTGTAGTGTAAAGCTGAACCGGGTCATAATACAATCAACCTTTAGTCTATGCAACATAGCAACAATGTGTAATTTTAACAAGAACTAAAACCACTTTTAATTTAGTAACATGACAGGTCTCCACTTCCCACAGCTTTGTAACATGCAAGAGAGGAATACCTGTGCAACTGCTACTTACATATTTGTGGGGCTCAATACCTACCAGTGAAAAAGGAGTTTTAAAGCATGCACTTCAGCCTACTAAAGCATAGTATTTTTATAGGTTTTTTTGAGCCCTGATTTCCCAGTAGGCAGCGGTAAGGCATCATGATGTCACACGTGCCTCCCAGAAGCATCAAAAGCCGGGGCCGAGGTAAGTACTTTACATTTTTTTTTTTTACTTTAAGTTTGTTTTTAAATGATTTGTGTTTTAAGGAGTGGGAGTCTGAAAGTAAAGCAAACTTTCAATTGTATCATGTAACCTGTCATCTTCTACAGTTCTGGAGAAGTCAATAAAAAGCACCATGTGAAGTTCAATGAATATTGATGGGGGCATTTCTTAGCTAGATGTGGTCAAAAGTTCACTTGATGTGGTCAGCTGATCCTTTAATGTTGTTTTTGTGTCATTGTTCTGTGCCAGACAAGCTTGAATCGCACTAATGTATTTGCTTAGTGCAATGTACATACTTTCATATGGCTTACACTACTTGAATTACATTTGAATCACTCCCTGAAAAGTTGTACCCTGTATAGTTCTGCGAAAACCTTTGCATAATGTTAAATTTATATGCGTCAGGATTTACACAGCCTGCAGAGTTTGTGTATATAGTTTGTGCCCTTGGCGTTTTATTTCTCCTTTATTTTGTAGTTTTGAGTTGTTTCCCTTGCCAGTGATCTCAGATTTGTTCTCATTATAAAACTGTTCCCCTCTGTTGCCTGTTATTCCACAATATTATTTTTTCTTGTGTGACGATCAGTCTAATCCATGTCATTTGTGCACCTGGCTGCAGCTAACATCCCCTGCAGTCACAAAGCACAACTCACATATGTTGAAGGGACATTCACTGCCTTGGCAGATAATGCTTTGTGGTATATTCTTGTTTTTGTGGGATGTGTAAGGTTTATTTTTTTTATTTCTTTGTTATTGTAGTCATTTATAAAGAATAAGCCAACAAATTGAATAGCATTGTTAGGAAAATGCCATCAGTCACAGGGTCATGTGCTGATGTGGGTATATGTGCTTGCACAGGGCTGCAGTCACATTATTGAGGCCATGACACATCTGCCCCTTGGTGAGCAAACCGGTTATGTCATACAGAACTGACAAGCGTGCAACATTTGTGTGTATGAGGTGCCCAAGCAAGCGCCAAATATACAACTCCAGACAAAGCTTCACTCATGTTTTGGATGGAGGTAGTAGAGACTGGATCCAAATGAAGACTGATCTCACAGTCTATATACAAACTGTACTAAATTAAACAAGGGCTCTGGTTGGCAGCTCAAGGACAGATGCCTCAATGGGTTCTAAAGGCCCCCCAAGAAATATGTACAGGAAACAGGAGCATTAGACAAAACATTAAAGGACCATTAAGAGTTAAAGAAGGACTGCAGGCAAATACAATCTTAACCTTTACAGTGAGACTACCTCCATACTGCAAGGTTAAGTGCTTGTTTTGTCTAGGGAGCTAAAATAACAAAGTTATACTCTTGTTAGACCAGTCTGTCTTCTCCTCCCCTCCAGCAATGGAATGTCCATTGGTGTCCTCACATCCTATACACTGTAGGGGACGTCACGGCTCACTGGACCATAGATTGCTGGAGCGGAGTGGAGCAAGCTGAAGTGAGCGGTCTATAGCCAGCCTGGATCGTGGTTTGGGGGAGTTTAGTTATTTTAGCTCCCTAGACAAAATGAGCACCTAACCCTTGCAGTGCAGGGGTAGCCCCACTTCAAGGGTTAAGATTTTATTTGCCCGAAGTTCGTCTTTCATTTCCTCATGAAACATTAAAAGGACAAACCATGCATTTACGGGTCTCTAAACTGACTTTAAAACCACCTGTTGGAACCTGTTCATAAAACTGAGATTTGAATGTTTATAATTTTTCACAAGCCTGCGGCCATCCATATTTTTACTAGTCATTTTAAATCTTGATGAAGGGGGACTGTTAGAACCCTCAAAATACATTGGATTGTCCTTTTAACATTTCATTATTAAATAAACTTTTCATGGTTTTTCAATATTTGGTCTGGTGTCCCTGTATTTTCCTGTACCTCTAGATATTAATTGCTATCTGTGTGGGGTGCTTCTCCTCACTTATTACCAGAACAAAGATTGAATGGAAAAGCTCTCAAACTGGCACAGATACAACATTGTTTTCAATGAATGGGGTTAAAAAAGAAATAAGAACATAATTTGAGTTGCAGCTTGGATATCTGCTGTGATTACAAAATGTTCCCACTATGGGAATTGTAAAGTTTAATATTTTATTAATATAAAGAAGCTTCCCATTGAGTTTTAAGACACCTGTAGTCTCTCTTGACTCAAATATAGTACATACCTACAACTATATCAGAAATAAATGTTACAGAAACATTTTTTTTTCTAAGGGCATGATGGTAATTTTGGTTGCCAAGCACAGCTGCTCCAGTTTTGTATGCTCCAGTTTTTATAAACGCCCCCCGAGTTATAAAATCCTGGCTGTTTCATGCCATCCCCTGCATCAATCACATTGAACCTATTTTTATTTTACAATATACACACATATTTTGAGATTTAGCTTCAAATAAATAATTTTCCAAGAACTCCGTCAACTCTGCAGAATGCATTTTAGGGATTTTTGCTCAAAAAAACTCCAAATGCCAAAGTAACTCACAGGGTTGTTCACAAAAGGGTGAAGCGATTGGAGAAAGCAGGAGTAGTGAACAGTCTTGGCCAAAATAGATGATTTGGAAAAATTCTTCAATTCAGCTAGCTTTCCAGTTCTGCTGTCTGCTGTTATCCTAGATCAGGGGCGCCCACAATTTTTCGTCTGGAGATCTACTTTTCAAATGACAAGCTCAATGAGATCTACCAACGAAAAAACACCTGTATTCAGGGGCGGGAGGGGGCATGAAGGTGCATTGAAGTAAATGGCACTGCAGCCAGGCTCCGCAGGCAGGCCCCTTGCCCACAGTGTGATCGCCTGCATTAGTGCCTGTGTTCCAGTCTAGTGCGATCCGCAAAAATTCTGCGAGCACTATTTTTGCAGATCGCACTGGACCGGAATGCAGGCACTAATGTGCCTGCGTTGCGGTGCGGGTGATCGCACTGTGGGCGGTGCCATTGACTTCAATACAGCCCCACACCTTCTCCCACATCTGAACGCAGGGAGTCGGCCGACTTACATTCCAGTGCGCCCTAGAGGTCTCGGCATCCAGTCCCCCGTGGTGCTCGCGTGGCCGACGTTGCACATGGGGAGAGGTGTCATGCCCCTTTCCATCTGCAGCGTCTGACAGCGTCTTTTTTTTTTTAAATTTATTTTTTACTATTTTTATTTTATTTTCATTATTTGTGTAATTTTAATTTTTTTTAACTTTTGGGGGGGCTTTGGGGAAATATAAGGGGTCTAAACAGCCCCTGATATTTCCCTCTTAAGATAGAAAAAGAAATTTCCGGCTCCTTCACTTCTTCTCGGATCCCCGCTGCATACAGATGGGGAGAGCAGCGGGGATCCAGAGAAGCCCGGGGAAGGAGAGGACATTGCGATCTACCAGTGATCGCTATGCGATCGACTGGTAGATCTTGATCGACCTTGTGGGCACCCCTGTCCTAGATTGTTCCCTTCTCCTGTCTTTTCCAAACTCTTCACCCTTTTGTGAATAACCCTGTAAATTTTTTGCCCATGCTAGGGTTGTTTAGCATAACAACAAAGAAAAATGTATTTTGGCAGCTTAGTGAACAGACGCCTATGTTTCCCCCCTGGGACACTATGGGGTCTATTCACTAAGCTGCCGTAGGCAGCCGAGTGAAAGACCGACCTGAAGTGAAGTGAGCCGAATGCTGTTCGGCTATTCACTTCAGGCTTGTACGGCTGATTTCAGCCGTACATCGGGTGGCTTCACATGGCTTCGGGTCGGCCAAACATGCTCAGCATGTTCGGCCGACCTGAAGTGCAGGAGGAGTTCGACTCAGCCGATCCAACATCTGGATCGGCTAAGCCGAACCTCCGATAGGCTACTTGCTGCTGTTCGGTCTATTCTTATAGATGCTGAACAGCAGTGAGTGAATAGCCGAATGCCGCTGAGCGGCTTTTTTAACTAGAAAAATAGTTTAAAAAGTACAAAAAAATAAATAGAAAATGATTGTGCCGAGCTAGCAGTGACAGCTAGCTCCGCACAACAGTTTTCTATTGGCCGGCGGTTATGCCGCCATAAAAAAAACAAAAAACTCTCCCGGGCGCTCTGTGAGTCTCCCGCTCCCGGACCCCCAGGAGAGAAACACTGCTTTTCTTTTTTTCTTCTGACACGGAGCCGTGTCAGAATAGAAAAAAAAAATATGTATATGTTTTGCCCATAGGAATTTATTGCTAGATTCCTATTGGCTATTTCAATTTGCAATAGCCAATAGAAAACTAGCATTGTACCCGCCCTCTGCTGATGGACATGATGAAGAACTGCAGCAGAGGGCGGGTGCAATGCTAGTTTACTATTGGCTATTGCAAATTTAAATAGCCAATAGGAACCTAGCAATGCATTCCTATGGGCAAAATGTATTTCTTTTTTTCTATTCTGTCAGAATAATGGAAAAAAAAGAAAAAGCTGTGTTTGTCTCCTGGGCGGCCGGGAGCGGGAGACTCCCGGAGCGCCTGGGTGAGTTTGCTGTCTGGAGATCAGTGTCCCTGGTTTGCTGGTAACCAGGGACGCTAATCTCTCTGCAAGTGGCCGGAGCCAGCCGTAAGATCCAGCTGTCAGAAGCAGGTTGTCGGCTGGCCAATGGCCGGCCGCTCGGCCAGCTACGGCTTTCATTGCGGCTCAGCCGGCTAAGTTCGGGAGTTGTACGGGCTATTGTGATAAGCCGGTACAGTAGCCCTTCGGTTCTACTGAACCGAAGGGGTCCTGGGGCCGAAGCTAGCCGAAGGATTGGCCAGCTTCGTGAATAGACACCTATGTCATTAGTGCTGCATTTGTGCTGCAGAGCTGAGGAGACAAGCCAATGACAAAGGTGTCGGGAAGTGGAACACAGAATGCAGTGGTGAAACAAGGCCACCCAACAAACCTGAAAGTGTTCAATGCTAAATGATACTAGTGTCACCACGCTGCAAGACAATGACAATTGGAGTCAGCTGAGACACTAATGAAAAGTATTATACATATATTATACAATGCTGTCTTTCAAAATCCTTTTTATTCAGACAATGATGTCTCTTTAAGCAAGCATGCCAAGTGAGCTATCTAACACATCACTAGAGGCAGAACCTATATACCTGTATATGAAACCCTAATATGACAAAGTGACTGAATACTGAAAACATCCTAATGTTTAACTTTCATAAAGATTTTCATTTTTTAAACCAAAATTAATTATGCTGAGCAATTTACAGTTCAATTACAAGTTTGAAGTTGCTGAATATAAAAAAAAAAAGAATAAGAAATAAATATTTACATGAATGACAATACCCAAGTGATTGCTATGTGCTACAGAAAATCTTTACTCCGATTTAGCAAATAAGCCCGGCGCAAAAGGTTTTTCATACATTTATTTTGTCTGCAAATACATTTTTTTCATATCCGGATGTTGCCAGCAGTGTTTCCTAAAGTGCACAGTTGGACCTTCAATACACAATGACTTTCTCTGTTCTTACCGAACAAAGGCTGGAATGTTCAGTGTAAGAAATGCTTTGTAGATATCCATGTGTTGGTTGAGGTCACAGTGGCAATCTATTTCAGGAGGAACTCATATTGTAAAGCTCTAAATTGAGTGGACAATTAATGATAACTCTCTTTTTCTGTGGTGCCCAAGTGGATAATTGCCCTTGGAAGAATTGAAATAAAATATGCCGATTTAAGCATTATGTCACATTGCAGGAAGCAGTGAGAAGGGAAATAATTGACTTCCATACATTTACATTACAAACAAAAGTTTAGTATTGGAATTAGCAGCTTTGACAGTTTTGGGTTGGTAAACACAGTAGATGCTATCAAAACTGATCATTTACATTTCAAAACATAAATATATATATAACAAGGCATATAAACACTGACTGTCCAAAAAAAACAAGTCACCACCTGGATTTAGCTAAGCAAATAGGTCAGAGCCTTCCATTAGATAATAGGTCTTCGTTCAGCAACATTATGTTCCCCCAAAAATGAGATCAACAGCCTATCTGAATATACTGAATGACCAGGTTTTTCCATCAGAGCATTTGTTGTTCACTGATGGCACTTGCATATTCCAAGATGACAATGCCAGGATTCATTGGGCTCAAATTATGAAAGAGTGGTTCAGGGAGCATGAGACATAATTTTCACACATTTATTGGCTACCACAGTGTCCAGACCAAATTTAAAATCTGTTGGATGTGCAGGAGAAGACTTTACACAGTGGTGCAACTCAGTGGCGGAGCTAAGGAACAAAGGGCCCTGGTGCAAGATTTTTTTCTCGGCGCAGAGATGGGGGGCCCGCTGGCCGCTGGGTACCGATCCGGCGCTGGGCCCCCTAGAGCCCCAAGGCCCTGGTGCGTCCGCACCGCCTGCACCGGCGGTAGTTCCGCCACTGGTGCAACTCTCCCATCATCACTACAAGATCTTGGGGAAAAATGAATGCAACTCTGGACAGAAATAAGACAGCTTGAATTATGGTTGATTCCTGCTGAATTAGACAAAATTCGAGCCAGAGGTGGTCTTGCAAATATCAAGTCGATTTAAAAATGAACTAAGCCGGGTGGAAAATTATGGCCGAACATCTGATAGGATGCAATGTCTGTTCAGCAGCGGCACTGTACTCCGGTAGCCGCCTGCACCCTGGTGGCTGAATACAATAGTTTACAGTAGAGTTTCTTCCATCCACACTGTATAGCGTTGATGGGGGAATCAACAAATTCCCTCTTGTTCAGCCCATGGGCTAAACAAGAAGAAATGAGCTGCATATAGCTAGCTTTACTCAGAAAGATGGAGGGACAGCACTCTGGAACAATCAGTGCCTTACTGGTTTGCACAGTACTGATGGCTGGCATCTTGAATAATTTGCATCCAACTCATAACCTAACTTCCTTATACTGCCGTAATACAATATGTTTTTCCCCAGGATCAGGCTTGTTCAATACCTACAGTGTATCTTATTCCAAGAACAAAAAATGTAATATATTGCAATTTACCAGTCCCTAGATGTGATGGCTGCATTCATTTTTTCGGAGCAGTTTCGCTTTCGTCAGAGGTGCCCGTTCAGTGTGTGCTGGGGATGTTCGGTGTTAGGCGGGACGGAGCTCTTGTTCGCACACCTAGCTCATCTGGCGCCGGAACCGGATGCTTTTTTTTTTACTTTTTTAAAAACTTTTTTTTTTTTTAACCTGGTAATCCTGCAAATAACACACTTTTTGTCCCTTGGTGGCTACACTTACTCCTTCATTGAATCTATAGCAGGAGTTATGGTGGCAATACATGCTGAATGCCACACATATCTGCCTTTGTTAAAGAAGAACTATGAGATAAGTGATTTCCACTCATCCTCATAGTTAGAGCCGACCTGTGACAAATAAGTTGTCACAGATCAGCTCTATTGAAGTGAGCAGAAACATGCACCGATCCGCTCACTTCCCGATCATCTTCCTGCAGTGAGCAGTGACTATCAGTCAC
>NW_017306444.1:580564-596943 GCF_000935625.1 Nanorana parkeri | reverse complement strand
CCCCCTGCCAATAGGGATTCCCCCCCCCCCCTTCTCCAATCCTCCAGCGCTTAGTGTAGGAAGGAACGGGGGAGGACACAGCTGGCTCTGCCGCTAGATAGGCAGAGCCAGCTATCACTCACGCAGCTGGGTCGATCTCGACAGCATTGTCCCGGTTGTGTGCTAGTAAGCTATGTGTGTCTTTACAAACACACAGACACAGCAAGACAATTCACTTCCTCCCTTCTCCCTGCACGTCCTTTCTCCCTTCTCTAAGCTGGTACATGGACAGCTCCTGGAAACTGCTCTGTCACTTGTGATCTTCTACTGGACAGGATGTTTAGGGAAGCTGAGTTGAGAGAGTTGGAGCCTTACAGTCATCATGAAAACATGATGACTGTAAGTGCTTAGGCAACAATTCTGAAGAAATACATTACTGGGCAATGTATATTTGTTTGATACATTAAACTGAATACATTAATGAAAACAAGTTTGAGAGTTTAATATCACTTTAGAGGCCAGTATAAACATTTAGCAAATGAACTTTGCAAAATGAAATTTTTATCTCAAGCATCAGAAAAATGATAAAGGTTTAGGAAGAGGTTATTTATTTAAAAAAGGCCTTGTTCAAACAAGTGCATTGCAGCAATGCATGCATTACCAACACAAGGTATAGCACCATGTACCTGTTGTGTGTGTTCTGGTGCTATTTATTTTAAATGGCACCCTGCCTTACTTCCATAACACAGCTACATTACAATACACTGCAGCACACTGTGTGCTGCATTGCAAATAAATTGATGCATCACCCATTTTTTTGTGCGCTGGGGTGTTTTACAGCTCAATCATTTTTATTGGCCACCTAATGCAAAGCGCCTCAACCCTAAAATGTTGAAGTTATCTTTAAAGTAGTATTAAACTCTCAAACTTTTTTTCCAGTAATGAATCCAGAACAAATATGCATTGCCCAGCAAAGTGTTTCTTTACATTTTTTTCCCAAGCACTTACAGTCATCATGTTACCAAACAGTTCCAACTCTCTCAGTCTGACTACCCTGAACTTCCTGTCCAGTACAAGTTCACAAGGGACAGAGGAGACTCCAACAGCCTTCCATTTACTAGTTTGGAGAAGACAGGTGTTAGGAAGCCCGTACAAAGGTAATTGCGCCTGCGCAGGGCATGGCCCTCAGTGCCAGGTCAGGCCGTTCACTTCTGTGCAGGCGCTCGCATGTACGCTTGCACGCTTTGCGACGTCTGCGTGCATGTGTGTGTGCACCGCCAACACATTGTGGCACCAAATGGGCTATTTAAGCTGAACCTCTCCAAGCCTCCAGTGCTGAGTACTCTTTAGCTGTGTGCCTTGTATCCTGACCCTGCATCTTGTTTTGTTGCCTTCCCGTTGTTGAACCTGGCTTGTTACTTGACCCTGCTGATCTTCTGGTATCCTGCCTCCTCTCTGGAGGTTGCTGATCTTGGTCTGTCTCTCAACTACAATCTTGTCTCCTGTTACAGTACTTCCCTGCCTACACATTGCTGACCCAGCCTGTCTGACTTTGACTCTTCTTTGCATGTGTCTTTGCTGTGCGTTTATATACAGTCATCCAGCAGAGCAGCTACAAAGCCTACTTCCAATGTCAAGCTCATCTTCCAGCACTCGTGCCCCTCTGTGCCCCAGATCACCTGTTAGGGTTGCCACCTTTTCTTCAAGCCAAACCCGAACACTCTAGCGACGCGCAGACATTTTTTGGGGACAATAAGTCGTAGCTTATTCATATGTACATAGCGCCACCCATTCATATGTAAATATCACAGTTGAGACTGTTTTCAGTTGGGGGCCAGTAGCCCCTATCTTCATTTTGGTTGTCCCCGTCTGCTTGACATCTGGTGTCCGGGTTTCTGATGCCATGAAACCCGAACACAGCATTCTGGGGGGGGGGGTGGCTTGACTTGCTGTGTATGTGCATTTGTGGACACACACAGCTTACTAGCATGCGTAAGGTTGGCTCCATAAGGAAAAGAAGCCACCCTAAACAGGATATTAGGGCTAGTGCTCCGGGGACCAGCTGATTCTACAGGAAACAAAAGCTTTTAAACATCAGGAAGCATCATCCATTGTGAGAATGCTTTGGCAAACAAAAACTGGGTTTACAAACAAAGTAATTGATTTTCTTGCAGCAAATAATATCCAACAATATTTTTTCTAAAGGCTAAGAGAGAAATATATAGATAGAGAGGATCAATTCCACTTCCCTGGGGAGGAAAGAATTTATATATTTCTTACTGCATTGCAAAATTGGCAACAGTAGCACAGGAGGTTTTGCTTTCCTCTGAACCAAAGGTACAGGAGTTTTTAGATATTGAAGTCCTAACTACATAATAAATAGATAGAAAGGGTGTCTTAATATGACTGTACCGTCTAATAGGCACAGAAGTATTTGCAAAGACACTTTTGCTGAGGGGTGTGGCTGTCACTCAGCTCTGCCAGCATAGAGCTCTGGAGTGGAACTCAGTGGAGTGGGATAAAAGTAACCTAACAAAGATCAGTCTGTTTTAAAACTTAACCATGTAAATATGTGTGCATTTTAGTCTGACATTTGAAGTATTTTGTCATTCTCCAGGTTAGTAAAAGCAGTAAGTCTCTTACAATATATCTAAATGCATACCATGCTTAGTCTAGGACAAGATTAAAAACCTGGGACACTATTCGAGATAACCTGGATCTTGTAAAATTACAATGCTTAAAAGGGGACATAGCCCTCTACAAGATGATCGAATAATTCCATTAGTTATTCAGATGGTCCAAAAGAAAATTGCAATCCAATTTCTAGGTTCAAACACTCAGGGATAGTGTCTGACACACTCTTCTCACTTCAAATAAATCCAACTAGTTCGACCAGCATTTGCATATTGCGCTATCCTACAGCAGGGGAGCCTCTTTTGTGGCTGCGGCCTGAATTTCAATGTGAACATTTAATAAGGCCAAGCTTGCTGGGCTGAATTTAGAGAGGCCTCTATTGTGTTTTAAATTACACCAAGAAACATTTACTTCAGAAATATGTCACTATACCACAGGTGAGTATAGTGAAAGGGACGGCAGAAAATATAATTGGCACAGCTGGCCTTTGAAGTAGCTGAAACTGCACAGGAGACTTTTATGCATGTCCAGGAGAAATCGCAAGCTCCAAAGATCCTTGTTTTTCCTGCTGATGTAAAGATTTCCAAACCATCTTCACGTCTACACTAGATAACTGCAAATCTACATTTATATCAAAGAAAGATTAGCCTAATGTACATTGAAAACCGTGTCTAAAAAAGAAATGCTGTCATATTGGATTTAATGCAACTTTTCAGGTGCCACATGCTTAAAGGGCACATAAACTTGCAAATATACATATATTAACTAAAATAAATGGAAACTGAAATGGTAAAAAGTGGCAAAATGACCATATTGAAACATATATTGACCATTATTATACGAAATGTGAACAAGATATACAATGATGAATTATACAGTAGGGAGACATTTGCTCTTAATGTCTGCAGCCTACATCCATTCTGGTTGCTACCACCAAAAAGTCTCCTCTTTCTAGTCAAATGTTAGTATAGGAAATATGTGGTGGTTTTGTATTTATTTTTTTACATATGGTCAGAACTAAAAAAAAGGAAAATGTAAAATAAAGATTTTTTTCATTATCCTGAATATTTCAATATGAAATATTGTATATGAATATTATGTAGTCTTTCATTCAGCCAGCGTGTGGAGCTCTTGACTCCTATTTGCATGTGCCCCTCTGTTTCTTTGCCACATGTTGTAAAAAGCCTGATGTTTGTGCTGTCTTTTGGGATAATTTCGGCGGCGATACTGAGTATTTGCATGAGTACTCGTACTCGTGCAAATACTCTGATACCTAAAACAAGTACCTCTGCCGCACCCGCCATCTCCTAGGACACAAAACTGCTGCACACAGGACCTCCATAGCATCTGCAATGAAAAAACATGGCCGCAAACTCCTCCTCTACGCGCGAACAGCCGAAGTAAACTCCGCCTCCAAGTCCTCACTCCTGACTGGTGAGGAAGCCTGTAAGTCACCCAATCAGCCAATCAGTGGGAGAAGAGGCCAGCATGGAGCAGATGACTAGGCCGTGACACGGAGTGGCTGAAGGAGACGGAGACGACACAGCAGGTCAACAGCACCGCATGGTGGCTGGGCACTTGGCACAAAAATATATATGCCTGTAATGTTTAGTGTATAGTGTGGCAGAGCTATAGCCAATTCTGTATACCTGGCTTTATGTTATAAAGCCAGGTATGCAGAATTGGCTATAGCTCTGCCACACTATACAGTGTTCTGGAGTCTAGACATGTGCACATCTATTTTCCCCACTATGGGGATACAATGGCATGATCTAAATATTCATTTCATTATTTAATGTCTTTTTTTATACTATAAACTTTATATATAAACTTTATATTGTATAGTGTGGCACAGCTATATCCAATTCTGTATACCTGGCACATTTAAAAAAATACAAAAGATATTGATATACAGGTCCAGGAATGCCTTGCAATGTTATTAATACAGCATTGTCAAAGATGAATGAATCCTTACTTGATATAATCATTATTCAGCAATGGAACAATTTTTTATTTTATTTATTCATGCTGTATTTACTCCCTGGCTGGAATCCATAGTTTTGCACCTGCAAGTTGCAATATCACAGGCAAAACCACTGCTTTTGCTCCAATTATAACTCCACCAAGCTTTTCCAAAAGTAAAAAAAAATTATCTTAAACTTACACTTGGGCCTCATTCACATGACCAACAGCCGGCCCGTACAGATTCATGCTGCGTACTGCGGGTGTCATTGCTCGGACGCAGGCAGGATCCATCCGCAGCACGGATCTGTATAGGCCGGCTGTTAATATTTTAATATAAATATTAAGAAACTGACCTAAAATCATTAGTTTGTATTGCTTTAGAAAAAATGTGACCTGTCCCTTTAAGAAAAAGTATCGGAGAGTACTTGAAAAAAGTATCGGTACTCGTACTCAGTCGTAAAAAAGTGGTATCGGTGCATCCCTAATACATATCTATCTATCTATCTATCTATCTATCTATCTATCTATCTATCTATCTATCTATCTATCTACCTATCTATCTACCTATCTATCTATCTATCTATCTATCTATCTATCTATCATTTATATTATAAACATTCACAGTGCCATTGCTGCAGTAAATGTTGCAACCCATAGCAGCTTCTCAGATTTGTGCAAGATAAATTGTTAAATTGTTATTGCTTTCAAACCCCAAAAAACTTTAGGACATCTTTCCTTTGGATTTAGGAAGCAAAAAATTTAAATTTCTGGTTCTGACTATGACAGCCAAGAGTATACCATAGAAATTAACCTTTTTTTTTGTTACAGAAAGGCTTGAAGCAATTCTGAAATTATAATGGAGTTACGGAAGTAAATTTTAGATTAAAATAGTGTTTAGCTATATTCTTGAAAGAACTTAATGGTACAGTTTTTTTTCTCTCACATGCCAACCTTCTAAGGCTTAAGGTGCCCATACACCTGCCGATTATCGTACGAAATCCCGCAATTGTACGATAATCGGCAGGTGTATGGAAGGCGTGCAACCGTTTCTACTGTACGGTCGCACATCTTTTGTCTTACGAGCTGGCTCGAAAACCCGTCGAGAATCGTACGATTGTCAGCGGGTTTGTGGCCTGCTCATAAGACAAATGCCAAACGGGCCGGTGTGCGCAAGCGCACACTGCCCGTTCAGCATTGCAGTCATCGAAAGCCCGCCCCTCAGTCCAAGATGGGCAGATCGTACATTGTTTTAGTTACCTTACAACCATAATGGTTGTAAGGTGTATGGCCAGCTTTACAGGCTGGATGTGAGGCATGCACTCCTGCCAGCTGTTTGTTTAGCTAATCAGTTCAGCTGCTGTTTTGAAACTTGTGGATTGTTACAGAAAAATACTTTGGATGAAATTCTTCCTTAATCCTGTCAGGCAAGAGAGCAACTTTATACTACGGTATTGATGCTGAAAGAACATGGAAAAGGAGATAATTGTTCTAGCACTGGACTGGCACATAACACACCCAAGCTGTCAGTTTTAATTTATTAGAACCAGATATCAGCGTTGTGTATGTCATTGGGAGAAAAGCAGAGCAGAACTGGGGGAAAAAAAGACAGAAACAAAAAACATGCTTTCATTTTTAAGCAAATCTTAAACTGAAGCTCTGGGCAGGCTGAATGTTGCAGTTAGGGTAGGAATAGCAAGAGGAACAACAGAATAGGTAATCACATTCTACTGCTGAACTAGAGCAAAGCAGCCATGGAATGTAAAGCTATGACATATGCATAAAAAGGGTCTTCAAAGCTTGATAAGTAACAGTCATGAAGCAGAAAATTAAGCCAGTAAAAAAGTAAGTAATTAATATGAGAATGAGCTATCCACTCTAACTATATTCTACAGTTTTACTCCCCACTATGACCTGCATTTTACGGCCCATTTATAAAATACAGCCCATGGTACGAAGTCTGAAGTAAGTCACAGAGCGCTCTCTGTGTAACACAGCAGGGAGAACTCCCTAACTGGGGAGAGGCCAATTGCACCAGAACCTTCCACTTGCATACACATCTCTCTTCCTGCTACAGTTGCTAAGAGCTTGGCGGGTAGATGTGTATTGCCCTTACCTCCCCGCTTGGCTCTTAGCAACCTGGGATGCTCTGGTTGGTGTCCAGCCCAGCTCCTGGCAACCAGTGATGTCACTGGTTACCAGGAGCTGGGTGGGACACTGGCCAGAACAATCTCCAGCTGTGTCTTTTGTATTTTAACTAGGTTAAAAACAGAGGTTTTAGTTGCACAACGTTTGCAAAACATGTGGAAGCTACATTGCCTCATCAAGGTCCCTCTGTACAGTGCAGTGCCAACTCTAATCTATGAGAGCCTCCATCTTGGAGCATATTTATAGATAGAAAAGGATGAATTGGGTATAGGTTCGCCAGGAGGTAGCCCAACCTCCTTAACCACTTAAAGGTCGGAGTGTTTACACCCCATTCCTGGCCAGGCCATTTTTCAGTATTAAGCACTGCAGTATTTTGACTGACATTTATTCCGTCATGGAACGCTGTACTGAAATTAATTATATACCACTTTTTTGAGGACACATAGAGCTTTCTTTTGGTGGTATTAAATCACCACTGGGATTTTTATTTTTTACTATATAACGTAAAAAGAACTGAGAATTTAAAACAAAAAACTGTTTTCCCTTTATTATGTTAGGAAACATTTATTATTACCCAATTCTTTGGTAAAATAAAAAAGACGGGTTCACTTCGGGTAAATAGACAGCAAACATGTCAAGCCTCAAAATTGCACGTGGCCGCGAAATCGCAAAAAAACTACTACATCCAAAATTGCCCATAGGCGACCCTTTAAAAGCTTTTACCGCTCACCAACTTAGGGGTCTATTCACGAAGCTGCGGAAGGATCTGGCCGTAGCTTCGGCTAGCTTCGGCCCCAGGACCCCTTCGGTTCAGGAGAACCGAGGGGGTGCTGTACGGGCTATTCACAATAGCCCGTACAGCTCCCGATCTGGTGTGAAGCCTGCCGGAGGTTCGGCTCAGCTGATCGAGATGTTGGATCGGCTGAATCGAACTCCTTCTGCACTTCGGGTTGGCCGAACATGTTCGGCCGACCCGAAGCCACGGGAAGCAAGCCAATCTACGGCTGATTTCAGCCGATGTACGGCTGAAATCAGCCGTACCAGCCTGAAGTGAATAGGCGAACAGTGTTCGGCTCACTTCACTTCTGATCGGTCATTCACTCGGCTGCCCTCGGCAGCTTTGTGAATAGACCCCTTAGTGTTAACAGTGTTTGATGGCTCTAAACTTATTGCTCACATTCTGACGTTCACGATGATGTTATGGGCACAATCATCGTTTTTGTCCGTAGGAGCACCTCTCGCATTGGGGGGTGAGGGACTTTAAAAGAAAAATTTGTGGGTTTTTTTGTGTGTGTAAATTTAATTTTTTTTACAACTAACTTTTTTTGTTTTCACATCAGGGAATAGGAAGCCCCCTATGTGATATCAAATTACAGTGACAGGTTCTCTTTAGAGACATCGGGGGTAATGTCGGGGACGGTGGTGGGGACAGCGATCAGAGGTAAGGAGAGGGGGGGCAAAGAGAGGTGTATCATGCAAGCGATCTTTACAGACGCCAGACTGCTTGTATGTAAACAGCCTTCTCTGGCTGTTTCAAAGTCTGGCAGTTTTCCGCTTGGGGGTACGCGCGAGTGGGCACGAGGGCCGTTTAAAACACCCACCCGCTGCTAGAATGCTCCCGTCCGGCCATTTCTGAATGTTCGGCGGATTGGTGGTGGTTAAAAGGCAAAGGAACCTGCACCCAATTCATCCTTTGCTATAAATATGCTCCACGATAGAGGCTCTCATAGATTAGTTAGGACTGCACTATACAGAGCGACCTTGACGTGGCAGTGTGGCTTCCACATGTTTTGCAAAAGTTGTGAAGTTCAAACCTCTTTTTAACCTTAGTAGTTAGTGTACTTTTTTTTTTTTGCAGGCTGGCTGGTGAGTGTGCTGGGAATGTTTGTTTTTGTACTGTGCACCCTTTCTTCTGTACCCTTCCATGTGCACCTTGCTTCAAAGCTAGTCACTTCCTGTTCTGGCGCCAGATGACCTAGCCGTGTCTCCCGGAGCTCCGTCCCGCCGCACATCAATCACCCACGATACCAGCCGGTTCCAGGCACCCCAGACTATGTGACTCACCTGTATAGCAGGGGGACCAGTGACATGTCATGGATCGCTACATCGCGTGATCCCAGCCGACAAGGATAGCCCCGGAACAGTCCCTCACAGACTAACGGGACAACTCCAAAATGGCCACAGACGCTTCACAGCAGCCTGACCAGACGATTGATCTCTCTGGTGAGTCACAGCTCCCTTCTCCACCTGGGCCCATAGACTACCAATCGCTGGCTGCTGCTGTCGCCTCACACCTAAAACCAGACCTGGCCAATATTATTGCAGAATCTCTGCAGCAACATCTGGGGAAATTAAATGCCTATCTGACATCCCAGGGCAACCAAATCAAACAAATTGAGTCCAGAGTAAATGATCTGGACGATTCTTCATTCTCAACACAAGGAAACTAGATCACATGTCTAAAACTGTACAATATCTTTATGACAAGGTTGATGATCTAGAGAACTGATCCCGCAGGAATAACATAGGGGTTAAAGGCCTGAACCGATCTGAATCGGTCAAACCAGCCGACCTCATTAATTTTTGCTCCTCTGTCATACTGCAGGCGCTAAGGTCTGCAAAGCCCTGCAAAGTAGAGCGGGCACATAGGGTGGGCCCCCCACCCCCAGGGATGAGACCAACACTAAGCCCAGGCCTGTGATTGTACGTTTTCTGGATTATTCTGACAAAAAACAGCTACTTCAGGCTTACCGCTCACAACGCAAACTTGTGGCGGGAGGATATAAGCTGCTATTATTCGCTAACTATTCAGCTGACCTCATGAAGCAGCGGAAAGCCTTCCACGAAGTATGCCAGATGCCGGTGAACAAAAGGCTCAAATTCACCCTAGCCTACCCGTCGACGCTGCGGCGTCTCAGCAGTAGCTCACGGTATACTGAGCTTTGGGTGATGGGAGGACGCTAGTACATGTCCTCCCATTACCCATAGGAGAACTATGGGGAAAAGCCCTAACCCCACAGTTCTTCTTTAAGCTTAAATGTTTAAACACCAAGGAACAGCATCCTTTGTAAGTGATTTCATCAGCATTTGAAATAGCTTAAAAACCTTTTTGACTTTAATATGAGACCTTATAAGTTATAATGAATGTGTGTTAACATCAAAAATGTTTATTACTTCCTGCACACTGGAAATTTTCTGCAACTGCTGAATGATCATTTTGTCTACAGAATTAAAGATCAATGTTTTCAAATTGCTTGATCACATCTGTACTTTTCCAGGAAAGTCACTGGTTCCAGTGCTATTACAATACAGATGACAAGTACATTTGTGGTCCGAGCCTTCTCAAGTAAGTGATACCCCGCCACCCCCCCCAATGGCCTGTGGTGTGCCTTGGCCTTCTCAGGTCAGTATGCCTAAAAGGGGGCATACTCGAATGTAAATTAAAATGAATGAATGAATGAAAGCAAGGGGAATGGGCGGGTGGGGACGTTCGTGACCCGCCGACGTAAATCCCCTGTGAGCCGAGCCGTCTTTAAAGGCACAGGCTCCTCCCACAAATCCAGGCTAGCCTTCGGCCAGCCTTCAAACTTCTCATCTTCCATAATTACTAATAACAAATGGCTCATCTATAAAACCCTACTGGTTATTCCCTTCTAAGTGTATGTGTTCATTTTATACACGCTAAGAGATAGATTTGTTTTCCAAAGCCCTTTCAGAACTGTAAACAGGATCTTTATTGCAGAAAAGAGGCAATCAAACAAATGGCAAGGAATTGTAATGCCATACTTTGCTGTAATTGTCCTGTAAATATTTGAGGATGCAGACCTACGGATATGCACAGTTCAACACAGATGAGATGGTAATTTGAAGGTAATTATATAGTCATAACCCAGATAAAGATCTAATTTTAATGAATATAGAGCTGTTCCACTTTCAGCCTAAATTCCACATGGTTATATATTTTGGTAGCTCATGATTGCATATCTGCATTCTCCGGATAAATCAAAATTTTAGGTTCTTGGAAGGTGACGTTTGTTCGGGTTCTTAAGGACAGCACTTTCTTATCAAACTTGTCAATTCTATTTTATATCCACATCTTGTTTTATTCTTTGAAGTTGTATGTTGCTCAGTTCTTGCTGTCACCTTTAATTGGCATGCTGATATTCAATGCCAAGAGCTCAGTATGGTGGCTTTCAGTGCCTGGCTTCAGGAGCTGAAAACAAATGTAAAGAAAATGTGTGCAGCATCACCTCTACAGGAGATTTACAAAAATTTCAGGATTAATACAATTTTTTCTAAGTGACCCCAGTAAGAAAATGTGTGAATTCCGGACAAACGTGTTGTGAGTCTTGTGTAAAAAGATTTATAAATAGGCCCCTTAAAGGGTATGTAAATCCTAACAATGACATTCTCTTAAATGTTTCATTTTGCTTTTGTAAATATACAATTTAAAGTCATTTGTTTTATTTTTTATAAGTGACTTTAAAAGTAGTAATAAAGTCTTATTTTTTTACATACAGTATATCTATGCTAGCAAAACATTTAAAACAAGTTACCAAACAGGTAAAAACGTACCTCTGTATCTGCTGCTCGCTCCTGGCTGTAGAAAACTGCTTCCCTGAACGTCCGTGCAGGACAATGGTGTGAACACATGCGCAGTAGAGATCACTGGCAAGGAGAATAGGAGAAACACACTGTAAGTCAATGCACACAGCCGTGAGCGTGCACACCGGACAGACTCTATGGGATAGGAAGAAACAGCAGTCTGCGCTGAATCCGAGACCGGCACCAGCGCTGGAGGGGCTCCTGGAAACAAGTGGAAAGAAGAAGATGATCGGATCAAGAGGCATCATTTAAGGTAAGTCCTTACAGCAGCAATGCCTACTCACAGAGTTAAATGCCTGCTTTGTCTAGGGGGAAAGGGATAAGCAGTAATACTCCCTGCTTCCTCAGCAGCCAGCACTCTTCTTTGTCCCAATATGTGGAAGGGCTGTCACTATCCTCACACTGCCATTGATAACAGAGAGCCGTGACAGCCAAGATGGTGAAACGAAGCAGATGTGAAGGACCAATCGTAGAACGTGTGTCACATACCTTGATGAGAGTGTGAGATGACAAGGATGGGCTCTCCTGCCGCTCCAGTCTAAGCACACCTGGGCAGTGGTAGAGAGAGTGCAGGGATGAGTGCCAGGTCAGTAATTTGTGGACAGCATAGTACTAGGTAGCTGGGTCAGTAACAGAAAATAATTAGATGCAGAATTACAGGTCACAAGGTATAGTGGAAGATCTTTCAGCACCTGAGGCCTGCAGTACTGCAGTTGGCGCTACTCTTCACAATTAGCGTGCATGTCCGCATATGCCTGTGCAAAGGTATACACTCATGTACAGCTTTATTAACAGAACCATGCTAAATTCTATTAGCAGAACTATGGATATGCACACGTGTGTGTGTGTGAATGTACAAGTGCCTGGGCTGAACTGCCATGCGGGTGACTTGATTTTCCTGCAAGCGTGAATGAAGCCTGTTGGAGTGAGGAATATTGTGAGCATTGTGTTAATTCCTATCCCCAAAAAGAGCATTTAACTCTTGCCGATGGGAAGGGCTTGGCACTGCAAAGGCATTTTTTTCAGTTCAGAGTTGGCCTTTAATAGACCAACTGGCACCAAAAAGAGACATGTATTGTTAGGGCTCACATACACTTGAATATTTTTTTTTTGTAAAAAAAGGGACATTTATTTGTATTAATTGCACTAGAAAGATCTCCTTTCAAGAGACCCAGTATATCCCGTAAAAATGTATTCCCTGAGGCTAGAACGGAAAGAGGCATCAGTAATGCAAATGTTACCAATCAGGACGTCCGTTTGGGTGAAGGCATAATTTTGAAGGTCTTTTCTCATTACATAGCAGATCATAAAATACCCTTTGGATGAACATTGGAGACAGGCTCTTTAAGGACCTTGGCTGTAAAACTCATTCACAGATCACTCTTCGAATAATTTTTTTTAGAAACAAAAAGGCAAAGGAAAGCAATTCCGTAGCTGCTACAAATCATTACTACACAATCAGTGGTAAAATGGTCCTTAAAGTGAATGCCTAAATTATCAGAGACCTTACACTGCCATCACTGTGATCTCACAGTTCTGCATATTTTTACATCAACTACATTTGCCATTTATTTGCACAATTATTGAACTTGTCTAAGAGCCAGTTCACACCTTCTCCAGTGTGTTCCGGCACGGTTAGTGGCCAGAACGCACTGGATCGCATATCGGAAGCCTCCCTGCATTCTGGTATGGGAGGGGGCAATACCCGCATTCCAGTCCGTTCTGATCACAAAAAAATAGTGCATACACTATTTTTTGTGATCGCACTGGACCACAAGCTTTACTGTACCACACATTCTGGTGTGGGCGATCACACTGCGAGTGTGGGGGGATGGGGGGGGGGCTTGCGGTGCTATTGTCTTGAATGGTACCACACACCCCCTCCCACCCCAGAACGCAGGGAGGCTTTTACTATGTGAACCAGTGCATTCTGGCCACTAACCATACCAGAATGCACTGGAAATGGTGTGAACTGACCATAAATCCTAAACTATCATGGAACTAGGTAATTTAGGCATTTTGCGCATAATTTGCTGATAACTAAATTCTAAATAGACAGGATGAAATGCACTGTACAATTACATTTTATGGCTATGTGATATTTGCCAGGCTATCCCTAGCATGGCCATTACACTTCTGTGTGTTACAGAGTTATTCAAAGGGGCTAATTTACTAAAGGATTAGAACATGTTCACTTTGCAATGTGAATGATGATTTTTCTCAGTCAATAAAGTGAATTGGTGTTCACTTTGAATTCCCAATCATTTGGGAGGGGAAAAAAATACAGGATTTTGGCTTGTGCATGATTAGATTGTTAAAGTGGGCATTTACTTATTATGTGATCAGTCACCACTTCTTTAGTTACAGTATCAAACCCCAAAGTGTATATCTAGCTTTAAACCTGCTTCAAACAAGCAACAGAGCAAGCTTGCTTTGTAAAGTATATGCTCACTTTACAAAATTAACGTTTTGCATTAGGGAATAAAGTGGAACTGTGTTTACATCAGTCATCCAAACATATTTTTTTTTTCCTATGCATTTTATTTACTAAGCTAAGTGAACATGCACTATGCTATGTGAACATAAGCTTTATTTGGAGGGACTGTGATTTTTTTGGAACCAAATCCCTCTGTCTCTCTTTCCTCCTCAGTTATCCCTCTTTATGGTCTGATGTACAGATATGTATGAAAATGTGCAATTTAAAGTGGTATGTAATAAAACCTTTATGCTAGCTCTTAAGTACAGTATCTCAATTGCTATATCGGTAAGGCAGTATAAATGAAAAGTAATGGTGAAAAAAACAAACATTTTGGTTTTACGCAATCATTTTTGGCATATAAATTCCTAATGGTCCACATAACTGGGGACATGGCAGACGGTTAGGAGTTATGTATGAGCAACCTATACTCTTTCTAATGAATCATTATTTTTCTTAAGACACAACCTACTTTTTTTTTAAATTTACTTTTTTTGTGAAAGTCATGATTTCTTCTAAATTACTATCTTTTGGCTTAAATGACAACACAAATAATGCACACCAATTTTTTTTTAGGAAAGTGTACATTGGTAATTGCATTGAGAGCTAATCATAAAATTATTAAAATAATTATGCTCTAAATATCTGCTCTAAAATGTTAATCAACACAATTCCCGACTTGGCTAATGAACGTTTTATAATAGTAATTAAAAATAGAACAGAACAAGAAATGTAGCAAACAATTTTTTATTTTTCAAGGGAAAGTATAGTCTCAAAATTGATGGTTTGTAGACATACAATGTTATCAATGTGCATAAATGTTTTAAAAACTTGTTTCTATGTATAATGTGTAAATACAAGGCTTTTTTGTGCCGGAATGTGCCAGTACACCGTACTCCTCCGAGCATAGTTCTGTGTCCAGAGGGTGACTGTATTGGGCTGTCTGATAGCCAGACACAGGGGTCTATTCACGAAGCAGCCGAAGGATCTAGCCGTAGCTTCGGCTGATACTTCGGCTAGCTTCGGTCCCAGGACCCCTTCGGTTCAGTACGGGCTGTTCACTATAGCCTGTACAACTCCCAAACTTGGCAGAGCGGCTCAGTCGAGCCGAACGCATATGCCTCGGCTCGGCTGAGCCACACTGAAAGCCGAAGCTGGCCGAGCGGCCGGCCATTGCCCGGCCAACAGCCTGCTTCTGACAGCTGGGTGGAGCCAGCCGTGATCTTACGGATGGCTCCGGCCACTTGCAGAGAGATCAGCATCCCTGGTTACCAGCCGCCAAGTAGAGAAACACTGCTTTTTCTTTTTTTTTTTGTTATTCTGACACGGAGCCGTGTCAGAATAGAAAAATAAATAAATTTGGCCATAGGAATGCATTGCTAGATTCCGATTGGCTATTTCAATTTGCAATAGCCAATAGTAAACTAGCTGCAGTTCTCCATCGGTTCCACTACTGATTGACAGCAGCAGAGGGCGTCTACAATGCTAGTTTGCTATTGGCTATTGCAAATTGAAATAGCCAATAGGAATCTAGCAATGCATACCTATGGCCAAGAATTTTTTTTTTCTATTCTGACACGGCTCTGTGTCAGAATAAGAAAAAAGAAAGAAAAAGCAGTGTTTCTCTCCTTGGCGGCTTAGTTGAACTCTTTAGTTGAACTCTGGAATTAGGTGAACTCTATGAACATGCTACTGAGAGGTGAAAGCATATCAGGATTTTTTGGGGACTCCAGAGGGAATGAAATCTAACTGCATTGCCACCAGAACATCAACTCTGTGGGGTCTATTCTCTAAGCTGTCGTAGGCAGCCGAGTGAATGACCGACCTAAAATTTATAAAGTAAAGTCCAAATCATGCCTGGTCAGTTGTGGGAGAGACAAACTTCTGTTTAAATAGTAATACACCTTTCAGTCTCCACATGCCAGCAAAATAACAACAACATCAAAAGCAGCAGCATAACACCTCCTGTTTGCTATACCAACTTATGACATCATTCAACCAGAATCCTCCTTATAGCCTAGCCACAGCCATTTGATTGGAGCCCAAGGACTGCTTTTTCATAATAAAAGTAATGCTTTTTAAAATAAATACTGTTTCTGAATATCGGGATGTGTCACCAATTATTAATGCAGAGATAAGTTCACTTAAAACACAAGGGTCTATTCACTAAGCTGCCGTAGGCAGCCAAGTGAATGACCGAACTAAAGCGAAGTGAGCCGAACGCTGTTCGGCTATTCACTTCAGGCTGGTACGGCTGATTTCAGCCGTATATCGGCTGAAATCAGCCGTACATCGGGTGGCTGCGGGTCGGCCGAACATGCTCAGCATGTTCAGCCAACCCTAAGTGCAGAAGGAGTTTGACTCAGCCGATCTAACATCCGAGCGGCATTCGGCTCGGCTGTTCTGCTGGGTCTCTCTGTGGGACCGAGCACAACAGAAAAATAGTTTAAAAAGTAGAAAAATAAAAATAGAAAACGATTGTGCGGAGCTAGCAATGACAGCTAGCTCCGCCCAACAGTTTTCTATTGGCTGGCGGTTCTGCTGCCGTAAAAAAAAAACAAGAAAAAGAGCCTAA
>NW_017306444.1:524525-580181 GCF_000935625.1 Nanorana parkeri | reverse complement strand
ACACGGAGACGTGTCAGAATAAAAAAAAAATATATATTTTTTGGCCATAGGAATGCATTGCTAGATTCCTATTGGCTATTTCAATTTGCAATAGCCAATAGCCCTCTGCTGCTGTCAATCAGTAGTGGGGACCTGATTGAGAACTGCAGCAGAGGGCAGGTGCAATGCTAGTTTGCTATTGGCTATTGCAAATTGAAATAGCCAATAGGAATCTAGCAATGCATTCCTATGGCCAAAAAAAAAAAAATGTTTTCTTCTATTCTGACACGGCTCCGTGTCAGAATAAGAAAAAAAAAAAAGCATTGTTTCTCTTCTTGGAGGCCGGGAGCGGGAGACTCCCGGGGGGCGCCCGGGAGAGTTAGGCTGTCTGGAGAATCTTTCAGAGAAGAAGGGCCCATGTTGTACCCTTAATAGGATGAGGATACCAGCAACTATGCTAACCAGGAAGTCAGGTGCAAATGATTAAAGCTTAACTCCAGCCTTACCTTCAACCTTGCACAATTGTACAGTCTCTTCTCCTGTACTTAAATGGCTAACTCTGGTTTCACTGCAGACTGTGAGGTTCTCACAGTGTACATTAGAGCCTGCAGTTAGCATCATCTGGCGCTCTCCTCCCCAGCCTTCCTGTCCCTGGCTCACCCATTTCAATACTTTGATTTTAGTTCTTTTATTCTTGGAATCTCAGTATCACATGTGGATGTTACCTACTGCAGGATAGTCTGCAGGGAAATGCAGTCTGCCTAAGAACACCTACTCCTCCAGACTGACATCCACCCTATAAGGCATTATGATATTTCCATAACTTCTCACCAAAGCCAATCCAGTACTGAAGCAGGGTCCTGTGAATTGTTTCCTAGGCAGGTATGAACAGCACCCTGGTAGCTAGCATAAGTTATGTCATGAAAACAGGTTTCATTTAAAAAAAAATGTTTTTGCATGTTGATAAGGGAGGAGAGAGGTACCAGGGAAGGCAACATGTAAGCAGATTAAACTTCAGCTTTAGAGGTATAAATGTATAGTTATTTATATATATTTATATGCTTTAATCTAATTATTGTTCTCTCATTTGAAATAGTTGCTTACAGCACAAAGTTATCATTTAACTGCTATCTTAGGCACTGTGAAGGCTATCATTAGAGAAACTATTATTTTGCTGTCCTTCATTTGTAATATAATATTTTATTTATTAAATACTGTTGTTGATGTCACATCTACAATGACCTCTTTTTAAGGCTGGTGCACAAGTAATGAGAAAAAAAATGGATGTCTTAAATTATATCATCCTCTTCACTTCAGATGAAATGCTTGATTAAAATACTTAAGGATCCATACAGGGTACTTAAATGCCATATAATTATCTTTCCAGCAAATGAACATGCAAACACATAAAAATTGTCATCTTCAGAGTGAACTCATAGACAACTAACAAGGCACAAGTAACGTAATTAAAGAAAATCTGTCATGACAATACTTTTCAAACGTAAATACCTCTTATTTCAGTGGCTAACATTGACCTCAGATTATATAAAAGATCTCAAATAATAAAAAAAATGTACCCATTCTTCTTCTATTTCTATATATACTGCTTACATCACTGTTGGACTTACCAATATGCCTTTTTTAATTATTTGTTATGAAAAAATAGTAATGCATAGCTTCTAGAAAAAAAACATACCTCTCACACTAGCAATATATGCTAGTGTCCAAATAGTAAGAGGGTCACTGGTGTGCAGATGTCTTGTTATGGTAATATCAACCCATATACCCCATAACACAAGTAAGTTCTTTAAGTGTGGAACTGAAAACAAAATCCATGGGCAAAGTACATCATATGCCTGTTGCTCTGTCTAGATTGGGATCTTTTGATGGAGGGTGGCTATACATTTTTTGTAAATGGCTAGTGGACTGGTCAGTGAATCAGATGGAGTTGCTCACAACAGCTATTGTATAATAAGCCCAATCAGATTGGCATCTCAGGCTGGCCATACTCTGATCTATTTTTTTCGTTCAACCAGCGGGCGAACGAAAAAAAAATAAACCCGATTCCTCCATCAACACTAACAGCATGTCGATCAAGGAATCCTGTTGTTTACAGCTCATTTGCTGCCGGCTCTGATCGTTCCAAGATTTTCAGAACAGCTGCTTCAATCAGCTGATCGAGGGATGCCAATCAAAAGGGTGACGACAGCGGCACACACTATGCAAATTTCGGCCGATTCCTCTAAAAAACAGCCGAAATTGGAACAGTGTATTTGCACCTTTAGATCTGGTGCACAGGTTCACATCTATCCAGTAACAAGTTCTGGGGAAGTCATCTCAGTAGAAGTAGTGAGTAGGTATTTGGTTTCTTGGAACCAGTATGGAGGTCAGAGAATTGCAGCTTCCATTGGAGTCATCTTGAACAGTTAAAAAGATGTATTTCCTGTGAATCTTACTAGATCAGACAGTGGGACTCACAATATGAAAGATTAATAAACTCAAGAGCAAAAATGTATATATTGGATGTGGTGGCTGCAAGTTATTTTTGTCAGGCTAAGAATATTTTTAGCAAGTATAGAAAAACACCTTCTGATCTTGCCAGAAATGCAGCGTTCTTGTCACTTCCTGTAAAGTAAACAGAAAACACACACAAACTTATCTTTTACTACTAATTCCATCATTATTTTCCATTTTCTGTAATTAGCTATGATTTTCTGAAACACTGTAATTTATCTTCATAGCACCTATAACAATAGTGTTTTATTTACAGGACCTCCCAGAATCCCCATCCAATTGTTCATGTGAGTTATTTATTATTTATTTATTATAGGTATTTATATAGTCCGGACAATTAACACAGTGCTTTTACATACAGAACATTTATATCTGCCACAGTCCTCAAGGAGTTTACAATCTAAGGTCCCTATTACACACACATACAGCGCCTATTTTGATAGGAGCCAATTAACCTTCCAGCATGTATTTGAAGTTGATTTACTGCTTTTCTCAAATGTCTATAAGCATTCTCTGCAACAGGAAGTTCATCTTTAGGGATGAGCAAATGGGCCTGGGTGCAGGCCCATTACGCTAGGCCATATTTTACAAATAACACACCACATGCAGGTTTTCATGCCAAATATCCACAATAAAGTGTATTTTTTTGCACTGTAAAATAAAAGAATATTGTACAAACCCCATTAATGGTATTTAAACAATCTGTTATAGGCCACATGTACAAAATAACAAACCCCGTGCAGCTTTTCAGGCCAAAAAAATATAGTGAATATTTATCACTGTAAAATTTTAGGCTCCAGACTCCAAAAACAGTATTTAAACAATCTTTTGTACACCACAGTTGCAAAATCACACACTTCAATCAGCTTTTTAGGCCAAACCCCCATTAAAATTTTATAATTTTTACTCCATAAACAGTAATTAAACAGTATGATGACAAATCACATACCTCATGCAGCTTTTGGGCCTAACAAAACACAATAATGTGTAAACTGTGTAAAAATAATGGAATTTTGTACAGAATTGTTCGACAGTATTTAAACCAGTGTTTCACTACTTTTTCAGTAATGGCACCCTTTCAAAGTATACATTCTAGACTAAGGTGTAAAAAACCCAAATGTAAAAAAGACATGTATTCTCTCCAAAATCTAGAACCTTAACTGAGATACGTATGGTATAGATTTTAAGGGGGGAGCCACACGTAAAAAACATAAAAAGTGCTTGTTTTAGTTTCCTTGCACTTGGTTGGGTATTCTTTGCAAAGTGAATTTTCACCACATTCATTATGCTAAGGGAAACCTCCTCCTGCAAAGTATAAATCCCCCTTCAACATCAAAATCCCAGTTTACATTAGGAGACCCCTCTTTTCATATCAGAGTCACTATCTCTCATGCAAGGAGCCGCCTTCACATCAGAAGCATCCTTGAAATCAGACCCCCTCCTTTCACATCAGAGTCCTCATGTTTTACATCAGAATTCATAGTTCTAGCATCACATTTGGAGCAACAGTGGCAGCAGCATGGCAGAGATAGAGAGGCAGATCAGGCCTAGATGGAAGAAAAATTCTGTCTTTTTCTGAATGGATCCCACCCTCAGTGGGTTACGGTTATTCATTCCGCCTGCACATCGGCAATCCAAGGCTATGTGACAATTTTGAGGCACCAGATTTCTCTCCACGCACGCTGACAAAATGCTGCTGAGAACCTTGACTTTTATAGGGAAGGACCTGAGCTGTCATATAAAAAAACTCACATCATTGGCCCTTGTAAGCCACATGGCCACAGTTTAAAGGACAGGAAGTGCATGATTGGCATCTGGTTTCCATGGTGGTGAACAATTGTTAATAAAGACAGTCACCTTTAGAAAGTGCTGGCAAAGTTTGTTAAAATCCTTGCAATGAATATATTTGAAAATGGAGTTTCACTTGCAGATAGTTACTGTCTAATCTGACCATGTGTAGCATGATGTAAACATTAACATGATGTAAACACTGTCTAGACACTGCAAACAGTAACTATGGGGCACCTTAAAGAAGTAATATAAGAGTATTGTACTTTTATTGTAAAGATATGTATGTGTGTCTGTGTGTGTGTTTTTCATTGAGCTGTTGAGCTGTTGAGCCCTGTAAACAACAGAACATGGAGAGAATGAAAAGCTTATGGAAAGAACATAGCGATCCATATGCTGGCTGGATGAAAGACTATATAATATTCATGTGCTATATTATGTCAGATTTACCTAACTAAAAAAAAGGAACAAATAGTCAATGAAAGAAAATATTTAAAAAAATTATATTATGTCATTATAGAGAGAGTTCTTTTTTTCCCCTCAAGATTCAGCATTTATCTATAGATCTGACCTATCACGATAGATCGATAGATAGATAGATTGATTATATCTACTGCTATAATACATTTATTCTCTACATTTCACAAATTCATCTGTACCCAAAGGTAGTAGGATCAGTTTATTTGAATCTGCCTTTTCATTTTCCGTTATGTAATTCTAATTTCAGCTACTTTTTGACATCTGGCCTTGCTTTTGTGGTTTATGAATAGTTTTATGCCTTCTTTCTTCAGTGCCTGCAGTTGTTTAACAGTGACCTGCAGTATTACTCGAATCACAAATTGCTCAGAGAAGAAGTAGAAGTTCTTGCTTACAAAAGATAACTAATGAGCAAGCTTTAGTTTGTAGAAGTTCAACTTTTGTTGCTTCTGTCAAGGTACTTGCATTTTAAATTAAATAGTAAAAATATACAGTACTAACATGAATAGGATTTCAGTTGTCATCATCTACTTAGGTTAGCAATACTAGTGGAAAGTTTTGATTCTGAGGCAAGGATCTTGAATGGTAGGAGGTCAACTCAGTTTTCAGCAAAATAATGAGGATATGACGTGCCAAATGCTGGCACAGATAAAGACGATGATTGAGGGATCCAGTGTTTTCTAATATTAAACTCCACTCTCTACCTCTTCATTCATTTTAACCAGCAGGAATCACAAATTCAGCTTTCAAATGCAGTGCCACCTGCAGGTGAAACCCAGTATTGTGCCCCAATTCATGAGATGTAAGATTTATGCCCCAATTCGTGACATTCGTGAGATTAAAAAGGGACAGAGCAGCATAAGAATAATTCTGATGATTCTTACAAGGGAGGTAAAAGTTTTAATATCTGAAATGTGTTGTGAGCTTGAGTGCTTATTTAAACACCATACAGGGCCTAGTTAGGCTACTGCAATTAATAAGAACAGATAGGTACTCCTAGGCAATGGAATTTGGTTATATTACAGTAAACCTTTCCTGAGAGAAACATAGGGGTTGTTTACTAAAGGTGGTGTTCACTTTGCAAGGGAACTTTCACTTTGCAGGGGAATTTCCCCTTAGCTTAGTGAATACGGTGAAGCTCTGCTGACTTTCACCATCCATTCATGTGAAAGCAAAAATATTCAGGGCTATTCACTAAAGGGTGAAGACTTTGGAGAAGGCAGAAGAAGCTAACAATCTAGGCCAAAATAGATGATTTGGAAACATTATCCTTTTCATCTCATTTTCCAGTTCAGCTATGTTGTCCTAGATTGTTCATTTCTCCTCCCTTCTCCAAAGTCTTCCCCCTTTTGTGAATAGCCCTTACTGTGTTTGTTTTATTTTCCATGAACATGATTCAGTATTCTTTGCAAAATTAATTTTCACCACATCCATTATGCTAAGGGATATCTCCTGCAAAGTGAAAATTCCCTTACAAAGTGAATGGCCGCCACCATAGTGTCAGGAATGTCAGACAGGCTCCTCAATTTCCTCCATCCCAAAAGATGCATAACTCTTGTGTAAAGAGCACCTGCTGTACCCTGTACTGTGTATGCATTTAGGTGGGCTGTTCCTGACTGCCACTTGGAACATGTACAAGCACATTTACCTTGGCAACAGAAATCGAGAACTTTAGTTCCTACTTCCCATGCTTCCTAATTGGTCATTACCCTTTTAAACGGACCTCACCAACATTCAATATTTGCCAAATACAGCGTTTGTTAGCTTTTGATTTCAGATGTACTTCAGTTGCTGATTTTGCTTGTCCAGACTTACTCTTCTTATCCGGACATTGGCTGTGTTTTCTGACTGAGTTTATTCTGGTTTTTCCATTTGGCTCTGGTTACCCCTGGCAATGACCTTTGGCTAAGCTTCCCTAATATGCTTCTCTGGTATTGACTTATCCCTTGCTGGGAAACAGTCTCCAAAATGAAACCAGTTAACCAGGAACTTAAGATCCTGGGGGCACCTGAGTAACAGCGCACACGCAAGAATCATCCTGCAAAGGTGACTTGTATAGGTATACACAATGGGGTAAATTCACTAAAACTGGAGCAGACAGAATCTGGAGCAGTTACTTGCTACTTTCATGGTAGTTTTTTTTCAGGTCGGGTTCACACAGTTGCGTTCTGGTGACAGGAGCCCTACTGCATGCGTTATTGCAACGTGCAATGTGGTGAGCTGCATTACAAAAATAGTGCGTGCACCTTTTTTGGTGTGTATTAGGTAGCCAAAAAAATGGATAGGATGCCTTAACCAAACATATGTTTATATGTGAATCCAACTTCAAGCATATACAGGACAATAAAAACAGCAAAAAATTGGTTTCAAAGTAGATTTTCACTCAAAAGAGAAATCCAAAATCAATAAAAAATTTTGCAACATGAAGGGTTTCCCCACTACAGCAGTTTTACTGGGCACAGTAATCTAGTTGTAGATTTTACCTGCAGAACCATCTCCTGGTTAAATCTGGTAATGCACCGCAACTACAAACATACTAGGGCTCCCTACAAGCCCAAATTCATGAGCTAGAATAATATTACACACCTATGTCCAATAAATCTACAAAACCTCCAGGTACTCTGGAAATAATAATTAACAGCTGCACCGGTGGAATAAACATACCTGTTAGAAAATATACCTACCTTACCCACAGCTTCTGCACTGGAAAGGGGGGCATCATGGTACTTCTGGAAAGATCCTGGGATCAATGAGTGTCCCAAAACCTGCAAGCAGGTGATCCAGCACAGTACAGGAACATCTTCTCATGATATTTGAGATCCTTGGCATTACCAGGATCTTGCCATTTGGTTGAAAGATCATGGCATCATCGCCCTCGTCTCGACAGCGCTGATGGAGGTCGACCGGTTACTATATTTTCTAACTTTATTTTTTACAGGTGTGTTTTTTTACAAGTATTATGCAGCAATTTATAAAGGCAAGAGTCTGCTTTAAAGTGTTAAACTACAAAAATATGTTGAGAAGTTTTTTAAATATGGTGAAAGTGTAAATATGGTGAAAGTGAGGTGCAAAGTATACCAACCAAATGGGCGTAACTAGAAATCACAGGGCCCCATAGCAAAATTGTGCATGGGGCCTCCCCTAACTGCCCTCCATCAAAAAACAAAAAAAAGAGTACCTACCTCCAGAACACATTCCCATGCCAATGGCGTCTTCTTCTCTTCAGCTCTGCTCCTGCTGGCTCTGACGTCAGAGCCGAAGAAGAGATCACTCCGCCGCTCACTGCTGCAGAGCTCACCATAGACCCTGCAGAGCCAACCAGAGACCCTATGCAGCCAACCTGAGATCCTGTAGAGCCTACATGAGACCCCGCACAGCCCACCATAGACCCCAACAGCACCCTCCTGAGATCCTGCACAGCCCAACTGAGAGTGACTCTGCAGAGCCCACCTGAGACCCTACACAGCCCACCTGAGACCCCACAGAGACCACTTGAGTACTTGCATATACCAGAGACCCCACACAGCCCACCTGGGACCCTACATGGTGGGCTGTGCAGGGTCTCAGGTCGGTTGGTCAGTGTCCCTTTCCCTGCACACTGTGCTCCTCTTACTTTTCAGCTGCCTGCTCCTGGGCTCCGGCCTCCTCCACCTTCCAGCCTCCTGCTCCTCCACCTCCGCCGCCTGGCTTTCTGCTACCCCACCACTGTCGGGCCCCGGCCTCCTGCTCTTCCATCGCCACCAGGATCCTTCACCGCAGCTGCCACCAGGCCCAGCCTTCTTCACCACCGCTGCCACCAGGCAATGGCTGTTGAGCCCCGGCCTCCTGACCAGGCCCCCCTCTCCCCCGGGCCTCTTCACTGCTGAAACCAAACATAATTTTCTGAAAATGTGACTAAAGCAGAGTTACATTTCATTGGCTATCTTTGGGCAGTATATTTTGCACTCCATCATTACTTTTGAAATTCCAAATAAGCAATTAGAATAAACAATTTGGATGGTACAGAATAATAAAATCTTGCCCCGGTCTTTCTTCTGCTGCACAGCAGCATTACAACTGCTTATAACAACCACAGTAGTTTGGTAAAGATAAAAAAAGAGTATTTAGGCCACTGAAGAACTTTTTATTTATTGTGTGTAATAATGATACCTTTAGCCAAATGTTATTTTCCAATCTTACAGAATATCATAGATAAATGTGATTGCTGGCTGCACACAGCAAATATGCCTATTTGTCAAAGCACTTTACATTTTCCACCATCATGAAACAATCCCCAGCTGTGATTCTTACTTTGTTTGATGTTGTGTGAAGATGCAGAAACGCAGTGTGAGGGCTCTGGAGAAGAAACGTGACTTAGATAGCCAAACATGGCGGAGAGGACGCTGAATGATCAGGTTAATGGGACAGGACACGGGATAAAAGTTAAACATTAATTTTATGCAAATATGAGCACATAAAAGCAAGTCACACTTGTGTATGCTGTGCTTCATTCAAGATCCAGTTGTGAAAACTGCTATTCTTATAACAAAAATGTTAAATTAGATCCAAATGAGTCTATAATTTTTACAAATTTAATTTGAGGAGTATTTGAATGTTTTTTTTTTTACTTGATTTATATATTTTTATATATTGCCTTTCTCTTCATGTACCCAGGGAGGAAACATGCACTCCATGCCAGCAAAATTAATTTCCTGGTTATAGTAGCCTAGTGTACATGAAGGCAATTTTGCTTTTTAAGTTTTAGATAGAGAAGGGAAGGGTTAGACTCCCTGTTAAGTTTTTATTTCTTTTGTCTCCACAACTCTCCAAGATGTGAATTCCATTCACTCCAGAGAGATTTCTTTTAACTTCCTGTTGCGCTTTCAGGACACAAAGTGAAAGGAAATATCATCAGATGGATAAAGGCAGCAAAAATAGCTATATATGAGTTGTAACCCTTATAATAAAAAAAAGAAGGTTTTAACTTTATCAGAATACACTTTAGGTGTATGTCTCTGCCTCTCAAATAGCCACTGATAGTGAGGGGAAATCCAAGATTTTGCAATTGTCGCTGAACAAAAGATGAGTAGAATCCAATCCAATCAGGACACCATTTCTGGTGACAACTGTCTAAAGGTGCCCATACACTGCACAATTCTCGTACGAGAATAGTGGGAAATCCCACGATCGTACAAGAATCGTGCAGTGTATGGAAGGCGTGCGACCGTTTCTAATGTACGGTCGCACGACTTTTGTATATCGAGCATGTTGGAAAACCAGCCGAGAATTGTACGATTTTCGGCTGGTTTTTAACATGATCGAGAGATCACTGCCAAACGGGCCGGTGTGAGCAAGCGCACACTGCCCGTTCAGCATTGCAGTCATCGGAAGCCCGCCCCTCAGGGGGGCGGGCTTGCGATGATCGCAAGTACGATTTGCCTGTCCAAGATGGGCAGATCGTATTTTTTTAAAGTACTTTACAACCCTCGCAAGACAAAAGTCTTGTGAGGGTTTTAGAGTGTATGGGCACCTTAAGAGAGGAGTTTTTGCTCATTTTTAGAGATTTCCTAACCCTTCCTGTTGCCTGTCTGGGTAGGAAGTGATAAGTGGAACATGGTTCTCAACTGGTGAGTCGTGACCCAAAAGTGAGTCGCAACGCCATGTTCAGTGGGTCGCGGCATGCATTCCACTGCACTAGGTGAGAGGCTCCTCAGCCTCCCACATAGTGCGGTACTGTCAGTTCTCGTGCAGAGCAGCCATTTATAATATGCTGCACGGTGCCGAGTGTCATCTTGAGGTGGGGTGGGGCGGGCTGGAGGTATGTATGGGTGCGAAGGAGCTCCATCCCTACGTGCATTGCTTACAGCTCCCTCCTGTGCCCTTTAGAGGTGCCTGGACTGGAGTGACGTCACATTCTGGCTCCCAACACCTCTACAGGGAGTGCAAGGGAGCTGTACAAACAATGCACGTATGGATGGAGCTCCATCAAAGCACAGAACCCCTAACATTTTTTTAGTGTATGCATGTGTGTGTGAGAATGCCTCTGAGTGTGTGAGATTGTGTCTGTGGTTGTGTGTCTGTCAGTGTTTTAATTGCAAACTACCACACAATCACACCTACTGTTCATTGTGGTGGGGGAAGTGCTGGAGGTGCGCTGCGTTGCAATTTATTTAAATGGCACCCTAAATACACCTCCTGACCACATTTTGATTGATTGCACTCGATCGTACAAGAATCGTGCAGTGTATGGAAGGCGTGCGACCGTTTCTAATGTACGGTCGCACGACTTTTGTATATCGAGCATGTTGGAAAACCAGCCGAGAATTGTACGATTTTCGGCTGGTTTTTAACATGATCGAGAGATCACTGCCAAACGGGCCGGTGTGAGCAAGCGCACACTGCCCGTTCAGCATTGCAGTCATCGGAAGCCCGCCCCTCAGGGGGGCGGGCTTGCGATGATCGCAAGTACGATTTGCCTGTCCAAGATGGGCAGATCGTATTTTTTTAAAGTACTTTACAACCCTCGCAAGACAAAAGTCTTGTGAGGGTTTTAGAGTGTATGGGCACCTTAAGAGAGGAGTTTTTGCTCATTTTTAGAGATTTCCTAACCCTTCCTGTTGCCTGTCTGGGTAGGAAGTGATAAGTGGAACATGGTTCTCAACTGGTGAGTCGTGACCCAAAAGTGAGTCGCAACGCCATGTTCAGTGGGTCGCGGCATGCATTCCACTGCACTAGGTGAGAGGCTCCTCAGCCTCCCACATAGTGCGGTACTGTCAGTTCTCGTGCAGAGCAGCCATTTATAATATGCTGCACGGTGCCGAGTGTCATCTTGAGGTGGGGTGGGGCGGGCTGGAGGTATGTATGGGTGCGAAGGAGCTCCATCCCTACGTGCATTGCTTACAGCTCCCTCCTGTGCCCTTTAGAGGTGCCTGGACTGGAGTGACGTCACATTCTGGCTCCCAACACCTCTACAGGGAGTGCAAGGGAGCTGTACAAACAATGCACGTATGGATGGAGCTCCATCAAAGCACAGAACCCCTAACATTTTTTTAGTGTATGCATGTGTGTGTGAGAATGCCTCTGAGTGTGTGAGATTGTGTCTGTGGTTGTGTGTCTGTCAGTGTTTTAATTGCAAACTACCACACAATCACACCTACTGTTCATTGTGGTGGGGGAAGTGCTGGAGGTGCGCTGCGTTGCAATTTATTTAAATGGCACCCTAAATACACCTCCTGACCACATTTTGATTGATTGCACCAGAACATTCAGTACTGCATTGCAGTGCGTTCCAGTGTAGTGCGACTTTGGTCACGACTTAATGACCAAGGACAAATGTGGGTCCTGAGGTTATACAGGTTGAGAACCACTGATCTAAACTATCCACAAAAATGTTTTGACTAGGGCTGCAACAACTAATCGACATAATCGATTATAATCGATTATTGAAAAAGTTGTCAACTTTTTCAATAATCGATTAATCGGCTTCCGATCAGTTGGCCCTGTTCACCTCACGCTCGCTGCTGCCAGACCCACCCGCATCCACGCTCTTCACGCCACACCTCCTCCCCGCCTCACACTCACTGCCCGCCCACATCCACGATCGGCACAGGGACGCGGCGAGATGTAGTAAGGAGGAGCAGGTGTGGGGGGATGACAGCCGGCGATAGACAGGTCCGATCTCAGAAGCAAGTTGCTGGAAGACTGCTCAGGTAAGCCTGCACTTTCCCCACACATGGTGCTCTATAATGTATTTCTGGGATTTGTATTCCTCTATAGCTGATGGTACATTGTGCTGTATATTATACAGAGCAATGTACCATCAGCTAAAGAGGAATACAAATCCCAGCAATACATTATACACTATGTATAATGTATTGCTGGGATTTGTTGTATTCCTATATAGCTGGTGATATTCTGCACTGCGCTGTATAGAGGACTACAAATCCCAGCAATAATACATTATACAGCGCAATGCCGACTAACACCAGCTATAGAGGAGTACAAAACCCAGCAACAGTACATTATACAGCGCAATGCAGAATACCGCCAGCTATAATGTACAATTGCTGGGATTTGTTGTAGTCCTCTATAGCTGGTGGTATATTCTGCATTGCGCTGTATAATGTACTATTGCTGGGATTTGTAGTCTTCTATAGTCGGTGCCATTCTGCATTCATTGCTGTATAATTTTACACTTTCCTTTTCACTATATTGCACACCACACTATTTTTTTTCTTTTTTACTTCCACCGCTCCAAGCTTGCTCCTGTGATGGACTACAATCTCAATACAAACTAGTAGTCCCATCACTGGAGCCATTTTTTAAACGTTATTTTATTGTTTATCCGATTAACCGATTAATCGAACTTAATAATCGGCTAACTAATTGATTTTGAAAATAATCGTTA
Source organism: Nanorana parkeri (assembly GCF_000935625.1). NCBI lineage: Eukaryota > Metazoa > Chordata > Amphibia > Anura > Dicroglossidae > Nanorana > Nanorana parkeri. The sequence goes on along the minus strand of NW_017306444.1, from coordinate 567,037 downwards.
GCTGCAGCTCTAGTTTTGACTTTACTTACACTTTAATATATACTAGGAATGCACCTATACAATTTTTTAAGACCGAGTACGAGCACCGATACTTTTCCTCAAGTACTCACCGATACCAATTACCAACACCTTTTTTTTAGTGTCATGTGACAATTTTTCTAAAACGATACAGACAAATGATTTTAGGAAAGTGGTGGAGCACCAGAACAATGCAGAATTTCACCAGCTATAGAGAACTACAAATTTCAGCAATGCATTATACAGCAATGAAGAATAATATGAAGATACATGATCTGTGTTGCTCACCAGGGCTGTATTCAGGGTCTCAACATGGCTGAGTGCAGCTTCTCACCAGGGTTGCGTGCCGTGTCTTACCAAGGCTGGGTTCAGGGTCTCACCAGGGCTGTGTGCAGGGTCTCAGCAGGGCTGCCCATGGGTCTCACTGGGGCTGTGTCAAGGGTCTCACCAGGGTTGCATGTAGGACTCACCAGGGCTGCGTGCAGGTTCTCACCAGGGCTGCCTACAAGGTCTCCCCATGCCTGCATGCAGGTTCTCACCAAGGCTAAGTGAATGGGTGTGGGTCTCACCAGGGCTGTACGGAAGGGTGTTGGACTCCCCAGTGCCCGGTCTCACCATGGCTGTGCAGGTGGCAGGGTCTCACCAGGGCTGTGCGGGCAACAGAAAGGAGGAGGAGGAGATGCGCAGCCGGACCAATGCTATAAACTGCCACTGTGAGATCCCCAGCATACAGCTTTGAGGTCCCCAGCAAGCGCAGGGCATTATGGCAGCCGAAGCCATTGATACATTTAAAGTGCCGATGCTAAGTATCGGGGTATTTTCATGAGTATTCATGAACATGCCCAGAATTGGAGAGTAAAAGAGAAGAAACATCAGAAATGAATAAAAGGACATAAATGGAATAAAGGGAAGCAAAATTGTAGGTTAAAAAACATCCTTTCAACTTCAAATGTTCAGCATGTTAAATGGTATGTTATACACTGAGTGGCCAGATTATTATGACCACCTGACGTTTGTAGGCCAATTTGGTATAATTAGCTATAATGTTGCGCTGAAGTTGCTAGAGGGCCAGACCATTATAAATAGGGAAGCAGGTTGTTTACCACGACAGTAGAAGTGATTTTTTTTCTGAAGATATGGGTAAACAACGCGATTTAACAGCCTTTGAACGTGGGATGATTGTTGGCGCTCCGAGCCATGGAGCAAGTATCAGCAAAACAGCAGAATTAGTTAAATATTCAAGAGCAGCTGTTGTTAAAGTGTTTAAAGACTGGACTGTCAGCCAAAAATCTGGGTCTGAACGTGCGAATTGTGGCCGTCAGCAACTAGTCAATGTTAGGGCAGAACAGAGAGTGGCAAGACTGGTACAAGACAACACAATGGCAACAGTGCAGTGTCAGATTCCTCGCATCACATTTCAACATCTCGTGGAGTCACGAGGCGGCCCAACAAAGTCATCTCGTGGAGTCATCTCGTGGCCCAACGAAGTACTGATGGGGTGGTCATAATAATCTGGCCACTCAGTCTATACTCAGCATGCACCAATACCGAAACCAGTATTGGTGCATGCTGAGTATATAACATACCATTTAAGTCAGAAGATAAGTCTGTCTCCTTCCCTTGGTTGTCCCATCTTAAGAGTCCTGTATTGAAGAAATGTCCCGTTCTAATTTTGGATTTGTCTGATTGGTTGCTCTAACTTTTGACCTTTGGCTTATTTTTGCTAGTACTTGAAGCTCTTCAAATGTTTCCACCTTGTTTGTATGCTTGTAAATGAAACATGCCAAGGCTAATGACTGGTACTCTTCATCACTTTTTACAATAAACCACAAAGTCTAGCTTCCATGATGTGCATTCTTCTGCTTAACACTGCATGGTTTGAATCTGCTTTTAGGGCCTATTCACACTATGTCTGGATCAGATCCAGACCGTTACATTTGTTTCCAGCACCAAAAATGCATCTCCATGTGTTTATTTGGGATTTCTGGGTTCCGTTCACACCAATGCAGTCCGTTCCGCTGCAGGAAAAAAAATCCTGTAAGTCACATATTCTCTGCACTGTAATGCACGGGAACACACACAAATGCTTAAACGCAATGGAACGCAACAGAATTAATAGAAAAAGGGGGCTTTGGATAAATAACACATTACTTTCCAATATTGACCCTATGATTCTCTTCAAAAGTGGGTCTCCTGCGAGCACATCTCAGGATTGCAATAGCCATCACAAAGAACATGCCTCTACATATAAAACATGTCTTAGCTTACTTTACTCACACACGCTAAGTGATAGCTCCCCCACACACACACACACACACACACACACGCACTGGAATAAGTAAAAAATGCATCACAAACGTGTCACAAATGCACCGCACCGCGTTTGCAGAAACACGTGCAGATCTGGTCCTGACATGGCCTCAATGGGTCCGCAAAGAGAGTACAGGGGCTTGAGCAGCTTTCCCCTTACATACCTGTTGTGCATTGGCTAAATCTCTAGCTATATGACGTTTTCAAATGTCCTAACTTAGAACAGCAGCTCACTAATGGTCATTACTACAGCAGACCAAACCACTGAAGCAATGTAAAGGTGGCCATACACTCTACAACCATCGCAAGACTTTAGTCTTGCGATGGTTGTAAAGGGATTAAAAAAACGTACGATCTGCCTATCTTGGATAGGCAGATCGCACTCTCGATCACCGCAAGCCCGCCCCCCTGAGGGGCGGGCTTCCGATGACCGCAATGCTGAACGGGCAGTGTGCGCGTGCGCACAGCGGCCCGTTCAGCATTTATCTTCCGAGCACCGTTCTAACCAGCCGAGAATCGTACGATTCCCGGCTGGTTTTCGAACATGCTGGTTCGACAGAAGACGTGCGACCGTACAGTAGAAACGGTCGCACGTCTCCGTTCACACTGCTCGATTATCGTACGAAAAACCGATCGCATACGATTATCGTACGATAATCGTGCAGTGTATGGGCACCTTAAGACCCACTACAATGAGGGGAATTTATCAAAACTGGAGCAGACAAAACCTGGAGCAGCTGTGCCCAGTAACCAGCTTCTCTCGTTCATTTTCAAATCTTAACTAAACAAACTGAAGAGAGAAACTGATTGGTTGCCATGGGCAACTGCTCCAGATTTTGTCTGCTCCAGTTTTGATAAATCCTCTTCAGTGTATTCTGTAAAAGCTATAACTCTGCTTTATCAGTTTTAAATACTGTATGTAGCAATCCCAACTGTTTCTAGGGACAACTTGTCCAGGTGAAGAGAACCTTGCAAGCTGACTTGACTCATAAGTGAAAGTTACAAATAACATTCTGCTTAGTTATGATGAACTGCATTTCCTTTTTGAAAATGTTCCTCTGAATTTTTACAATAATTGAACTCTTGCATTTCATTTGCTTGCTATGGAGGAACAGTCACGCTGTTGCTACTGCTGCTTTTAGTGAGTGGAAAAAGTTAATCTGTGAGTTAGCTATTCCTCTGTGGTCAAACAAACATTCAAGCAAATTTGTTGAGTAAAAAGAGCTTTGGAGGAAGAAACAAGCTTGTGTTTGACAGTGTGCTTGAGCTGATAAGAACTTAGCAGCATGTTCTGCTGATGGTATTGATTAACTGTGTTGATTCAGCTGCTTTTGAGTGTGTTGGTGAACAGCTTTGGATATCTATTGGAAAGTAGAGAAGCCAAAAATGAAAGTAGCTCTCCTACGTAGAGCTGTTTATTTCAATTACAATGACAGGGGAATCAACAATTTATTGAATATATTTGTAAAACAAAATTGCTGCCAAGCGTAATAATGCTAAGAATCCCATCTTAAATACATTAAGAAGCTTGCCATGTGTCTATATAGATAACTCTTATTAGGGCCAATTAAGTATCCATTTCTAACTTTAGTAAACAGTGAATGTCCTTCTTAAGCTTTCATTAATTGTATTGGGATACTTTTACCTTTTCATGTGTAGCCACCTTGCCTTGTGTGGGGTGAGTACTTACATTTAGTTTGCTGAAACTGTACTCAGTCTGGCTGACTGTATAGTCTATGCTCATTTGGTTTTCCCTAAATATTCTGTTATTGATTGCATCTGCCTGCTGCAGGGTGTAGCCTTGCCACAGAGAAGAGCAACCAATAATGGAATGCTATGGATTCTATCTCTATCAGCCAATCACTGGGAGTTTCATGACCAGTGGTGCATGCTGGGAGAGGACATAAATATCTTGGTCTGACAATGTGAGACTCTCTTTGTCCCCCGGGCCTCCTGCCTGGGGGAGGCATGTTACATGTGTGCTGTCTGACCAGGCCTGAGTCTAGGTTCACACCAGATGCAGTGCGTTCCGGCCCGATTTTGCTTGCAGCATTTTAATCGCACGGACTGGACCACAGGCATAATGTGCCTTGCGATCCTGTGTGGCCGATCTCATTGCGGCCGGAGGGCGTGTCTACGGTGCCATTCACTTCAATGGTCCGCCATGCCCCCTCCTGCCCCACAAAAAAGTGAGACGGCCGCAATGCGATGCAGTACGTTCCGGCCAGAATCGGGCCGGAATGCACTGCATCTGGTGTGAACCTAGCCTAAAGCCTGCAGATGTGGACTTAGTTGCGGTCCTGAACATGTATTATAAGAAAAAAATGGACATTGTGACTGGATCTTGTAGATTTTAAAGGTAATTAGAAAGGACTTTGCATTATATTCTTCCATGTTACATGCATGTATGATAAATATTGTGCTAGAATACCATTTCAAAATGTATTTATTACTCTTTATTTCAAAGTCTTTTATTTTGTTTTCATAAATATCAACATAGACACAAATCACACAAACATTCAATCATATATACCCCTATATTGTTAACAGTTTTCCATCCTCCATCTTCCTTCTCTACCAATACTAAAATAAGAATCATAAGTTTATAAACATATCATGTTAATAAAGACATTGTTTTTAAGTTATATACCAATTCATATCAATGAATATTATGCCCAATTCATTTTTATAACATACAATTTCCATATGTACATCACAGAGGAAAAAGAGAGAAAAAAAAGAAAAGGATTTAATAGACTCCAAAAAGAAATTCCAACCCATCCCTCAAGCCATTATAAATCATCCAAGGAGACCATATTAACTCAAATTTTTGTTCGTTATCGTGGAGCATACTATTAATCTTTTCATGTACCATAATCCATGATATTTTTGACTTGAATTGTTTAAAAGAGATACTTGGTGACCTCCAAGCTTTGGCTATGGTAATTTTAGCCGCTACAAAAAGTAAAAAATGAATCTGTCCTGAGCCTTAGATAGCCCTGGAATTGGACAATTCAACAAGACATATTAGGCTTCTCTTGAAACACGAACACCCATAATTCTATATATAAGATCGTAAAGCCTGTTCCAGAAAGATCTAATTTTAGGGCATTGCCACCATATATGGTACATAGTACCCGGATGTATACATCCCCTGAAACAAGCAGAAGACACTTCCGGGTAGATCTTAACCAGCTTAGAGGGGACCAAGTACCACCTAGGCATAACTTTATAATTTGCTTCTATCAAGGATACATTAAGTAGTCCTAAGAATCCCTGAGTACAACAACATTGGCCAAATCTCCCTAGAAATATCAAATGTCAGATCTTGTTCCCATGCTATCATATAGGGTCAATTTCTCCTCCGATTCCACTAATAGGAAGTAAATCAATGAGATACCTCCATTCTGTCCCTCATCTCCTAGACACCATCTCTCATATACCGTACCAAACTGTTTATCAAGCTCCGGCAGCGTCAATGAAGCCAAACAATGGCTCAATTGCCTGAATCGGAACAGTTCAGACTGCGGTATATGTAGAGCCTCCTGGCAATACCTCAAGGTCAACGGTCTATGTCCCCTAAAGCCCTGTGCTATCCAATATAGGCCCTTATCCTGCCACCAATGAAACAAGCCATAGTGCCTCCCTGGAATTAACCTAGCATTACCAAAAATAGGTGCTAGAGGGGTATATAATGATACAAATTCTCTATTCTCCCTCACAAAATCCCACATTGCCAAAGAATGAGAAAGCGTTGGGGCCAAAACCGCAGGTCTCTGCCTTGGGATCATCCATTTTAATTGATCAATCGGCACCCCCAAAGCGGAAAAAGACTCCATCAAGACCCAATCTGGGAGATACTTCTTATTATAAACCATGGAAAGCTGTGCAATCCGGGCTGCCCTGTAATATTGATATAAATTAGGGACCACCATTCCTCCTGTCTTTCTAGATCTATAAATACCTTGTTTGAAATCCTAGAGCGCTTATTATCCCAAATAAATTTAAATATACAAGATTGGAATTTTTGTAGGTCAAGTTTATGTACTGCAATGGGTAGAGCTCGGAAATAATACAATATTTTCGGGAGAAGAGTCATTTTTATAGCATTAATACGCCCCATCCAAGATAAATTACAGAGCTTCCATCTGGATAAATCCTCCTTTAACTGGCGAAATAATGGTGCATAGTTTTTGCTATACAATTGGGCGAAGGACGCCCTATGCTTAATTCCTAAGTATTGGATGGCATCATCCACCCAATTGAATGCAAACTGGTCCCTTAACGTAGACCATATATCTCAAGGGAGATTCACATAAGAGCTAAGGACTTAGTTGTATTCACCCGCAACCCAGATATTTTAGAAAATTGATTCAGTAATTTCAGTACATTTGGCAGTGTTATTAGAGGAGAAGTAATAATTAACAACAGATCATCAGCAAATAAAGCACACTTGTGTTCAAGAGAACCACAAGAAACCCCTCAAATGTCTATATTTGCACGTATGGCGATCGCCAAAGGTTCAATCGCCAACGCGAAAAGCAATGGGGAGAGCGGGCATCCCTGCCTAGTGCCCTGATATATCGGAATGGTCTCTGATAGGTATCCCTGCATTTTTATTTGTGCCGATGGATGATCATATAACACTCTCAATATGCCCATAAAATATGGGCCAAATCCCCATCTTTCCAACAGAGGTAATAGATAATGCCATGAAACCGAGTCAAAAGCCTTCTGGAGGTCCACAGACAAAAACATACCATACTGAGGAGGGCTCCCGTCCCAACCTGATTGCAATAGCGTCATAATATCTATTGCCCTTCTTATCTGGTCAGGGCCCTGATGACCTACTATGAAGCCAACCTGATCTTTATGTATGTATTTAGGCAAGAAAGCTTTCAATCTGTTAGCCAAAACTTTAGTCAAGATTTTTAAGTCATTATTAATTAACGATATTGGCCTGTAATTGGAGACCTCCCCACCGTGTCTTTATTAGGTTTAGAAATGAATGATAAAAATACCCTATTAAGAGTCTAAGCATCCTCCCCTCCTGAGGTTGTTAAAAAATTTCTCCATTCGAGGGATCAAAACCTCCGAAAATGTTTTATAGTAAGCTATGGGCAACCCATCTGGACCAGGAGCCGACGTTAGCTTTGTCTGTTTTAATGCCGTTTTGATTTCCGAGCTTGTTATCGGTTCCTCCATGATCGACTTATGTTCAGGGGAGAGCCCTGGTAATTGTTATATCATCTAAAAATGCTCCCAACATATTTCCTGATACTAGGGTATGGTCCCGATAGATATCAAGAAAAAACACATGGAATTCTGTAAGTACCGTACGTGGATTAAGAGAGTATATAACTGTAGAGCAGCGTATCTTAGGCATTGAATAATTACTGGGCTTGGGAGCAAGTTTATGAGTCAAAAGTGTTCCTATTTTATCTCCATACGTATAGAATCTATTATCTGACCATCTAATACTCCTCTCTGCTTTTGTGGTTAACATCAAATTCAATTCTAGCTGGATTTTATCAATAGAATTTAACAGTTGTAGTGATGGATTTAACTTATGGGCTCTAGACAGTTTCAGAAGTTCTAAGTCCAGGTCATTTATACATTTATTTGCCCGTTTTTTTTATTCTAGTGGCCAGTTCCATAAGACGTCCCCTAATTGTAGCTTTATGAGTAGCCCATACCATGGTAACCGACATCTCAGGTGTCTCATTAATATCAAAATAATCTTCTAAATGTGACTTTATTTCCGTTTGTATATCTAAACTGTTTAACAGAGATTCATTCAATCTCCAACATCGTGTTTTCGCGATATCTGTAAGTGCAATACATCCCATCACCAATATCGAGTGATCTGACCAAACCACCTCCTTAATTTTAAATAAGGAAAAATACGAAACTGAAACCAAAAAATTATCAATCCTTGCATAGCTTTGGTGTACTTGTGAAAAATAAGTGTAATCTTTACACGTCGGATTTAATTCCCTCCAAATATCTAATATCAAATTATTTAATTCCCTCCAAATATCTATTAAAGAGTGAGAATTCAATAATTTTGCAAACCGTGTACCTTCTTTAAGTAAATATCTCGCTTTATATGTACCTGAGCTGGTTCAGGTTCAGGCTACTATCTAGAGCAAGATTGGAGTCCCCCGCACAAATTACAACACCCTAAAAATGGGGTGATAAAACAAATAACATATATAAAAAAAGAAATTTTGGCTGAATTAGGCGCATAAGATATTAATGTAACCAACTTATCCTCCAGATATCCCTTCAAAAATAGATATCTACCCTCGGGGTCTTTAATCTCCATCAAAGAGCGAAAACTGGTATGTTTAGAAAAGCAAATAGCCACTCCCTTCGTTTTATCTGGTGCATTACTCAGAAAGAACTGTGGGAAATGTATATTCATATACCGTATTTGCCGGCGTATAAGACGGGTTTTTAAACTTAAAAACATCCCCCGAAAATCGGGGGTCGTCTTATTCGCCGGGTATGGATGTACATAGTACAAATCTTCCGGGTTCCGTCAGTATACTGCGCTGAGCCTATCACGGCAGGCTTTGTATTCATGAATACAAAGCCTGTATTCATGAATACAAAGCCTGCCGTGATTGGCTCAGCGCAGTATACTGATGGAACCCGGAAGACGGAGGACACAGCGGGGATCGCGGACAAGGTAAGAGACTGTAATCCCGAGTGTGGCTCAGGGTTACCGCTTATGGTACTGAAAATTAACCCCGAGCCACACTCGGGAATACCGCCATGGAGGTTAGTGTGTGTATTCAAACATTATTTTGGGCTATACTCGTCTTATACGACGAGTATAGCCCAAAACCTATATTAACATAAAAAGTAGGGCGTCGTCTTATAATGAAAAGCCATTTTCCTCTTTGTAGGAGAATTAAATCCCCTAACATTATGAGATGCAAACATTACTGGTGTCTTAACTGTCATAACCAGTAAACTCTCAGCTCAATATTAAGTCCCGGATTTAACCTCCAAGGCTGCTTATCCCAGCTCAGAAATATCTTAAGGATTGGATAAATCAATCCAAGTCTAAAATAAAATTCATGAAGGGAAACACAGCAGCCATACACATATAAACCACACATAACAAACCCACAAGTAACATATACAACACAACCCAAATCTTGGGCAGGTTCACCTCCTGCCCTCCCAATCTTCGAAGGTTTTGACCCCATGTTAATACCAGATTTCACCTCCATCCCGGGAAATCCCGAGAACCAGGTCAAATCAGGGCGCACAACTACCTAGTACGGTCGAATCCCCACCCCTCATTAATTATTGTTTGAAGTATATAACTTCTTACTAAGGGGGAGAAAAAACAGAAAAAAGAGAAAAGAAAAAAAAGAGGAAAAAAAAAAAAAAGAAAAAAAGTCCTTCTAGTTCCTTCCACCTGAAGGAGATGACAATCTTCCCTGCGGTTTATGCCACAGGGGAGATATTGAAGGATGATCAGCCCAGCCGCTAATGTCCGAATGCAATGTTTCTGAATCCTCAGGGAGCAGTCCCAACTGTCTCAATAGTTGTTCTCCTTCAGGGTATGTTGTAATAGAGTAAGGCTTATTCCTGAAAAAAATGTCAACTTGAAAGGGAACGTCCATCTGTATTTTATTTCCTTTGATATTAAGGCCTGTAGCAAAGGTTTCATAGTGCGCCTTTTTTCTATTGTAGCTGGAGAAATATCAGCAAAGATTTGAATTGTAATAATAACTCTTTCATAAAGAGCTTCACATTTGAATCCAAATCAGTCACTGTTTCAGGAAGCCCCCTGATACTGAAATTGTAGCGGCGTGATCTATTCTCCAAATCATCAACTTTAGCAGAAAGTTCATCCAATTGATTTTGGAGATGCCGTATATCTGTTATATTTTGATAAGTATACTGTATAGTTGTAATGCTCTGGACTACAAATCCCAGAGAAGTCAAGCTATTTGTTGTCTGTCCTTGCAGTAAACTTTAAGGAAGCTGACTCAGTAGCATTAAAAGTACTTTACTTGGCGAAAATGCTGCGTGTACAAACTTAGTTACAGGAAAAGCAAACAAATACATAAACAAGATTGGCTGCTACAAACATTCATGCACTCACTACACTATCTTCTAGTACATGTATGATTTCTAGGAGGGGAAACACTGAAAGTGTACTTAGCTTAGGCTGCAGACTCCACAAATTCCGTGATGAGCAGGACTTCTTGGCCCAGGAAAAATGGCTTCTCGTTACAGTATCCTTTGTATGTCCTGGTCTTGAAGCAAGTCCTCTCGTCTTGTGAAGCGCCCTCGTACTGTCCCCCTCCTGTGAAGCCCTGGTCTTGTGAAGTGCTGAGCTGGTGAACTGCTGTTGTTTTATTGAGAGAAAACTGGCCTAAAACAATGGAAGCTACGCCCCTAGACCTTTAGGAAAATGCAATACAGTTTCCCACCTCTAGGTGTCAAGCGTTGTACCATAAATTGCCATCAGTAGTCAAGATTTGATTTGAGCCTTTACCAGGCTAGGCGTGACTATTTACGATCACCATCCCATTGTGATACAAATCAATACAGGACAAGCTACACCATTGTGTAAAACCAGTTTGGGCTGTATTGTTGGCCATTTCCATTGCATGAACCAAGTTTCTATCAACAAACAAACAAAACCTCCGCCTCTCTTGCAAATCTATGTGTGTCTGAAAAAGTCCACTAAGATATATCGTAACACAATAGTTTTATCTAATTTTGCTTCCATAGAGTCTATGCACATACCCAAATCTTTAATATCAGATCTTATCTCTGTGGTAATTTGCTTAGCCATCTTGTTCAGCCCCTGTTCCAGATGCCTGCTGTGACAGAAGCATGTCTTCTAAAGTCCTCTCAATTAATGAAGACGTTGAGGCAGGAGAGTGCTCCCTTCTAGACTAGATACTCACCGATGCCTTCTTCGTGGAAGCCGACACATTTCCTCTCTTCTGTGAGGTATCATTGCCCCCACGAGGGCTCAACACCGCCGCCATCTGAGTCTTATTGCTTGCCGTTTTCGAGCCCTTCTTTTTAGACGGTCTCCCGGCCATCGCGAGCTGCCGGTCCTGTAAGGGGAATCCCTCCAGCTCTCCCCACTATACTCTGCCGGTTCTATTTGCTGCGGGAGCGGGGGTTCAGATCCATCCTAGGAGACATCCGTCCTGCTGAACTCCGCGCATGCGCCCTCAAAGCTCGTATTTATTATTCTTGACGCATAATTGGTCCATACCTCACTTTCCCTCTTTTCTTTCCCCCCTCTATTTCCCTCTTTTTCGCCCTCCTTTCCTTCCCTTCCCTTCTAATCTCTCTATAAATGAAAAGTTGCACTGAGCTATTTTCCCTTGCACAGCACAATGTATCCTGAATGTTAATTCAAAATGGTTAATGTTTTCCACACCTATAAGTTGTTTATACTATATATTTATTTTGCTGTGCTAATTTGACTTCAATAAAGAACTATTGAAAATATAATGTATTTATTACCTTTCATAGAGATCATAGCATTCTTCCCGTGTCTGCTTCTATGTTGAGATGGACAGCACCATCTTTATTTAGGCATCATCCAGGATCAACATCCATGTCCAGGACTGAGATGTTGGCTGAGAGATTACACAATAAAGTAAATCCGGGTGCCTCTTCCTGTTTATGGGAAAAAAAACCTAATCAACCATAAATTTGCCTGTGGATGCTAGACAGTAGTCACATATGATACCTACCACCCTCAGGTAAATGAATCTTCTGACCAGTTCCTAGACGGAAATGTCCAGCAGAGGGTTCTGCAAAAACTTCCAGTGTTAGCTTATCTAAGAGGAAACAATGTACATCACGATTTCCTTCATGCAACTTTGAGCAGTGTTGCTTGTGAGTACCTCATAGACACAAGCTTGTTGAATAAGAGTCACCCAAACTGCTCCCTTAACAGTTTTAACTGCAGTTTGTGAATTTTACTAGTAAGAGATTTTTTGTCAGAAAGTCTAGACATCGATAAAAAATTTTTTTCAGACAGATGCTTCAGAAAGCTATTCAGATAAAAATGTCATAATTTTTTTTTGTTTAAGGAAAATAAAGAATTCATCGGCATTCCAAGGTCCTGGACGTCAAATCCTATTGATTGACATTGCAAGGTGGGTTTACAGCGTGTAGCAACGTTTCGGAACCCAATAAATAAATTGTATGTAAATGCAACGCTAGTAAAACAAAACACGGCTGGCACCATCACTAAAGAATGTGCCCCATTTTCTATTAAAAATGAAGATCTTCTGCAATTAGCATTTATTAGGGCTTCTATCCACAGTCATAGGACCCCTCTCTACCCTCTTCCAATCCTGCAACTTCGAGGGATGGGGGCTGGGAATGCAGAAGATGCTCAGAAGCCTCTGCCAATCACAGTGGTAAAATCTGTGCTATGGGAAAGGGGGTGCCATTGTCAAACACTCCTAGCCCACTGCCTGGGACGTTTGATTCAGAGAGCAATGCAAGCCGTGGACACCTGGAGCATGTGTACAAGTGCTGGCAATGCTGTAGAGCAGTGATGGCGAACCTTTTTGAACCCGAGTGGCAAAACTGCGACACAAAATCAATTTATTTACCTCAAAGTGCCAGGCTGAAAATAAGTTTTGTATTGTATTGCAGTTTGGGCGCTCGGGTTTAAGAGACGTTTAACATCACGCCTTAGGCAAAATAGGGAAACACGCATATTCAAACATTTATACACTCAATGAAACACGAACACATTCACACTTATTTCCATTGGTGGTCCCTGAACCTGGGCTTGCGTGCCAGCAGAGAGGGCACCGCATGCCATAGGTTCGCCACCACTGCTGTAGAGGTTAAATAAGCCTAAAGATTGTTGCCACTGCCAAAACATCACTGGCAGGATCAACGGGTATTTTCTTATTAAATTAATGTTTTAACAAAAATAAAAGGCATCAAATGCTTTATACACTTATTGTGGAGACTATAATGGTGTTATTTGGGTCTACTGCCACTTTAACAATGTGTTCTACTCCTGTGTTCTCACAATGTAAACATGTAAAGATGTGCCAATGGCTTTTATAAAAAATGAAAGGATATACTATACTCTGCAGGAATATAAAATGAATGTGTAAAAAGGATCATGTCTGTAGAAAAATGGGGAAAGATAAGATACAAATGTTACATTCTCTATTACGTTTGGGGCTACCTAACCACTGTTAGCATTTTTAAATGTGTACGTTATAGGAACATAATTAGCATCAAGCTATCATTAACATTACAGAGTTTTGTTTAGCACATGCATGAATCTTTGTGAGCATGCACAGAAATTCAAATGCAAGCAGGCATCCAAAGTTACATATGCTGAAGCTTGGACTATAGGTTTCAGTGATCAATACCTTTGTTTCTTACGCTATCTGTGCATAATTTTTTATGTCACAAAAATTTGATACTGCAGTGCTATAATAAAATCTCTTATAGAATAATAAAATGACATTCAGTTGGTAACCCAAATTTTTTTTAAACCACACTAATAAAACAGTGTAAAACAATAAGGCTCCATTAAAACAGGGTGATCTGACATGCCTGCAGCAAAAGCCTACGGATTGTTGCAACAGGAATGCCAGGTGTTCCCGTGCAGATGTGGCCGCTGTACACATTGAATTTAATGACATGATGACAGCGGCCACATCTGTTAGCGTCAATCTGCATTTAATCATATATGATACTATTACATGCAGTTTGGAAAAGATGACTGTCACTGGATGGAGGATGTGTCAAGCGACAAAAACATTTGGGTTTTATTATTGTATAGCAGATTCTGTTGTAGCAATGCAGTATCAAGTGTTTGTTACATGTTTCTTTTGCATTGATTCACTATAACTGTATATATATATATTTTATATATATATATATATTTTATGTTTAGTTAGGCAGTGGAGAAACATTACAGTAGAGTTACATTACTTTTTGTATCTGCCTATAATTCAGCTTTTAAATCTATTTCCTATTGCTGAAAACCTGAATAAAAACATTGATGATCACAATGATCACAAAAATGTTTCTTCACATATTCTCACATATTTTACTAAGATGAATATGATAAAGCCATGTTCATACATGTGTTTTATATCTTTTTTCACATTACATTAAAGTTGGAAGGTATGTCACTATTACAGTTGACTTACTGTAGTAATTACAATATCACAGCTTGTACCTGTGTCAGGCTAGGTGCACACCTGCAGTACGCGCTTCCCGGGTGTCAATGCAGGCAGCGATTGCCGTGCACCCCTATTTATTTCAATGGGGTGACATCCCTGCAGCAATCGCAGAACAAAGGTACAAGTACCTTCTTTTTGCGATACACAACGCGTTTCGTGTTCGGGAAGCACGGCGGACTCGCGGCGGGAAACCGCGCAATCCGCCCGACGCAACTGGGGTGCCATTAGAAAATAATGGCACCCACATCGCAATTGTTTCACACCTTAGCGACTCCTGACCGCGCGACAATCCACGCGGAATCGTGCACAATTGCCACGCGGTGAGGTGTCACCTAGGTGTGAACCTGGCCTTACACTCAGCTCTGATCACTTCTGGATTCCAAGCTGGTGCAATGGTGAAAAACATCTGATTGGGAAAAACCTATGGTCGATTTGGCTGGAGGGGGGATGCGGGGAGTGCAGAGGGGGTATTAGGGGACCCCTAATAACTCTGTAAAAAGAATGTGTTGCTCTGTATATGCTTGTCAGTCTCTTAGTAATAGCAATACATTTAAGAAGAGGCATTGGGGACCCCTGATACCTCTGTAAAGAGTACAAGTTCTGACATGAAACACACCATGCTATCTCCCCTTATAAAGTGCTAAATCTATTAATCATATGCCCAATCAGAAATATGTGAAATCCAATAATACCAACAATTAATAAATGTGTATATATAAGAACATGTTAAAGTTAATAAAAAAAACCCTCCTGTGAGTGATAAACTACAATCATGCTATAATCAACAATGTGTATAATGAAACGATTAATAGTGTATATTATAAATATATTAAAGCATTTCTTACAGTTCATATGAAATCTCTCCTGTAAGTGATTGTTCAATAGGCAAATATTTTCTGTGCTCCATCTTCGTGCAATATAGCCCTCCTCCCCACTCACCAGATCCACCTGGGGAAACAGCAATCAACAGAATGTATCCTCTCTCTTCAAATAATGCAATCTCCCCACCAAAGTGAACAATGCTTCCTCAATCAGTGATTTCCTCCACAGGTACAGCAGGGGCTATTTACCGCGAGGCAAACTAGGTGTTTGCCTAGGGCGGCACCCTCCATGGGGGCAGCACCCTCCGGTCGGTTATCTAGGAATTTCGCTTCTATATCCTCCCAACTGTAAGTCACAACACAGTCTCCTCCTTTCACTCCTGGGATCTCGATCTCTGTGTTACAACTTAATCACTTGCAGGTAACATATACTGCTGCAGATTCTCATCAGGATTTTGCTTCCTCAATATAAAATCAAAGGAGATGCACATAGCATAAAATCTTTTTAAAACATTTATTGCACAAACATTTTTAAACTTACATGAACACCGAATAAATCAGCAAGATAAAATCCAGTTTCCTTCCTCCAATTTTATCACATTTATAACTACTGTCAGGTGTATCCTACAATAAGAAGTATCCTTAATTTTTATTGAATTGTCCATAGGCTTTTTGACGCATGTGACGATTCAATAAAGAGTGCTTTACTTCTTGCACATATCATCGAGTGCTGGTGACTTCTTTTGTGGACTGTATCTGACATGGCGCCATCCGTGTTGTCACTTCAAGCACCAACCTCTCATCCAAGGTCTGTACAGTGTATGGAGTGCAGGTGATTTCATATTATCATCTTTTAAATCCTTTACAATTAAATAATCAATATCGCCCCTCTCTCATCAATCAATCAATCCTCCCTAAAGACAATATAGGCACATGGAGTTGCATTACTGGGCAGCAGTGCTATATCGTATTATGGATTGGTTTTCCTCTGCTGGGGATCCCATGGATTTGCCCCCAGAAAAGGTTGGAACAGGGGTCCCTGCCTCCGTTAGAAAGGACGTTAATGAAAATATGGGATACTACAATAAATTTATATAATATATCATGTTATGTGGCCCCTCTTCTATTCTAAGCAACCCAGATTTACCTTCAGGGTTTGATAGCTCACAATTTCTAAAATGGATTGCACCTATTATTCAAGCAATTTCAGACCATGATATTCACCCACTATCTGCGTTGATACCAGAAGGTAGCTCCTCAAGGGGTCTGTTTTTTTCGTATTTTCAGTAAAAATAAATGTTGCTTCTCTTTCAAGAGTTAAACCTCTTAGGCTAGATTTAACGCCCTTTGAGGATCTATACCAAAAAGAAAGTAAACATAAACTATCAAAAATATTTTATATTCTCTTGATGGAAGTTCACTCTGGAAGACCCTTTTATGTTAGAGGCTGGGGCACTGAATTGGGCTATAGGTGTCTTGAGATTATTGGAAACGATCCTTTGTGTTAACGTTTGATTCAAGTATTTTGAGCTATTGTCAAAAATGGGATTTTAAGATATTGATAAAATGGTATAGTTATCCCAGCCTAATACACAGGGTTTTTCCAAACATATCCGATCAATGTTGGAGATGTGGAGTAGAAAACAGGGTACTATGCTGTAAATATGGTGGTCATGCCAAGGGATTCATTCTTTCTGGGAACTGGCTCTCAAGATAGGATCTCATCTTCCCAGTGCTGATAGATTTCTTTACACCTGAGATTGCGCTATTGACTATTCTACGAGGACCAATTAAAGAAGTCAAGAAAGGCCTATTCCGCTTGTTCGTATTTGCTGCTAGAACAGTAATAGCTCGACATTGGAGGTCTCAATAAACGCAGCAAATCAAAGACTGGGTTAAAGAAATGAATTTCTTAAGAAGGGCGGAAGAGTGCACTCACAGGATAGGTATCTACAATTCTTAGTCGGCGTGTTTTTGCATGGCGTGTTTGTGGCGTGTTTGTGAGGTTAGTAAATCAACCCCATGGAATCCTTGGATCCAATTTGACATTACTACCATGCGGTTACCAGGAATTTGACACTCGGATAAGGAAATAGGTTGAATTAGTAGAGCCCTTGAATAGGAACAATGGTATTAAGAAGCATAAGAATATTGCATGGTAACTGTGTAGAATGAAGGGATGCATTCTCTCTTCCATTAAATGTCCTTTTGATTGGTTTTCTTCCAATAGGAGTTTTTGACATATGCTGACTATATGCGTATATTGTTGTATGGAGTGTAAAACTAGGTATATTATTTAGCAAACAAAGTCTAAAGCCCCTCACATATGAATACAATCTCACGCATATGGCACAGACTGGTATAACAATTGCACAACACATTTTAGGTATCGCTGTGCACAGCAGAGTTAGAGGAATAATTCTAAGGCCATTAGTTATGGTTAACCCTAAATGGATAAGATGCAAAGATTTTTAAAGCAGTACTTTTAAAAACTTTTGGGTGTTTGTAGTTATTCACTATTTCATTGACTCATGCAATTCTAATCAAAGATTTGACAACTTTATTGTGCTTGTGTGCACTAAAACTGATCTGAATTTATTTTTTACTGAAAATATAGATTGCATAAACAGTTGCATTAATATCGTGCAACATGAATTGCTACTATCATCTTTTTATTCTATGGGTTCTGCTTTTGGATGATGTACAGTATGTAATGTTTTGGGGGTTTGTGCATGTGTTTACCTTTTGTATAAATTGTGTAGGTTGTGTAAAAAAAAGACTGGCAGCAAAAGGGTTGAATCATTTTGTATAGTGACATGGTTACTTTAAACACACCTTCTTAAAGCATATGACTGCTGAGAGTATATTTTAGAAGCTCATTTTTGGAGAATATTTTTCTAGTACTTCAGTAGGTATCTCATGACTACATCTCGAATGCATAATATTAATTTCAAACATTAGATACAGGTGATCTTCAAAGAAAGCGGAAAGTAGAGTGATGAACAACCACATGATAATTTTTTTTTCAAGTGATTATCAGCGAACAGAAGAAACACTAAACATATGTTCGCCAGGCACCGAGATATAAGACTGTGTAAGTTTAGATTTTTTGATTTTTGCTTGTTTCCGCTTCATTAACTGCACATTTACTTTCATCTGTCTTGTCATTTGCATTGGACTGATTTCAACAAAAAAGACATCTAAGTAAAAGGAAAAAAGCCCACTTTATCTTCTGTTCACTGCAGAATATCCGCAGAATCCTCTGAAGTTAACTCTTCCTCAACTTAATTAATGAACTGAATATATTCTACACAGCTGAAAGAATTTTCAAGGTTTTGAAAGGTATTGTAGTTTTTGTGGATAAAAAATAATTCATTCATGGAGCTTTTTCCAAGGTATTGTCTATTGTAAACAGCCATGGTCTGCAGTAACCTATAGCAATTGTATATGTGTGTGTTGTTTTCATTACTCACTACATGTACAGACTTATTTAAAGGTTTAATTTGTTTATATTTTCTTTTCTTATTTATTATGGTAAGCAGTTAAAATCTTTCCTTTTTTGGTCAAGTAATTGTAAAATATTGTAAATTAATATTTGTATTCTCATTTTAGCCATCAGGTAGAACTCTATGCTCCATTTCCCATGTTTTACAAGCTTTCTTTACCCATGTTCCTGAAAAAAACTTTTAACAAAGCTCAATAGCCCAATCTAAAGTTCAAACAGACAATTGAATAAGCCAGAGGAGTGATTCATCCCTTGCTTGTTTGTAAAAATAGAAAATATTCCCTGTAAAGTGCTACAAAAAACATACTGTAAATTAAACATAAATTGAAAAATAAACTTTAAATGAAAATGGATTCAAAGATCTTTTACTTTGACAAGGCACTGCCCAGTGACATGCAGCAGCTAATCATTATGCACATTTCAGTGGTCCGGTTTTCATAAAAATAAACACTGGTTGCTGTTGATTTAGGGATGAGCTCAGGTTTAGACTGGGTTTGGTCTGAACCTAAGCTCCTCTGACTCCTAAAAAGAAGTTCCATCCACTGCTGTCCAATCAGCGGCAGCCGAGGAATTCCCCACCCCACAGCTGCATGTAACCAAAGGGGTGGGATGTTGTGATATCATTGACTTTATTTTTTTCCAAAATAGTTTATTTAGGCTTAAACAAGGTCACCATGTGAACATAGGAATACAATACAATACAGTACATACATTTATGTTTTGTTCAGTGTTTTGCAATATAGTGGCCAAGTCATGGGTGGCCCACATTTTTTTTCTCAAACAATATAACACGCAGATAAACATGACATTATGCAATCCAACATGGTCTTGTGTAAAGATATGTATACATATAGATATATATTAATTAAGGTGAGGACTTGAAAGGGATGACCCAATACCGAGAGTTGCATCACTCTGTTTAATGTTAAGGGAATCCCTATACCTTGATCTAGTTGTCCACGAGCTATTAGGGGAACGTGGAGGGAATCCGCCAGTCTTTCGTAAATCGATTTCTGTCCACGTCCCCCTAGCAACTGCGGTTGAATCCTATTATCCTCCCCGTAATGGACATCAAATCTCACTGGTTCTGCATGTTAAGTCAGATTCAAACAAGATAATCGAAAAGACAATGAAATTGCTCTTCAACATATAGAGAACATAACAAAAAGACTATCTAAATTGCGTTCATAGCTCACCATACGTTGCAGCGTCCTCTAGTGGATCCCATTTCGGTATCACTTTAATATAGGCCTCATTACCCGTGGGAAGATATACGCCTTCTTTCCACATGTAAGAGTATAACGATGTAAGTGTTGGGGCGACATCCTCTTTTAGAAGCTTAAAAAATTCAGCGGAGTAACCATCTGGCCCAGGGGCTTTACAATTAGCTAAATTGGAGATAGAGGTTACTACTTCTTCTTGCGTGATCTCTGCATTAAGTGTTTCCAACTGAGATTGTTCAATCTGTGGAAGGGGAACAGAATTGAGAAAGGTGGCCATATCACACGTAGGTTGAGCATCTTTTCCATAGAGGGAACGGTAGTAGTCCCCCAAAACTGCATTAATTTGTTCAGGGTCGTCAACCTTGAGGCCATGTTTATCCAATAGGGAATATATTTGAGTCAGGGGTTTGTAGCCCTTGGATAGATTAGCAAGCATGTTCCCACATTTATTCCCAAACTTATGGAATTGTAGGTCCCACAGGGATTTGGTATATAATTCGAATTTGTCCAGCCTGGTTTCGTATTCTCCCTTCGCTTTCGTCCATGCAGTTTTGGTGGAGATAGAGGGATGATTTTTAAAATCTACATAAGCTTGTCTAAGTACCCCACCTGCGCTATGGTACTCAGCCGTTATCGCCTTAGTCTTGCCGTGGAAATAGGACATTACTTTCCCACGCAAGAACGCCTTTCCCGCTTCCCAAAACATTATCGGTGAGGAAACGGAATTCGAATTGGTGGCAACATAGTCCCACCAACTCGTCTTAACCGTTTCCCTGAAGGAAGAGTCCTTAAGGAGACGAGAGGGGAATCTCCACAATTTTTTGGCCGGAGGAGTCTGGCCACCGCCGCTGCGATGGAGGAAGGATCCGCGGCGTTATCCTCCTCTGAGCCGGATCCCGCCATGGACGAAGGAGATTTGGAGGCCTGTGAAGGCCCGATGGCGCCTTTCTCACTCCGGTGACCTGAACGTGAGCGATCACCCGTTCGGGCAACAAATTTATCCATCTGGAGCTAAGTTTAGTGCGGTTCAGTAGAGTAGCCTGGTCAGAGGTGTCGGGGAGCCATAAATAGATTTTATAGGCGTGTGGTGGTCCCGAGTAGCCGGAGCACGTTACATGTGCAGCCGCTGTGGTGGGCGCCGGAACCGGAAGTTTATATCATTGACTTTAAATGGCCACATGGCTATATTTGGTCAATGACATTGGCCTTTTATGGCTGTGTGACCATATAAGATCAATAATGTCAGTACAAGCATCCAGTCCCGGCCCTCAGCTGATTGGGCGGATACCCCCATGTCTCTTATGAGTTCAGAGGAGCTTAGGTTTGGACTTAATTTAGACTGGGTCTTTTTCATGTGGCTTTAAGGGGAACATTGGAAATACACCTTTTAAATGACAATCTATATGTATCTTTACACAACAGTATAGCAGATTTTTTTATGGACAGCCTCAATGATGGCATTGGCAGGCTATGCATATTTCATTGTGAATTTGTTTTTTTTTCTTTTATAATCAGGTTGGCTTGGCATACAGCATTAGCACCCCAATCTGATTAATTGCAGTATAAAAAAAAGGTTTCTTGACTGGCAAATAGAAATTGGCCAGTGGTTCGCTAATGTTGTCCCTGTTCTCGCTGATGCAAAACTGTCCTGATGCTGACCAATTTCTGTCAAAAGCTGATTAAGAATTAAGAGACCACAGATGGCACAGCAGTGTTACATTGTCAACAGGAGGGACCGTTTTAATAAGCTATTCTAGGCCCAAATATATTAGAGACAAAGAGCACAGACAAGAATTAGGACATTGTGGGTGATACATCAGTGTGAAATTGGCTAACAGCATGACATTTTTAATAAGCTAGACTAGGCCCAAATATACTAGAGATGATACTAGGAGTTAGTTAAAGTTAAGAAGTTTAGATGCCTACTGTTTTGGTCTTTTTTTTCTTCTTTCAAACAATATAACAATAACGATGCAGCATTTGCAGATCCAAAATACCACCCCCATGAAACAAAAGCCCTTTCTTACGTTGTAAAAGGGAAGCCTTGCAATAAATACACTTTTGGCAGGCTTAAGCCAGCTTTAAACTTTTTAAAGTCTGCCAAAAGCTTTGGTTAAAGTGACTCTGTCTCTATTAAAAAAAAGTGCTGCCTGCAAAGAAAAGAATGAATACATCCCTCTTGCCCCCTCTTCCCTGCTGCTGATCTTCACTTCTTTAAATAACTAAACTGGCTGAAGAATCTTTATTGCTGTGTTGTGTGGTTCCTTCCACCACTAACCCTGCATTACTACTGTGTCCTATTATGATAAAGAGGTCACATGATGGAACCACAGAACACAAAAGGGGACGAGCCATCTGAAACTCTCAGGAGTATTGGATGCTGAAGATTCTTTAGCGAGTTTAGCTCGTCAAGAGTGTGAAAATTGACAGTGCAGGCAGCAGGACAAATAAATATTAGTTCTTTTTGTTTCTTCTTTTGCAGGAAATACATTTTCAGCTGTTTTTTGTTTAGAGTTTTAAGGAAAACCTGTACATTTTGAAGTAAAGAGAATCTGTCAGTAGGGAGAAGTGAGTCAAACTGTTGCAAGTATGAAGTTCAGGCACCTACCTGCAACAGTCTCTAAAACCCTACTCTAAAATGTTCCCTTTAAGGGCAAAGTAATACTCTGAAGAGACCTATAGTTCTGCAATCAGCAAAGTTTGAGATCCCTGCTGATTGTAGAGTTCTAGCCCTGACTCACCAGTGGGTCTTTGCAGAGTAGTCACTGCTTCCACACAGAAGGCAAGTGTCCTTTCTGGCAGAAGACAGACTTTTTACTCAAACCATGGCTGCTTTCTAAAGATGGCCATACACCTATAGATTTTCTGCAGATTTTCTATGGCCAGATGGAAAAATTGCAACAGATTTCTCCCTCTACACTAAATTGTGTGGATGGAGGAATCTCCCGCTAGGCTATGCTTCAGTATCTTGCTAGTCGGCCCCGCTGGCTGTCAAAATACCTAAGCAATCTGATTGGATGCAGGCATTGTTCAGGTATTTTTTGTATGTTTTACTTTTTATAAATTTTTTATACAGAAGATCAGGGGACCCCAAAAAATGCGGCACTGAAGAAGGCAGCCGGCACTGGGGTGGACCATGGAAGGGGGCCGGGCAAGTCATAAGCAGGCTGTAAACAAGTGATTTCAGCGGCTGTACAGCCACTAAAATCACTCGTACAAAACAGCTCCTCTGCTTTACATTTAGCCCTGCTTACCCGAAGTTTTAAATGTAGAGAAAAAATCCCGCCCGGTGCCCCTTCAGACTGGGCGGACCATGGAAGAGGGCCGGACAAGTCACAAGCAGGCTACATACAAGTGATTTCAGTGGCAGTGCAGGGCTAAATGGTGAGAAAAAATCCCACCCAGCGCCCCTTCAGACTGCCCCCCCCAAGTGGTGAAACGTCAGGGCCCGGTCGCAAATGCGACGGCTCCGATCCTGGTAGTTCCACCAGTGCCCAAAGTGTTAAAGTTATGGGGGACCTGGCATGGAATGTGGGTGGGAAGCCATTGGAGAAGCCAAAGGCGATCAGAGAGCATCACAGAAGATATAATATCTTTTAAACTGAAAAAGTGTCTTGGTTCCTTAAATGCCTTTACTAACATACTGCTGGCATCCACTTACAAGTCACAATGATGCCAACTGACTGAATTCTTCCAGTCCTTTAGACAACAATTTATAAGCGGTGACAAATCCATTTTATCAATTCAAATTCTAGACATCTCAGAAAGTGCTGACTATCCCGTGTCTAAGTGGAAGTGTCCAGATTTATTTACTATTATAGATCTATCTGTCAATAGTCACAGCTGGCAAAAATGGAAAGTATTGTCACAACAATGTCATTTAGGCTTTGCTGAGACAACTGCATTGTAGCTTACCAACCTGGAGTGACACTCATTAGTTCAGTGAGGCATGGACAAAATGCTGGCATAGCTATATAGCAAACAATAAGCAGAATGGTATTATAGAGGATGTAGAGTGTTTTTGTATATATTTCCTTTATTTGTTATGTTCAGAACACAAAAATAAAATATTCTTCTTTTCATTAAAAAAAGTTTAACTTTTAAAACATTGATCATTAGACATGTGCACTGCCAAAAAATTTGTTTAGTTTCGTTTCGTTTTGATTCGGATTTGTTTTATTTCGTTTTTCGGGATTTGGGTGTGAAAGTCAATTCGGATTCGGAATTCGGATTTGGCCGAAATTCGTTCGCGGTAGTTTGTTCGAACGTTCGTTTCGTTTTCGTTTCTTATTCGTTTCGTTCATTCATTTGCAGCAAAGTGACATTTGAGGGGGGAAAAATGTTTTTCTCCTTCTCTAATGTCACTTTGCTCCAACGAACGAAACGAACGTTCGAACGAACTACCGCTAGCGAATTTCGGAAACGGAAATTCTGATTAGTTTGCATTCATTATATCTGTAATTCGGAATTCGGATACATCCGAATTTCCGAAAATTTGTCCGAATTTCGATTCGGAACGAAACGAATCGCACATGTCTATTGATCATTATAAGTTCAGTTCAAAGAAACCCTTTATTAAGAGACATATCTAGGCCACCATTGCTGATCTCTGATTTTGAAAATGCTAGTTGCCTGGTTAGCATGCTGACCTTTAGGCTTCAATACATTTTAAATTAATTACGCAGCATGTTTCAGGTCAGAAAGTAAAAAAATTAAACAAAAATGCAACATTGTTACCACTGTCATTCTTAGTAACAGTAAAATATGCTTCTGGTACAAACTATGGTGAAATGAAATCAGTGTTTTTTAATGTAGTATTCTTCAGTGAAAGATGTTATCAAATGAGTGAAAAAACAAATAAATAATACAGTCAACAAAAAACAGTTACTAAGGAGATAAAATGGGAAGCAGTTAAAGTGTATCAAAACCCAAGAGCAACAATTTCATATATTGCAGATTCAGTGTTTAGATGTAATGACTGCTTCCTTTTTCCAGGCAACAGAACATTTCAGCAAGTACAGAAATTGCCTGCTGATCTTGGCAAAAATGCTGCGTTCTTGTCACTTCCTGTGAGCGGAAAAATGTGGCCCGATGTTGCTCTATGGGCTGCTGGATCTAAACGGATGTGCATCCATTTATATCTACAGCAGATGTAATATGTGGTCTTAATTACAAAGGGTTCATTACAAAGCTCACTTGAATCAAAGCACATTTCTGTTTTTTTATATCTTGCAGCTGATTGAGTATTCAAAGAGAGAAGAGCTTCGCTGAGCTAAGTGACCATCCTCCTCCTTTAGTAAATACTCTCCAGTGGGTCCTATAATTTAAATGAAAAGCAGTGGATGTCAGCATAATATAAAAATCACATTATTAGCCAAACCCCATTACGGAAGTAAGCTTGACCGGTGAAAGCCTGAGACTTGCATGGTCTAATAGCCCAGGGGCCCCACTTTCTTTTCTTTACCGATGCCCCAAGAATTTAACTATACCAGCTGCATTTCTTTAGCATTTTAAACACGCAGTGGATGCCCTTATTTAGTAATTTTGCACTTGGTTGTCAGAGAGTTGATGCCCAAGAGTGTATTCAAACACAAAAAAACTATTGGTAGTGTCGGGATGCAACTTGGACTGTGTTGATTTCTAAAAGGTAGGTATGCAAAACTCTCCATATGAGCAGAATCTTCCTTTTTAATGCTTATAAACTGCATTGCAAAAGATGCTGTTGGATGTTCCAATGTAACACATGTGAATGAGCATATAATACATTACCTCTAAACTACGATTGGTAAGCACTACTCTGGCAGTATTTATTCATTATTACTCCCAGTTTTCAATGCATTTTGTCATTTTGGAAACGTGCATGGAGAAATAATTGTTTTTTTGGGGGGATGGGTGATTCCTGATTCTAGGGTAGGGGTGCCCACAATTTTTGTGTTAAGATCTACTTTTCAAATGACGAGCTACATGAGATCTACCAACGAAAAAAAAATCCCTCTCTCTCTCCTGGCTGTCTCTCCTTGCTGTCTCTCCTTGCTCATCCTCCTGGCTGTCTCTCCTCTCTCCTGGCTGTCTTTCCTCGCTCTCTCCTGGCTGTCTTTCCTCGTTTTCTCTCCTGGCTATCTCTCTTTCCTCTCCTGACTGTCTTTCCTGGCTCTCTCTTCCCTGGCTGTCTCTCCTCTCTCTCTCCAATGGCTGTCTCTCATCACTCTCTCTCCCTTGGCTGTCTCTCCCCGCTCTCTCTCCCCTGGCTGTCTCTCCCCGCTCTATCTCCTGGCTCACCTTGCTGTATTTTGCAAAAGGCTGTGTAAACTAATATTCTTTGATGTAATACATAGCACTTCAACCACCAGAATCCACCAGAAAGGTATCAGGAATCTTGGCTTAGCAGACTCAGGCTAATAGGTATCCATGTGTGCACAGCTAAATAAATATAAATAAATATACCAAAATGGAATATAGGGGCCACCATTCACACCCTTCATGATCTACCAGCATCAGCTTTGAGAGCTGCTGGTAGATCACGATCTACCTAATGGGCACTCCTGTTCTAGGGCATCACATGTGTTCATGAAACTGTTGCAATGGAGGGCCCTGTGGATCTTATTCTAGAGGGTTTCAATCATTGGTGGGTGTCAGGGACCTTCAGGTGGCACTGTGTCGCTGGAACCAGATCATGCAGTTCCAGTGCTCACCTGCAGGTGTTTTCAGCCAGTAGCTGCTAGGTACCAGACCACCTCTGGGTGGCACTGTGGTGCTGTAACCTGCAGTTCTGATGCTCACCTGTGAGTGTCTCCCAGCAATTAGTCATCACCTGGTGCTGGTCTGGGGAGGTATTTAGAATCTCCTTGCAGTGAGGCCTGTGCTTCAGTACTATAGCGGTCATAGCTAGCTTGTATACTGTTGCCTGTATCCTGTTCCTGTTGCCTGTATCCTGTTCCTGCCTTGTACCCTTGGACCTGACTCCTGACCCTTACCACTGAGGTCTCTTGATCAGTGGCTCCCCCTTGTTGTCTTGCTCCCCAGGGTTTGACCTGTTGTCTCCGGGGTGTAATTGTTACTTGTATTTTTATATGTTACTTGCAGGTGTTGGTGGGGGTGCTTATGGTGGTAGTGTTTTGTGGAGTAGCTAATAAACTACAGTTCATAAGCATTATTTGGTGTGGTCACATATTTGGTTCTCTTGTATAGATACCTGCACGGGGTGTGTGGACACACGTGCACGGCATCTTGACAGTGGGTTACTAATTTATATTTTAAACAATTTGTGGTTGTCATATAATACTTTGATTGTAGTGATCCCACTGTTTTATGGGTTTTACAACATAATGTTTGGATCTGATGATTTTTAGTTTTGAGGTTTCTGCATTCTCCTTGTTTCCTCTTTTTTTGCTTTGATGTGATTACATGGATATTTATTAGATAGAGGTGCTCCTACGTGTTGTTCACCACTATATGTGGCGTGTTATTTTACTGGAGTTTCGGTGTTGGTTCACAACCAGAAAGGCAGGAACTTGTCAGCTGTTGTTTCTGTACAGAAGCACGTGGAATAAAATGTTATATTTTTTGGAAGAACATGTGTCGGTTTTGTAGTTTCTAAGATAAGCACACTGGGAGAGAATGCATGACAGGAATACGCTGTGGCTTTAATATTAACAGAATCACCAAATGATCTGCCCACAAGCCCTTTCTATGATACCATATACCCTAAATTATCTGACAGGCTTTTCAAGAGTGGGGACAACAAAGACCCAGGAGAAGAGTGGCAAATATTGTAATTTTCCATATACTTAATTTTTGTTTGAGCATAGTAATGTTTGCATTTTAATCAACCTCTTCGCCAGAACTATTTGGACTTAACCCAGGTAATGTATTTAGACACTAAAGCTATACCTAACTGATTGGGTCACGGCAGAGGATATGATTTTGATGTCTGTATGGTGGGGAAAGCTGAAATTACATTTTAAACAATAAAACAGGGAACATTAAGGCACAAATCTTGAGTTTCTCTATCATTTTGATTCTGCTCTAGCTCTGAAACATCATCTTTGAACAGAAAGGTGGCAATGCCCTGCTGCTTGATACAGAATAATACTTTTCTACAAATGACAGGCGAGTAATTTGTATGTATTCTTTGTCCATAGCCCCAGCTGTCTGCTTCTTTCTCCAACCCTGCAGTCAAGGTCTCCTGGACTGTTTGTAATGCTGTGTGAATCTTTTATTATTATTATTTTTATTTTTTTTCTCAGGCAAGTCAGTAGAATCTGAAGAACCAAGCCTGTTTTGCCTGACTTGTTATATTTCTGCCATTAAGGTGAAGAAGCTGCAGAAATTAATGTGCAGCGTGTTTCTCCAAACCCTTTTCATTATAACCAATGACTTCTCCTGAAACATAAAACATTCTGTATTTTGAAAACAGACATTAATATTTTTACAGCTTATATAATTTGCAAAATGTATAGATATCACTCTAAGCACTTAAATCTAAAATGCCCCCATAGCTTTGAACAATATTTTGTAACGCTGAAACCCTTCTGTGTATGTGTTTTTAATGGTGTCCTTCTGCCTTTTTTCAATTAATGTCAACCAATGTTTAATTGCAAAGACAATTAAATGTGTTAAAGTTCACCTGAAGCCAAAACTTTTTTTGTTTTGGATACAGTGGAGAGGGGTTAAAACACCTGTCAAGTTTTTATTGTGGTCTGTTTGCCCATTATTGAGATTCTCCCTCTCTATTTGTCCTGTGATCGTTATCACTGAGAGTGAAAGAAAATCCCAAATTTGGGTTGTCCTCAGAACAGGAATAGATGGGAAATCTTCAAATGGGGATACTAGTGCTGCAGCAAGTCATGTAAAGCCGACCTCATTTGCGTACTGGAGGACATCCTACATCATCTAGCACTCCCTTCCCTAACCTGACTGTCCTTTACCCACCTTTTCATTTATTGGATTCTCATTCTTTCAACCATGCTCAGCATCACATGCAGACGTTACCTAGAGTGGTTTGCATGTAGATGTAGCCTGCCCAGGAACTCTCAATCTTTCCGATTGACATCAACCCATCAAAGCGTTTTTTTATATTTGCATACCCCTCCTCAAATCCAGCCCACAGCACTACTGAAGCAGGGTGCTGGGATGTTTTCAGAAAGCTATATATAGCACCTTGCCTGTCCCTACCACCAGCCATGGTCTGCCTGAATTGCATACAGAAGCACTTAAGGTATGAAATGGAAATGCAAAGGTTTTGCATTTCTATTACATGCATAGTGTATTTACAATGTTTTATTATCAAGCTGATGAGGAGGGGAAGAGAAGAACCGGGAAAGGCAAAATATAAGCAGATTCAACTTCAGCATTTAACGCATGAGCAATGTCAGCAGACAGGTGGGCCAGAGATGCATACAGTGTAGACAGTGTTATTGCTGGGCATATTAACTACTTTCTGCTATTGTAAGGGCAGTAGATCTTCATTCCATCTTTCCTCCCTTCCTTTAAGTGGTAGAAGGAATGTTTAAATGATCTAGAAGGGATTGGATAAAACTAGGGCTATAAGGAAATTTTTCTAACAATTTAGTGCTACTGTGGGAGATTGCTAGGCCATGGTTAAGAGACAAGTCTCACGAGGTTAATCTCATAGGGTTACATCAATAAGAAACCTCCCCCAACAATCTTCTAAATGAATGCTTGCTAAGTAATTATTCTTGTATTTCCATTCAAGCCTATAGAGAAGAAGAGTGAAGATTAATCGCTAATAGGTTCTAGTGTGCGATTTAAATTGCAGCATTTAGCTGAAGGAGATTGATCGCTCAATCGTGCCCCTGTTAATCTCTTGAGTAGCAGCACTTACGAAAATGAATGTGATAGAAAAAAAAGCGATTGCACAAAAATTTTGTAGCGCAGCTGAGCTACTGAAAATCGCCTGTGTAGCCCTAGGCTAAATCTATCAGTAAAAGAGATGTACATACTCCAACTTAACTATGCAAGGATATCCAGGTTCTGTTTTTTTCCTGTCATCGTGATCAAGATACATTGCGGCGCAGTGACACTGGCATTGGCGTTTGTTTACCAGAGGGCTTCTGAGGTCTAGCAAAGTTCTATAACTATCCACTGTCAGGTCAATAGCAAACCATTAGTGAGGGATATTGGATGCAGAAGGTTTGAACAGAAAAAAAAAAGATATCAGACCTGTCCAAAGCCAGTAAGAAACTGTTTAACAAGATGTTAGAAAATCAATTTCAATAACGGAGACCTTAAACCTGCATAATATTATGTTTATAAGCCATGAGTGTTTTAGTCTCTGCTATCTGCGCTAGTGCGATTCTTAGCCATGGCTGGGTAAGTGGTAGCGGCATGTTATTTCACAAGCATGTCTGGATGCTTCAAGCGGTATCGTTATAATTCATAGCAAAAGAGGTTACACAAAAAATCCATTTGAATTACTGATGTGTTTGTGCCAGGAAGAAGTGTTATTTCAGTTTATGGGGTTTTTTTTCTGTTATTTTCCAAGCCTGGCCTATTTTCTATTACTCTAATGTTAAATTACACAAGTTACTAATTCCCATTTTCTTTGTCTCTAGAGGAGACAGATGTGCAGCAAAGTGCATCCTCTTCGCTGTATGATTCTGTTTTTGTGTGGGGTGTTTAAGTATTTACCTTGAAGGAACAAACTTAATTACAGTCAATGTTTAGGGTCTATTTTCCACAGTACGTTCAGGCAGCCTTGGGCTAGACATTAAACAATGCTAGATGAAGTTATGTGTTTTAAAATTGTGATTTTTCTGAAAATCCAAAATCTGAAAAGAAAGCAAATCTATTTAATAATCACAATTTTATATAGTACCAATAAATAGCTGGGAGCTTTTTTTAAAAGAACCATTTTCAACAGTCCCTCCATGCTTCCAGTAAGCATTAGCAGTTTAAAGCCAAACTCCAGGCTAAGATCTAAATACTAGACTTGTGCGCCATCAAAAAATTTGTTCCGTTTCGTTTCGGAATATCCGTTATTTCGTATTTCGTAATTCGTGTCCGAAACTCAATTCGGATTCGTACGAAATACGAATTTGTTAGTTTCGGCACATTTACGTAACTACGAACATTCGTTATGATGAAGTTGAAAAGGAAAAATACCTTTGTTAATATTGGAGTCGATGTGGTAGTTGTTTTTTTATCCGAAATACGAATTCCGTTAAATGAGTTAAATGAAACGAATTTCGTATTTCCTGCCTGTATTGTAATGCAACTGTCAGCAGCAGAAGAGAAAACCTCTGATTGGTCAACCAAACGAAATCCGAATTCCGTTAACGGATTCCGGATCCGAATTTCGTATTTCGAATAAAAAAAAAACTACCATCAACTCCAATATAAATGTACTTTGCTTTTTAACTTCAATATAACGAATGTTCGTAACGGAACGAAATATCCGTCAACGGAATTTCATATGTCCTGCCTGTATTCAGTGTATTGTAATGCAACTCTCAGCAGCAGAAGAGAAAACCTCTGATTGGTCAACCAAACGAAATACGAATCCCGTTAACGGATTCCGGATCCGAATTTCGTATTTCGTATTTTAAAAAAACTACCATCAACTCCAGTATATTAACAAATGTACTTTGCTTTTTAACTTCAATGTAACGAATGTTCGTAACAGAATGAAATTCCGTCAACGGAATTTCGTATTTCCTGCCTGTGTATTGTACTGCAACCCTCAGCAGCAGCGGATCCGTATTTCGGATTAAAAAAAAATCTTGTCATGTGTTTCAACCTCATTTACAGGGGTAATATTAGTTCCTGTTTCAAAGAAATTCGGATCCGAAAAATTCGTTAACGGAATTTCGTATTTCGGATATAATTTGGAAACTGCAATTCGGATTTCGAATGCTTCCGAATTTACGAATTTCAGGAAAATTCGTACGAATTTCGATTTGTAACGAAACGAATATCAGCACATGAAGGTAAATTAATATGTTTGTACAGGTACACTTTAATCACATGCTAGGACCTTACATTTGGATTATTGGGATATTGTTTCATCCTTGTTAAAAATGGCCACCGTCCTTGAAAAGCTGCCCACTTTCTGAACACAGAGTAAACTGAATACAATTATTGTAGACAGAGGCATCCCTTGGATGAGGCAAAGATCACATCTAGATGTGGGAAGCTGTCAAATGAAATTCAGCAGATAGCGATAGCTGAAATTAGGAAGCGAATAGGTGAAAATCAACAAAGATGATAAGATTCAAAGGTCAGGTGTGTTGAATTAATAATTCACACTATGTAAGTACTAGAGCTTGGAATCATAAACAAGAAAAGCTCAACAACAAGATCAGACGGATTCTGAGTTCTTGTTTTATAAAAGGTGTTTAGTATCCTCAGCATGGGGCTTCAACTGAAACCAACAGAACTCAGGAGTAATAGAGAGTATTCAATGTAGTCTAATAGAGCATACTGTTTCCAGTCCAGCAAAGCGAGCAACGTAAAACTAAGTTTTCACTTTATTAAAGCTTAGAAATCTAACACATATCAGTAACTGGGAAATATAAATTAAGGTTCCTTATAAATATTTATGAACTAGCACCAGATAACGGACAAGTCTTTCAGAAAGGTTTGCAAACTTCAAATCATATATTAAACTTATTACTTTTGAACTTTTTGTCTGACTTGTTTTGCAGCTTCCCTTTGAAATTGACTGAAAATGGACTATGAAGAACATGAATAAGAACATTTTAAATATCTTTAAATGAATGCCATTCATGTTGCCTTATGATGCATATCTGCTTGTAAAGAAATTTACTGTATAAAGGTCTAGCTCTATAATATGCTCTAAGCAGGACACATTACATTTTTCCCAGTATCCTTTTTTTTAATTATCAGTAGAATTATTTTTGAAAGGGGTCTAAAAAATGTTTACCCAATTATTATCATACAAAACCTAATGGATCTATTTATAACAATTCCCTGAGACGGTTGCCCTACACATATCTGTGAACATTTGTTTTGTACACACTCCAAAGACATGCTGGAAGGTAAAATGGCTCCTGTCTAAATTGGCCCTGTAAGTATGCATGTGATATAGGGACCTTAGATTGTAAGCTCCTTGAGGGCAGGGACTGATGTGAATGTACGCTATGTAAAAAGCACTGCGCAAATTGCCGGCGCTATATAAATACCTGTAATTAAATCAAATAATAAAGTAATAATTACAAAAATAAATGTTCTTAAAGTGACACTAAATGTAGGAGTTAAATCTTAAAAATGCATTCAAGTACCCTAACTATTAAGAAAAATGTAGCTTATTTGTGTATCACTCAGCCAGAGCTCCTACAATCAACTCTGAATTCATGCTGACACTGTCCTTCCATCTGGAGGGCGGCTACTTTTGTTCCCCATGGTCCCCCTGTGTGTCGTAAAGTAGTCACCACTCCAAGCTCACTCCTGTGATAGACTACAAGCTCATGTTTAGTTTACTAATTTGTATTGAAGTTATAGTCTATCACAATGGTGATCTTGGAGCCTCCAGAAGGAAGGTGTCAGCACAAATTCAGAGATGATTTCAGGATCTACAGCTGAGTGAGACACAAATAAGATACATTTGTGTTTATAGTTAAGGCACGTGAATGCATTTTTAAGATTTAACTCCTGAATTTAGGCCTGGTTCACACCTGGGCGTTTTACAGCGCTGATCGACGCGCTGTAAAACGCCTAGCAAATTAAATCCCATACTTTCCTATGGGCATGGTTCCCACCTGGGCGTATTTCAGCACGTAGGAACGCGCTGAAAAATGCCCTTCGACCACAGAAGTACAGGAGCTTCTTTGGTGCATTTTTCTGCGTGTTTCCATTGGTATTCCACAGTGTGGATAGGGGTTAACAAAGTGGTAACCCCGAGCCACACTGGGGAATACAGCGTACAGGTCTTGTCCGCGATCCCCACTGTGTCCTTCAGCAGCTGCAGACTTCCGGGTTCCGTCGCTTGCGAGCGGCCGCATCGCAGGGGGCGGAGCTGGCAGGAAGTTTGAAAGTGATTTTTTTTTTTAAATAGAGAAAATAAGGAAAAAAACAACAAAAAGATCATACCACCAGCGAAACGCGTGTTTCACTGAACAGAAAAACGTGCTAAAAAACGAGCTGAAAAACGAGCAGAAAAAATACGCCCAGGTGTGAACCCAGCCTTAGTGTTTCTTTAATATACTATATTTTCTTTTCAGTTTGAATATATTGTGATGTAATACTGCATTATGGCCCCTAGATAGAGCTGAGGAGCATAGAAAATAAGTATTAAAGTATATGTGAAATAACTACTACCTAACTACATTGTAATTTAGTAAATATTTGTTAAACACAAAAAAGTAGTGAAAAAAGGGTTATGTACCTTTTGAGAAAGTTTTGGTCAGCGGTCACAAGACTGCATAGCCTTCTTTCAGATTTGTCTTTTGCATACTGTTAGGGCATCTTAATTTACTAAGAGGGCCAGCCGTTTATGACATCAAAGATACAATTTCCAAAATTAGTCATTATTATTAAGGGCTGTATTTAAAACATGTCTCCTACAATGCTGCTCAGTTCAAACAACTACTGATTTGACAAGAGACTCCTGCTGTGTGCTACTGTCAATCACACAGCATGGCTGAGCACGGGCATGGCTGATGAACTGAATACGAGAGATACAGGCATGCCGTATCTGAACACAGCATCCTACATCTCCAAAGGGATAGCAGAGAAACGCGAACTGCTTCCATGAAAGAGGAAAGAAGAAGAACTGGCAGGATCACCAGGTATTTCTGAGCATTTGAAAGAATAAAAAAAACAGCCTAAAAAAGTGAAATGAAAACACTGACCCATAAGATTTTTTGGGGTAACATATATTTTAAAGTGTAGTTCCACTTTTGCAGCCATATTGGGATAACACCTATTTTATGATTTTTATATGTTCCAATGTACATAGCATAAAAAATAATTAAAATTGCTGCTTACATTATTAGGTGCTTTATACTTGCCTAAAAATCCTATCTATCCTCCCTCTACGTAATGTTAAGGAGGGGGTTGTGCAAAGTTCTGTTGGCTCTAATTAACCCTGTCTAAACTGTGCTTGCAGATTTCATTATCAGTGGTAAACTAGATTTGAACACTGTCTGTCTTAACAAAGCTTTAAGGTTCATTCTGACACTATAGTTTCACTCTCGAACTGTTCAGAGTAGCTTGGAATCTGCACAAAGGCCTTCACCAAAGAAACATCTAAAATGTAAAAAATATATTTAAAACAATGTTTTTTGATAATGCTCCGTGAATAGGAACACATAAACATATAGTGAGTTTTCTCAAATTTGGACTGCAAAAGGGGAACTATGTTTTAAGTATCTTTTTCCAGTCTAATATATTATAATGTAATACTACAATATGTCCACTAGATGGAGCTGAAGACCATAGGAAATAAGTAAGGATTTCCTATGTTCTTCAGGGCCATCTAGTGGACATAATGCAGTATTACATCATAATACATTGGACAGGAAAATAAAATATATTAAGAATGTTTTTTTCTGTTATTCACAAAAACAAATATTCACAGAATTGTTTATAAATAGACCTTTACATAGAAGATGAACAGCCAAATTGCATAAAAGTTTGCAGACCCAAGTTGGAGTAGTATAGAGTTATTGTTTAGAGTGAACTGGTCATGATTAGGATTATCCCAAAACCTGAATATTTAGTCTTAGCTTATCATAAAAGGCTTATCTGTGAATATTTATATTTGTCCCCTTATTTGGTAGATGTGAACCCTCTCAGTAGCATGTTATATACAATTTAGCATGGTGATGTAATTTCAAATCTTTTTAAATATGCAGGTTTTTTTTTAAATACTACAAGCTGATCCTGTCATTGTGTAGGCATTTCTTGTTACAGGGTAACAACGCTCCTCTAACTGTGCATCTGCGTTGTCACTCATTTCTACAGTTGACTGTGTTGACATATATGATGCAGGCAGTCTGCAGCGATGTATAGCTGATGCCAATGTAAATGAATGTAGACAGGAAGAGTCTGAAAAAGACTGGAGGATATCAGAAACACTGCAATGCAAAAAAAAATAAAAAGTGAAAACAGTATTGTATGGCAATTGTTTAAGATAAACGGTGCTTAAAGGGTTTCTAAAGCCTCCGTTTTTTTTTGTATATATCTACTGCTAGCAAGCAGTAGATATATGCAAAAAGTAAAACAAAAAAAACAGCGTTTTAAACTTACCCTGTCTTTGCCGCGCGATCCTGTCAGAAAATCCGAAACTGCTCGGATGGCTGCTAAGCATCTTGGGGTGGGCGCATGCGCAGTTCGGATTTTTGGCCGGGAGACGAGGAGAGACGCAAGGTAAGTCTATGGACGCGTGCACCCGCATGCAGACACCGTGGGACAGGAAGTACCAGCAAGGGCAGAGAAGTCAGGGCTGGATCGGAGACCCGCAGGAGCGCTGGAAGGACAGATGAAAACATCAGGAAAGAAGAAGGAGATCGGAAGAAGAGACATCATTTAAGGTAAGTGCTAACATTAACATTGGGGGGAGGGAACATTTTTTTTTTTACTTTAATGTCACTTTAAATGTTAAAATGTCATACAGCTAAGTTTTAGACCTAGGATAAATTTAGGCCCTTGGAGTCAGAAGTCAAAAGTATGATTTGCTACTGAACTGGCCTCAAGCCAGCAACACATTTGCACCTGATTTACTAAATGAACAAGAGCAAGGATAAATCGCTGTGCTCAGTCAACAATGACACTCACTTCACAGGGATCAATCAGCCTGCTGATACAATGTGCCACATTTGGAGACATTAGACCCCCTCATGCTGCTACTGTTGCTAATAGGTCTACCTTCCCTCAAGGCATATAGGTTCTGGTGGCACCAAATGTTACTTTGTTTGTGCTGCTTACAACGCTACACTCATTTCCAAATGACAATGATGATAATGACTTTTTTTAATGCTTGACTGCTCTCTGAAAGAAATTACAGTAATTACAATATAAAAAATACTTTTTGGTCTGTTTCTTGACAACATAGATGGGAGATTAAAGCCCAACTACAGATACAGATCTTTTAATTGTATTTGGTCTTTAATAGTCACACTATCACTCTAATTATTTTTACTACTTTAGACGCTTTCTAAGCTATGTTGAGCTTTTCTAATTTGTGCATCAGGAAGCCACACTTCCATCTCCCCACTGCATCAGGATAGTGTATTTAAACAACTCCAGTTTCTGTGTGGTGGCTCTGTCTCCCCTGTTCTGCTGTGCAATTCCCAAAGGCACAGCAGAGTGATGGAGCCGAGGTACAACACTGGAGATTTGCAGATCAAAACATTTTTGGATTTTTTTTCCTTTACAGGGTTGCTTTAATAAAAGGTCTAGTACCTCTTGCAGAGTTCTTTCTTGCTGTGAGCACTGGTCAGCAAAACCTAAGATTTATGTATAAGATAGCTTGCTAGAATAAGCTTGCTCTAGTGCCAAGTTAGCTGAAGAAGCATGCTGAATTGTAGTCAGTGGTAGAGTGCCTCTTTACATTGCGGATCAGTAGGGAGGAGTGAATCAGCCTGGGTTTGATTAGCAAGGCCTTTGTCAAACTCAGCATGAGAAATTGTGGACTTTAACTCAAACTAGATTAAAGCCAATGGGATCTTGAAAATGTATTTTCCAAGGTTAATAGGCATGGGGTTGCCAACAAATAGGCATGGAGAGCTGGGCACTGCCAGGGGGGACATGTACCAATGCAAAATAATACCGCAGAGATAGTGTCCAGACTCCATAGCACTTTTGGTAGGCGACATTTTCAACAAGAGAGACACCAGACAGCTTTTAATAATAATAATAAAAAAAATAGAATGTATTATTTCACCAAACAAGCCAGCAATATACTCCATGCATTGCATGTAACCATTTTTATTAGGCTTTAGTTTTACAGGGAGAGATCAGGCAGGCAGCATAAGATGGTAATGGTGGCAGGCCAGCAGCGGTGGCAGCAGATGGTAATAATGACAGGCCAGCAGCAGTGGGAGCTGCTGGTATTAGTAGCGGGCCAGCAGTGGTGACATGAGCTGGTTATGCTGGTAGGCATGGCTGAACAATACTGGTCTCTTTTTCCTAGGATTTTTGCCCAGGCACCTCAGCATATATAAGCCCAGTTGTGACAAATTGCTTGCAGCTGAAGAGCCCAAGGCTTCAGTGTTGCTGAGGACAACATGCCCAGACTGTTGAAGAATGTGAAGCGGCCCAGGGGATAGCGGTGACCAGCATCCGTGGTGCAGTGACATCTGGAAAATGTTAGATTCTTCCTGAAAATGAGTGTCAGAAAGCTAATAGAACTACTCATCTCTATACTTGTCTTGGGTCAGCAACTTAGACAACAATGAAGTCAAAGCATCAAATGGACACCCAGGGAACTAGCAATCTTAAAGTAGAGTTCAGTAATGGCAGCCTTTATTAATCTCTTATAACAGTATCCCTTTAAAGAGGAACCCATATCTTCAAAATAACAACAAAAGGTATCTTTAGAAATGTTTAGTAATGACAATCTACAAGCAGATACTTCTAGATAATTGCTGGCTTTTTATTTTTTGCATACATTATTTCTCTTTTCTTCCCCAGTTTTCTGACAGTGGCCATTTTAACTAAGGTGTCACAGATCGGGGCTCACGGGTATAAACTGAAACTTTGAGTTGCCAAGCAACAGCCAAGAAACCTTAAGGATTTAGAGAAGATCTGTAAAGAAGAGTGGACCAAAATCCCTCCTGAGATGTGTACAAACCTGGTAACCAACTACAAGAAACATCTTACCTCCGTGCTTGCCAACAAGGGTTTCTCCACCAAGTACCAAGTCATGTTTTGCTTGAAGATCAAATACTTATTTCACTCACTGAACTGAAACTGAATTTATAACATTTGTATCATGTTTTTTTTACTGGATTTTTGATTGATATTCTGTTTCTATCATTTAAAATACCTATGATACAAATTATAGACCTTTCATTTCTTTGTAAGTGGGCAAACTTAAAAAATCTGCAGGGGATCAAATCATTATTTTCCTCACTGTACTAGTAGAACTACAAGTAACAGCTCAGCTACAAGTCTGCAGCTGAACTGTGACATAAGGGCAGGTTAACTAGATCTTCCTTTACTTCCTGTAACTCTGGCACATGTGACCAGCACATGTGACCATACACTTAGTCTCAGGGGAGGAAAATGCCATTCCCTGAGATCTCATGAGATTACAGATGAGATTTCCCAGCAATGCTCTGCTAATGTAACCTTCCCAGGATGCAATGTTTGGGCACAATTACATAATTTGTACCGAAGTGGACCAGGAAATAGAAAAAAAGAATTGTAAGTAAAATAAAAAAAATGTTTGGTTAGCTAATGAATGTAAGATGATTTCATATCAGCATGCAGAGCTGTATGCTGATGTGATTTTTAGTCAAAGGGGGTAAAGGTCCACTTTAATAGCAGGCAACCAGTGATATTTATTTATTTGAAAATAATTTTAAACTCCTCAATGATGTAGCTCACTTCACATGCAGTGCAGCTAATCAGTACTAGAATGGTTTAGACAGGCGATTTCTTATTAATACAAGCAGCACTCACACTGTCTAAATGTTGTGATTAAAATATGTATTTATTTGATATATCTTTGTAAGGACACACTAAGGAATCTCTTTTTGTTTTTACTTGATGGTGATGGCACAAGTTTGCCCATGTTTTTTCTGTCCTGCAATACAGCCTAAAATGCAGCGTATTGCCTGGCAGTGAGATTAAAATCATCTTTTATTTTATAGTGTACGATGGGAAAACTCTCCCTTAAGGCTTGTCATTAATCAGAGTCATCCCTTCCCACATTTAAAAAAAGATCTTCCAGTGGAAAAAAAAAAATCTAATGAAAAACATCTGTCATATCCTCGTATTTAAACATATTCTGAGTGTCTGATAAAGCCCAACACAGTATATTAGCCAAATAAGAGATACTATATCATTTTCCATGAATGAAGTTGAAAATAAAATGTTCTGTCATTACCTTCATCAAGTCATAAGCCTGCTCATATCACTAAATGTCATTAGAATTTTAAGCACAATTGGAGAAATATGGTTATTAAATAGCAATCTCATTGGCGTGTCGATATCTAAGACATTTGCCAAGCTTTCTGTATCTGAGAATAATGAAAAGAATTAGGAGAATATTTATGACTCTTCATATCGTCTGTCCTTTATACAGGCTCAGATTTTTAGTACTGTAGTATTGTGGATACCATTAACCAGTTCATATCTAGAGATGGTTTACTTCTTTTATTCAGGGACTTTTTTTTATTTCAGAGATGCTTCAGTTTTGCATTAATAACTTTTTTTGCTTTTATTATGGTTTTTTTAAGAGGGAAGAAAAGCTCTGGCTGATAGGAAACTGGTCGTGATAAAACATAAAGGCTGTCATTGCTGGCCTCTTGTTATGAAAATGTTGGTTGTCATGATGACAATACCTGGGTATCTCTCTGCATATCGCCTGGAGACTCTGGCTATTTAGCTTGCCTGCAGGATCTTCAGCAGCCATGAGTTCCTTCCAGCTCCCTGCTATAGACTGACAGAAGTTGTGCCAACAGCATCATTACTCTCAGCTGTCAGCAGGGAGCAATGAGCTAGCTCTTGGTAGCTTTAGTGGGCATTTTGTATTATGGAATGTACGCGGTCGAACAGACAATGAACATCCCATAAAGTTCGGCACTTGAACTGCCGATGTTCGATTCGAACTCATGTTCGAATCGAACACTCAGTCCATCCTTATTGGCAAGAGGATAGAGCTGAGAGAAGGTTTTACTATTCCCTCCTTCAACTCCACCCTATGGCCACATGAAGAGATTCCACATGTGCTGCAGCATCGGGTCCAAAAGTTCCCAATGGGTGAGAAAAAAGACCCAGTTACCTTCTCCATTGCCCTAAGAGTCCCCTAAGCCCACTATCTGTCTCCAGGAATTCATGCAGTGAGGTACTTGCAGCTGCATTCACTTCCTGCTTTGAAAGGGAAAAATTACTTCAGTTTGCAAAAGCAATACATCTTGGGTCATCTCATGTGTAATCACACGAAATCTCAGGGAAAGGCATGTTCCTCCCCTCAGATGATGTGCATGGTCACATGTCCTAGTCACATGTCTAGTCACATGTGCCAGAAATCCAGGAAGTAAAAGTAGAGCTAGTAATCTGCTTTTAGTAAACATGGTCACTGTCAGACTGGGAAAGAAAAGAGGAATAAGCTATGCAAACAATACAAAGCCTGCAATTATCTATATGTATGTGTTTGTAGATTGTCATTACTAAACATTTCTAAAGGTTTGTTTGGTGTTATTTTAAAGATATGGGTAAATGTCCACTTTAAGCTTATCTCTTTTCACCACTCACCCTTCAAGCACTCCTTACCCACAGCGTGTGAGTCACATAAAAAGAGTTAACTAATATAAAGTTATGCATAGATTGACACTGCATACTGTTATGATTGCCCATATGTTGTCCTCCTATTGTCTCAATTGCCTACCTGTTACCTGCATTTTGTCACAATTGCCATTTGATGTACCTTATTGTCACATATTTCCTATTTCTTTAACACCTATTCTAACAATAGCTCATTTGCAGTACATTCATTGTCAAGTCACTGATGTTTAGTTTAAGGGCCAGATTACTATATTTATAACCCCTTCTGGCCTGTCACAATCAAACCACAGCACTGCTGGTCCCATATTTGGCATGGGGCACACTTTGCACT
Organism: Nanorana parkeri; assembly: GCF_000935625.1. NCBI lineage: Eukaryota > Metazoa > Chordata > Amphibia > Anura > Dicroglossidae > Nanorana > Nanorana parkeri. Next base: position 525,167 of record NW_017306444.1, on the reverse strand, counting down.
CCACTAATTACCCCACCACTTGCCCCACAACTCATCTTATTCCAATTTCAAGCATTTGGATGATATGATCATGACTCGGTGACCCTACACAAATGTGCTAGACTTCTGTCTTTTCTCTGACTTTCATGATCTAGATGTTTTTTTCTGGTAAGTGACTCGGGGGATATTAAAACCAAGGGGGGTAGAATAGTAGCCAAGCAATTTGCATTTTCAGATGGAGGTCAGCCATGGTACCCAATGCATAATCTCTTAACAGCAACTCTGTTGAACCTCACTGTAAACAAACTAAAACATAAACAAGCACTCTGTGAAAGAAGAGTAATAGATCATACCCGTTCCACTGCCATGACACAAATCATCTCTGAAAAATGTCAGATGCCTGCGTGCTCTTGTTCTACACTTTTTTTTTATGACAGAGTCACCTGCTTATTGCTCAAGAAAGGAGCATTTTGCTCCAAACAAAGAAGCAGTTCTAAAAACCAATATGTTGTGTTCTTAGTTTACAAAAAAAGGTTAGTATAGTAATGTTTGATTGAATTAGAAAAATAATTGCATGAAATTGTTTATGTTCACTACTGTGGTCAAGCATACAATATAACATCTTTACTTCCAGTGTTTTATGACAGTCACCTTCATCAGTGC
>NW_017306444.1:521300-524445 GCF_000935625.1 Nanorana parkeri | reverse complement strand
CAAATGTACACTATACTGTATGTAAAATAGTTAACATTTTTCAGAAAGCCCCAAAAATATTGCAAAAAATCCCATTTTGATGTCAGGCACACCACCACTTATCCGGCATATGTTCAGATCCTGGAACATCTGTTTGAGAATTACTTGTGTGGAAAGCAGATATGTGGGAGCCAAGACCAGTCACCCTGTACAAGGAGAGAGAGCAGACATGACTGGTCTTAATACAGGAAGTTCCTGCATAGAGGCATAGACGTTTCACACTAGACTACTGGTCAGATCTGGAAAAAATACATAAAGCACATTGAGATTCAAGTAAGAATACACGTTTCTTGTATCTTATGTTAAGTGAAAACAAATGAGTACAGTGCCTTTCACCTTTTTCTTGCACAGCATTATGTCACTCACAAAGGAACAGTTGGATTTACTTCACTTCTGTAGCTATTACAGGAGCCCATTCAATAGGAATTAACAGGCTTAAAAGCTCTAACAATGAATGATCTTAGCAATAAATTAGGATACAAATTAAGTGTTGAAATAGAAAGGGTAACAAACCACACACTTTTTTGACTGACTGGTGAGACACCGCCAAATTTTTCAAGCCCTGCATATATACATATACACACACACACAGTGCATTGAGAAAGTATTCGGGGCCCCTTCACTTTTTTCAATTTTGTTATGTTGCAGCCTGATACTACAGTTTAAATTCTTTTTTTTTTTCTCATTCATCTGCACTCAGTAGCCCATAATGACAAAGTGGAAACAGAGTTTTAGAAATGTCTGTGAATTTATTAAAAATAAAAAACTGAACTATCATTTGTACTTAAGAATGCAGACCCTTTACTCAATACTTTGATGAAGCACCTTTGGCAGAAATTACAGCATTGAGTCTTTTTGGGTTTGACGTGACAAGCTTTGTACACCAGGATTGGGGGATTTTCTGCCATTCTTCTTTGCAAATCCTCTCAAACTCAGTCAGGTTGAATGGGGACCGTTGGTGGACAGCCATTTTCAGGTATCCCCAGAGATGTTCAATAGGGTTCAAGTCAGGGCTCTGGCTGAGCCACTCTAGGACATCCACAGAGTTGTCCCTAATCCACTCCTGTGTTGTCTTGGCTGTGTGCTTGGGATATTGTCATGTTGGAAACTGAGCCTTTGTGGAACAGGTTTTCATTGAGGATATCTCTATACTTTTCTCCATTCATCTTTCTCTCAACCCGGACCAGTCTCCCAGTCCCTGCTGCTGAAAATCACCCCCACAGCTTGATGCTGCCACCACCACGCTTCACTGTTGGGATAGTATTGGGCAGGTAAGAAGCAGTGCCTGGTTTCCTCCAGACATAACGTTTAGAATTGAGGCCAAACAGTTCAATCTTGATTTCATCAGATTAGAGAATCTGGTTCCTCACAGTCTGAGAGTTCTTCAGTGGTGGTTGTCCTTATGGAACTTTGTCCCATCTCCACACAGGATCTCAGGAGCTCAGTCAGAGTGACCATCGGGTTCTTGGTCACCTCTCTTACTAAGGTCATTCTCCCTAGTTTGGCTGGGTGACTAGCTCTTGGAAGAGTCCTGGTTGTGCCAATCTTCTTCCATTTGAGAATTATGGAGGCCACTGTGCTCTTGGGAACCTTCAGTGCAGGAGAAACTTTTTTTGTAGCTTTTCCCAGATCTGTGACATGAAATAATCCTGTCTTTGAGTTCATGGCTTTTGCGTTGATATATTATGCATTGTCAGCTGTGAGGCCTTCTATAGAGGTATGTTTCTTTCCAATTCATGTCCAATCAATTTAATTTACCACAGGAGGACTCAAATCAAGGTGTAGAAACATCTCAGCAATTATGAAAAGAAATGGTAGTCACCTGAGCTAAATTTCAAGTGTTGTTGCAAAGGGTCTGAATACGTATGCCAATGTAATATTTCAAGTTTTTTCTTTTTAATAAAGTCACAGACATTTCTAAAATTCTGTTGTCATTGTGTAGTACTAAGTGTAGAATAATGAGAAAAAAAAGAATTTAAACAGCTGTAGTATCAGGCTGCAACATAACAAAATTGAAAAAAGTGAAGGGAGTCTGAATACTTTCTGAATGCACTATATATATATATATATAACGGAAAATGGTATACTTACCTATCGGTAATTTTCCTTTCCTGATGCCAATCCATGGCAGCACACAATGGGTATGGCTCCGCCCCCAGCCCAATCACAGGACCAGTTATACTATAAATTAAAGCCCGCCTCCCAAGGCCACCATTCTCTCATGTAAACATTAACAACGCTTGGGGAACCACAGGCGACAGCAAAATACTCACATGAAAGGCACCCAAAGAGTTAAGGCTCAAGATTGAAGCTGACAGAGTTAGAAAACAAACACATTTCTGTAAGATCTAGTTAAACTTTAGCAGCAGAGCACATGGCAGCAGCCTGCACTCAGCAAGCACCTGCAGGGTAAAGCACCACAAGCAAGCTAATGGATGTTTAGGCAAATACCTGCAAGATTCAGCTAAGACATAGCAGCGCCACAGAATCACATACTTCCCTATAATGCACCTGTAAGGTTTAAGCACACATGGAAAACTAAATGGCTCTACAGACATAACAGATATTCAGAAAGATTCAGCCAGAGCAAGGCAGCACTAAAACCAACTCATTAAAAGAAAAATGGAGTGGATCCTACTTGTCAGCTTGTCCATGCATGTGATCATCCCAGTACAACCATAGCTTCTGATGATGCAGCTGAGTCACGGTTCTTCTCTGGAGTCACAAGGCCAGGAGGCTAAGCAGGTGTTCAACCCGCCGCCATGATGGAGGAAGCATCCGAACATAAAGAGACCATTCCTGCACCCCAACTCCAAGGCTATGGGGGAGGCTTCCCTTATAAGACTGCATTTAGCTACCTAACAAAGGGAACTTCGCAACAGAAGAGGCTGAACATGTGCGGCAGGCCAGAAGAAACCAGCAAGGTAAGGGCAAAAAACTCCAACATATCCTTAGTATAACCGGCTTGAGCAGTGAGGACAGAAAAAAGAATGGTGGCCTTGGGAGGCGGGCTTTAATTTATAGTATAACTGGTCCTGTGATTGGGCTGGGGGCGGAGCCATACCCATTGTGTGCTGCCATGGATTGGTGTCAGGAAATATATATA
>NW_017306444.1:505824-521273 GCF_000935625.1 Nanorana parkeri | reverse complement strand
TATATATATATACTGTATATATATATATATATATATATATATATATATATATATATATATATATATATATATATATATATCGTGCACTTAGGCTAATATATTTGTACCACTTTACTTTTTACTAATTACTGTTCATAGTGTGTGGTGAGTGCACTGTAAATATACTGTATATGTGTGTTTGTATGTGTATGTAATCGTTAAGTACACTGGGGGGGGATTTACCAATTTGCAATTTGGTTGAATCATCAATGTCTTTTAAACTGTCACATCCCTGATTTGTAGTGCATATACCAACAGATTTTTTATCCTAGCTTATGTTTTATTCTTAGGGCTCGTTTAGACAGGCATACACTTCTGTACAGCATGCACGCCTATACAAAGACCCGATCCCTGCAGTGACAGGTGCTGCTTCTAATTGCGCACAGCAATCTGTTCCTACCTATGGGAGGACGCAGCTGCACACAATTACATGTGGTCACATGCACACCCGAACCTGTACATCAGTGTGGGTCTGGGTGCCCGCACTTGAACACAGACAGTGTGTGTCCAAGTGCGGATGCCCTGAGCCGCACGGATGTGCAGGTTCGGGTGTGCATGTGACCACATGTAATTGTGTGCAGCCACGTCCTCCCATAGGTAGGAACAGGCCTCCACGCACAATTACACACAGCACACCTGTCCCTTCTGGGATCAGGACTTTTTACAGGTGTGCAAGCAATACAGGTGGGTACGCCTGTCTAAATGAGCACCAAGAAATAGATTTTCTAACACCTTTCAGTTCATTTCCGAAAATTCTGATGCATCTGCATTTTTGGTACAGCAAAATTTGTATTAGTTTGAATTCTTTATTTTTTCCATTCGGAAATTCGATTACATTCAAACTTCCGAATATGCTGATATTCGTCCAGATTTCAATTCAGAACTAAACAAATCTTATATGTTTACTAGGTATGCAAGGTGTTTTTTTTTTGATCCGGTTAAAAATCATGACAGGGTTACTTTAACTACAAACATATGACTCAGATTTACAAAGACTAGGATACTGGATTCATGTGAAAATAAAGCTAGGCTTTATTAGTATGATTATCTGTGTTTTTCTGTCCTTTTAATTACTGAGCATTTAGCTTTGCCTTTGTGAGAAAAGTGTTTAAATGCAGAGGTGTTTTTAATTGTGTTTGTTCCCTGTTATTGTTAAAATGGCTTTGTGATTATTGCGTCTGGATTACTGTTGACTGTTAAAGTTGTTTTTTTTTTGTTGGAGTTTGAAAGGGTGAAACCAATAATAGGTAAGGAGCGTAGGGTGGTAATTAATGAACAGTTTGTGTTGAAGCAATGGTGGCATTTAGGAATTAGTAATAATGGTAAACCGCTACACAAAATACAAACCAAAAAAACATACAGAGAGAATTAAATATCTGCAGGTGATCAGTGTATTTTCTATAGGTAGAAAGGTCTTTATTTTGATTCTATCCTTGAGTTTGTGTGCAAGCATGCAGACAAATACACACACATACACACACCCCGACAAACCTAGATAATGAATTTCAGCACAGACTACAGAAATACAAAATCTAAATAATTCTTCACTATTCAAATAGAAGGAATCTTGTGGCCAGAAAGATAAAATGAGGAGCACAAACAGACAATAAATTAATTATTGTATATTTTTCACACACTTGTCAGCTGGCTAGAATTTGGATCTATTAAAAGGTAATTTTCAGAAACTTTTTTAATGCAAGCTGGCAGAAAAGCCACTTTTCAGGAAACAATGAGGATAATGTTAGCTAACACTGCCACATATGTTTGTGCTGTACCAGAATGTAAAGCTAAAGTAGCAGTATGGGTCAGTTCAATACATCTCCAGTTAAAAACACAAACTACCCTTAAGTGGGGCTATCCCTGTCACTGCAAAAGTTGACTTTTTTTTTTTTGCTTATGTCTAGGGGAGCAGTGTAAGGGACTTTTACTTACCTGATCTCCACTTTCACTGGCTCCAAGACCGGTACATGCAGCCTCTTCCCCCTCTGCTCCAGCGGTTGAAGATCCACTGATGTCACCAAATACAAAGCAGGAACCATAGCCCTGCATTATATGTGAGGATGCTGAGGGACCGTCTACAAGCCAGAGAGTAAGGGAGATGTGGAAAGTGCTGGGTGCCGGGGGAGCAGGAATAAGATAAGTAAAAGTTCTTTACTATGGTCTCCTAGACAAAAACAACCAGTTAAACTTTGCAATGCAAAAGTAGCACCACTTCAATAGTAGTTTTTTTCCCCCAGGCTTCAAAGCATTGTCATATACAGTATTAATGTATGTTCTGACTCCCCAGTGTAAGCACTGAAAGTGTGATCTCTGTAATTTACAATTGTGGTGAGATGGCAGTAATTCACACAATTCTGCACTGACCATGATAAACAAAAAACCCAGCACAGATTAATTGAACAGAAAATCTGACATTTGGTAAATATTCTCTGCAGATGAATCTTCCAGGTCCATTTGTTTTAAATAGCAGTGATTGATTCTCTGGCAGAGAATGTTTGGTAAAAGTTACATTCACTGCTTTTATAAATAGACAGTTATATATTTTATTTTTACTATACACATTGGGGGAGATGCAATAAAGCATTTGCAACACTTCTCTGGCATTACAGCTGTATTAGAAAGTCCTGCACAAAATTCCCAAAACCAGAGCAATAGTTTTCTTGCTATTTCTGACAAGTGTGACAAATTCAGGTGACACTTTGACATTCTGGAGCTATAGCTGCAACAAATTAATTAAAGAGACAATAAACTCATGAGTTAAATCATACAAAATGTTAAATTACCTTAAAAGAGAACTATAGGTTAACCCTTTTATCCCATAGTTATTTTAAGTGTCATGGGAGGACATATGCTAACGTCCTCCCGTGTAAGAAGTTACCTCAGCAATCCCAGACCTCTCTCAGTCGTATAATTGGCTGTGTGATCTGTCAGCCAAAGAGAGCCATCAGTGTGTCCTATGCTCTCTGACTCCAGTGGCTGCTGCTCAGTACCTAGCCACCTGTGTAGACTTACTTGTTCCTGTGATGTGCTGGGCATGTGTGAGCACACTGAACTGCCTGTTAAAGAGAGTGTGCATTTCTCCAAGCAAGTCTTTACAGTGGTCCACCTCTGGCCATGACATTAGAAGAGCACCAACAGGTATAAATTAAATTCAGAATCTAATCAGTCTGTGCTTGGTTATTGCAGAGCTTTGTCATTTGTAGTGCCTGGTGGTGTATTATCCTGCTCCCCATGGTCCCTACATGTTATAAAGCAGCCACCACTACAAGCTTGCTCCTCTGATGGACTACACTCTCATGCTTAGTTTGCTAATTGTATTGAGATTGTAGTCCATCATAAGCGAGCTTGGAGGCAGTGGCTACTTTACAACACACACAGGGACCATGAGGAACAAAAGTAGCCACCCTCCAGAAGGCAGGACAGTATCAGCACCAATTCAGAGATAATTTGAGGAGCTACAGCTGAGTGACGCACAAATAAGATACATTTCTGTTGACAGTTGAGGTACTTTAATGCATTTTTATGGTTTATCTCTTGAGTGTAGTGCCACTTTAAAGTGTATTGATAGCCAAAACTATGCTGTCTGTACCTATTGGAGAGATTTTAATTCACTTCCCATCACAGAGGGCACTGAAAAGTGGAATAGGAAATTAGAAGAAATCTCTTCACAGGGTCACAGACAATAAAATTAAATAGCAGAGGTCTATAACCCTTTATAACTGTACTCAAAACAAGTTTTTTATTGTCTGTGTTCATTTCTCCTCACTTCCTGTCTTGGGTGGCAGCAGTTACCAGAACAAAAAATGAGGTTAAATCTTCCCGGTGAAGACATAAAAGACATTAAAAAGCTGTCAGAGATTCTAAGCCTTTCCCACTCTATGAAAAAAACTAAAAGAACGTGTTGTGTTAACTGGAACTGGATCTTTACCAGTAACTTGGTGGGTTTCAAAACAATGATATCTATTGACTAATTTGCAGTTGTACTTGGGGTTACTTAACGGTCTATTGATACCTTTCTGTGTATTACTGCAAAAAATCCCACACCTGCACTATTTTTGACAATGCATCGCACCACAACGCATAGTATAAACTTTTAGTTGCATTTTTGGTTACTGTACATGTGCATTGATCTGCCAACTGAAATTAATAGCACTGCACAGCAACACACATATACATGTGTACGTCTATGTGCAGTAAGGGAACACGTGGTTAAACATAAGTCATACTGTGGATTACTGCAACACACAAGTGTGAATTCCACATGTTTATGGAATCTGGATTCACAATCTGGATTTAGCTAAGCAAATAGGTCAAAGCCTTCCATTGAATAGTTGGTCTAGATTCAGCAACGTTATGTAGCCAAAAAAATTATCTCAGCTGCCTACTTTAATATACTGAATGATCAGGTTTTTTTCATCAATGGATTTTTTCTTCCCTGATGGCACAGGCATATTCCAAGATGACAATGCCAAGATTCATCAGGTTCAAATTATGAAAGATTGGCTCAGGGAGCACAAGACATAATTTTCACATATGGATTGGCCATCACAGTTTCCATACCTTGACCCCATCGTGATGTGCTGGAAAAGACATTACGCAGTGGTCCGACTCTCCCATCATCACTACAAGATCTTGGTGAAAAATGAATGCAACTCTGGACAGAAATAAATGTTGTGAACATTGAATAAGCTTATGGAAATTATGCCATGGCGAATGCTTATCATAATCAAAGCTAAAGGTGGTCTAACAAAATATTAGAGTGTGTGACTTTATTTTTGGACAGGCAGTGATTATACACAACATAAGTAGTAGCAATCAAAGCTGTACATACATATTTTTGCTTGGATTTAGAGTAAACCCAGGTACTGTACATATTATAGAAAATTCTTCTTCACACTAATGGAAGAATCAAAACTTTTAAATCTAAACCACAGAAGCTAGAGTCAGAGTCATTTTTGCCCTAATAAAATGACAAACGGTGAGTGCTGAAAGTCATTGTTAATTTCAAATTACAGGAGTCTTCCAAACATGCATTGAATTTGAATGTTGTTCAGTTGCACAAAAAACAAACTCAAAAATAATTTGGTACAATGGGAAAAAAATAATAGTTTATTTATTCATGGGATTTGTTGTTTAGTGGCTAAAATCATTTGACCATAGTGACCCCTTTATCCTACATGTACAACATTGAGAATAAATGCACAACCTCTCGTGCCCTCTGTCTGGCTAAGCTCAATGTTACCACTGAGCTGTGACTTTGAACTAATCCCTGGGGTGGTAAGCTTGCTCTAATGATTTGTCTGGGGGCAGGATTAGTACCTTCACTTGAATGTGCTTATTTGACCCTGTGCTAGAGAGTTTGTAAACTTGGTCACTGATCAGCCAGTGAGTTTGAGTTTAACTGTTTGTGTAGCCCATAGGTCATAATTATGTGACAACATAATCGATTTTCTTTGGGGAATGTAAGAGAGTAAACATTTAAATCCATGGAACACATGTGCAGAATTTTTTTTTTTTTATTTCGTGATTCTTATTTATTTAGAAGCAAGAACTACGCCAAGAAATACAGGAGAAACTTTAGAAAAGTAGATATTGTACAGTTTTCAAAGTTTTAAAGTTAAGTTTGGAAGTTTTTTTGAGTTCAGTTTGCTAAGATATATTGTTATTTTAACTGTGTTAGGCCATTTATCGCTTCAGAATGTTTAATTTACTGGATAAATATCACATACATGTTTAATACTTTTTTTCAGCTTGAACAGGTATTGTAAGCATATTGATAAGCATTTTTTTAGTTTTGGATAAAATATTGCTGCCTGTGGTCCTTCTGGCATATTTTACCTCCCTGTTGGTCTCAGTGATCATTACCCTGACCCTAGTGCAGGGCAATGGATGCACTCCACCCTGGGTAGTATTACTGACAAGATACTGCATCTGCTAAGATTGTGCACTACTGGGGAAATTATTTTATGCCCAATGCTCTGCATAGTCACCTCAGAACTATGCAGAAACTGTTGAGAAGAATACCAATCTGCATAATGGTGCAGTAGTTAATGTGCAGTCACGTTAGAGAGCAGAATGGCTGTTGAAGTAATTCAGCAATTATTCTTCTCAATAACCACCAATGTAAATGGCACTTTTTAAGGATCACAATGTAAGGATCACATTGTCCACTGGCCTCCAATGCTATTGTTACAGTGCCACTTTTAATATCCAATGTATTGTGAAGATTGCCTATTTTTTGCTTTAGTAATGTCACAACTGCCCGTTTAATTCCCAAATATTGTCACCATTGCCCATTTGTTGCCTGTGTATAGTACCCATTGCCTGTTTATTGCCCACATATTGTTACAATTGTCCATTTGTGCTTATCTGCTCATGTGTTGCCTATATATTGTCATAATTGCCAGTATGTTGTCTGAATATTGTCACATTTCATGAACATGGATTTTTCATGGTACTTCTAAAGAAAAAATAGCACTTCTATAATATAGCAAATTTTTACTTTTTTAATTTAGTCCCACTTTAAAATGAACCTGTGTCCAGAATATGCACACCTAGATATTTGCATATTATGAAGAAGCAGTAATTGGACTTTAAAACAAGCCCTCAGCCACCTCTGTAGCTGTTGTTGAAAAGTTCAAAGTCCATAACAGAGGTGGAAAAATCCAAAAAATGCATGCCACAAGATATATCACATACATGTTTAATACTTTTTTTCAGCTTGAACAGGTATTGTAAGCATATTGATAAGCATTTTTTTAGTTTTGGATAAAATATTGCTGCCTGTGGTCCTTCTGGCATATTTTACCTCCCTGTTGGTCTCAGTGATCACAAGAAAAAAAAATGACAATACACCCCCAATGAAGAAGTCTCGTGTCAGAGATGAAATGCCTCAATAAATGCATGATGCTGCCTCCTCTTGTTATGTGGTTTGAGTTCAGCCTATAATCATTGTTGTATATTTCACTGTTTATATTTGATTGTTTCTTCAGCTCAGCACATTATTGAATGTGTATTTTGTATTATATCAGATATAATTTTAGTGCTTAGTAGCTCTTTTTCACCTTTTTTTGCATCACTGGCGCATATCTTTTTTGTGTATTTATCCCTTATCATTTTACCTACCATATTGGTACTGTGTTGCTATTAAGTTGCTGATGGCAATTGTGCCACTCCTTTGTCGCTGCACAATCTGTCCCACTACCAGGGGGGCTTGGACTGGAGCAGCAAGAGAGGCAACCTTTATCATCTCAGGCTCCCATTGAGGTATGTGACCAGCTTGATAAGAATCTGTACACAGTTTAATCTCCATTGCCTGGGCACAGATGCACTCTGTGCACTGTTGCAATGACAATATATGCATACAAAATGCATTATGCATAAATCTATTTACATATACATAAAGTAATTACAAGAAAACTCTGGAAGTTAAAATTATTATTTACTACAATGTTCATTTTTGCATCTGCAACTATAATTATGACTAGTAACTTTAAATGTGCTTATTTTTTGCAAAAGAGGATAAAATATGCTTGTTGGAAGTTGGCAGTGATACTCACTTTACTTTGAGTTAAAACAGAGGATTCCATTGCTAATCAAGCAAAACAATTTTGATTAAGATAATGATGAATGGTGGCAAATTGTTGGTGCAGAAACTGGTGATTTGCTTGTAATAAGAGGATAAATTCAGATGATGTATTGCAGTTCAAATGAATCTAAAACTTAAGTTCCACAAAGAGAAGTTAATAATGGTGTAAGCACTAACTTTTAATGAATACTGAAAATATGTCATTCAGGGGCGGATCCAGAGTCTAGTCTCAGGAGGGGCACTGCCAGAAAATAAGCCCCCCAAAATCTGTCTCTTCCATTGCCACTGTGCCCATCTCTCTCCAGAGTGCGGAGGCCAGTAAGGTGACCAGAGGTGACGTGAGAGTGGCAAGACTGGTACAAGACAACAGAAGGGCAACAGTGCATCAAATTACTGCAGATCTTAATCAGGGATCCTCTCAAATGATCTCTGAACGCACTGTTCGCCGTACACTGTATCGTATGGGATATGGAAGCCGAAGGCCTGTTCGAACACCTTTGCTGTCTGCAGTTAACAAGATAAAACGTCTCCAATTTGCACAGGAACACAAGGATTGGACAGTCGAGCATTGGAAAAAAGTCATGTGGTCCGATGAATCACGTTTCCAGTTGCATCATGCAGATGGCAGAGTGAGAATTTGGCTGAAAAAGCATGAAAGCATGCACCCCACATGCATGAGTACAACCCTTCAAGCTGCTGGGGGCAGTGTTATGGTTTGGGGCATGTTTTCCTGGCATGATTTGGGCCCTTTAATTCATGTGGAACAACGTCTGAATAGCACAACATACCAAGGTATCGTTGCTGATCAAGTTCATCCTTTCATGTTGATGGCGCATCCCAATGGAGATGGCTTCTTCCAACAAGACAATGCGCCATGCCACGGTGCTCGTATTGTGCAGGAGTGGTTTAAAGAACATGAGGGAGAATTTACCTTGCTTAGGTGGACCCCACAATCACCAGATCTCAATCCAATTGAGCATTTGTGGGACGAAGTTGAAAGAGCCATCAGGCAGCTGGTTCCACAACCATCAAATCTCACAGAACTGGACAGTGCTATTCATCAGGCATGGTGTCAGATTCCTCGCATCACCTTTCAACATCTCATGGAGTCAATGCCAAGAAGAATCGCAGCAGTATTGAAGGCAAAAGGTGGCCAAACGAAGTACTGATGGGGTGGTCATAATAGTCTGGCCACTCAGTGTATAACAACAGTAAAATAAAAGGGAATAAAAAGAGAATACTTAAAAGTCCTGGGTTTATGAGTTCTGACAGAGTCCAGAGTTCAATAAGCAAAAAGAGTGGTCTGAGTGGCTCTTCTTCAAGCAAGGCTGATGATGAAGATGATTTCCAGATATTAAAGGGAACTCTTCTGGGATGTTACAAACTTCTAGATGTTGCAGGAGTTCCTTTTCTTGATGTTACAAACAAGAGCCTCGGCTAGCTGCCTCGCATCATCTTCTTGTCAGCCCTCTAGGGGGTTTCAGGGAGCCAGCCCCTAAGGCAGGGCTGGGGAGGGGGAGCAGGAGGGATGAACCATTACGATGTCCTCCTCTGCTCTTCAAACTGTTAATTGCATAACTTAGAAGATAATTGAGTGTTCATATCCAATACTGTCCGACAACCCCTAAATTATGATGCGTCATGAAGGTAGCTTTAAATTGAGACCTAACTTGGCGGTGATATGAATAATGGTTGGGCCATAAGAGCAAATGTCACCTGTCCCGCCCCTGAGCATCATAAACTATGTATTGTACTTGTCTTGATGACACCCAGCTATTTGTGCCACTGATTTTTCCATGGCACTCTCCAATTCCAAGTTATGCAATTGAGTTGATATTGTAACTCAGTGTTATGAATTTAGGGTGAATACTGGGTCATTAAATCTACTGGGCCTGTGTGTTTATCTAAAACCTGTCAATTGCTAATTTATTTGGGGATTAGCTGAGCTGGGCGAAACCATTACCATGCTATTATGAATTTATGATATTGCACATATCGATATCAAGGTACCACTTAAATTGATTAATGCCAGTTCCAGGGAAACTGTAGATAACAATCGGTTTTAATGCTTCACTTAAGAACTATAAAGATTACAGGCCAGATTAGCAGATCTCTGGTTTTTGGAATTTGGAGACACCTGGCAAGTGAACTCAATGAAGTGCTGCATTTGCTTTGGACTGTGGGACAAGAGAATTCCATATTTAATATTAATAGGCTCAAACCTTATTTTCATCACAGCGGGCACACTGAAAACATTGTGCTGTGGAGCGACTGCTCTGCCTGCTGCCCCCCAATTGACCCAAAGAAATGCCTCCTGAGGCAACACCCTCAGGCTGCCTCATTATAAAGATGGCCTGGTTGTCCAGGGCCCCAGAAAAGACGGACAAATTGGGGACTTATATACATTTGTGGTCAAAGCCCCACCGATACGTACCCATGAATTGATATGATGGACCTGCCTACAATGACCTGAGGTGTGCCTTGGTCACTATGGTCAGTATGCAAAATAAGGGGGCATACTCAAGAGTAAAAGGTAACTGAAAAAGGGGGTGAGGTGGGTGGGATGACACCCACGAGCTGACAAGTGAGAGTGGGAGATGGAGCAGTTTAAATGCGTGGGCTCCTCCCACAAATCCGGCTAATTAATTAGCCTACCACTTAGCATAGCTAGATAAGGGAAAGGGAATTGTTATATTACATTTGTTGATGTTCTACTGCCAAAACTATTCGCAGCGCTGAATACTGAAAAATGGCCTGGATGGGAAGGGGGTTTAACACCGCGGATGTCAACTGGTTAAAGTTGTCAATGTTTTACAATTGTTTAATTTATTGTGTCATGGGATTTCAAGGGAATCACAAGATTCAAGTAGGAGCTGTACCCACATATTTATCACAGCCATAAGTGTACTACAGAAAATCCTTTGCCTGATTTATAAAGCAGATTTGCTATTAATATTCATGGACATGCTTAATGATCCACCAACATCTGGACGTATTCATGATTTTATGTTAATTGCTGGTTTCAGTAACATTCTATGTTTACAACATTTGCCTCCCTGAACTGGTAATTACATAATTTACAGTTATTGCCTATGGGGTGGAGGGGGGGGGGGTCGTATGAATGAAATGGAATGGAATTAATGAATTAAATGATTGTGTTAATCATCTAATATTATTTTATATTGTAACACTATGTTCGATTGAGTGTGGTATACGTTTTAGACCTGGAATTATAGGATCTTGGTTTGCATAAATGTTCCCACTCCATCACAATGACCTTATCTCTATGACTAATCTCCTGATGGGGAGAAATGCAACACAGAAAGAGTGGATACTGTAATGCAGTAATAGTGGATCATGTAATGCTCTAGTGAACAATAAAGCTTTTTGATATTTGACAAAAGGATTCAGCAGTGATGCAGTATGAACTTTATTGCTACATGTGCTGTGGGGAGAGAAGGGGACAAATCCTATCTGAGACCTCATGCCTAGTCTTAATTGACAAGTATTGCACCTTTCCAAAGAGATCTATGAAGGGTCCTGAAATGTCAGTTCCAAGCTACGGTATTTGGTACGAGATTGGACCTTTTTGTTCATTGCAATTCAATAAATTACCTGTAGACCTAGTAGGAGAAGGCCTGTTAACAATCAAATATCAGAGCTTCTACTGGCTACCAAGGCTCTGGTTTTGGATTGTCCAATAGCAATACAGAATTTTGCAGCAAATGATACAAGGGTCTGATCAAGAAAAAATGATCAGCAGACTGGTGACATTGTTTAGCCAGGTCAAAGTCACTTGAATATAGCTCAATAACTGTTTGGTAATTATACAATTACAAAAGGTGATTTATTTTAATGTTGCCGTATATTGTGACATGTCAGGGTTGTACTGATGCAACTTTACTGAAAAGTTCACTTTACGGTGCCAGCATTTTGGCCACACTGTTAGTTGTATATGCTTTAACAGGTGACTGTTTCACTGGTGACTGTTAAAGAGGAATTCCGACAGAAGAAACCTCAGCACTGCAAGGGTTAAGTGCTTGTTTTGGTCTAGGGTTTAAAATAAAAACAATATACTTAAGCGAACCTTAGTACCTCCTGGCTGCCAGAATGGTCCCCCAGCTCCCCCTCTGCTCCGGTGTGGGAATGTGCCTCAGCATCCTCAGCTCTAATACACTGTATTAGACGTGATGACTCATAGACCCTTAGACCGCTGGAGTGGAGGGGGATATACTATGGGGACTGGTCTTGCGGCCAGACAGGACCGTGGTATAGGTGAGTATATCTTTTTCTTTTACACGCTAGACCAAAACAAGCACTTACACCTTGCAATGAGGGGGTAACCACACTGCAAGTATTAAGTTTTGTTCTGCCTGGAGTTCCTCTTTAAAGCACATCTGTAGCTAAACTGTACCTGTAGACAACAATGGAAATAATTGCCTCTCTGATCAAGAGGAATCGCAGGCTGAAGTCTGTGCTGAAACCCACAGTTCCAGGAGTGTAAATCTACTGTGTCCTCCATAGCACTCAGTTGTTCCTCCTAAAAGACAGAGTACTGATGTGGGGATCAGCTGAGGAACCACTGAGCGCAGTGTGGAACCATGAGCTTGACACTCCCGGAAATGTCTGTTGCAGCACATATTTCATCCTGCACTTCCTCTTCTTCTGAGCTGCACTCGTCAGCACAGGCAGGAGGAGAGTTAACTATTGTATTCTTCTTTGCAGGTACAGCTTTAATTAAAAAAAAAGACACTTTCAAAACACATTAAACCATTTATCATTGTCAAGAACATATTTCAGGAATTTCGGCTTTTTTTAATCAGTGCAAAGTCAATGCATGTGATGCACTCATAACAACCAATGCGACTTCAACTCACTGAGCTCAAAGATAATGTGATTTGATGATTTTTTTTTTCATGGGTTATTGCACTTTGCACTTTGCCTTATCACAATACACCTTTATGTTTACTACTTGGTATATTGTTATCACGTTTGCCAATATGCCAGTGCTTGATCTTATTTCCCAGTCCAGTAGTAGCAATTTTTTTCACCTCCTGGAAACAAGGTTTACAAAGAAACCTTTTTCCTAGTTTCATGCTGTAAGCAAAGTCTAAAATAGTCTGTCTGATATCGACGTCTTCTCTATCATTCTTCCGTGCCTATTCAGATCATGAATTCCGTAGCACACACTGTCAGCGATATGCAAGATGAAATTATAATATTTACCACAATGGTTGTACCAGGCACTGACAGGCCACTGCTGTGGGTCCTCTTCCCTGCTGGAGGCCCTAGACGAGGAGCTGAAATAATGAGGAATAAATGACCCCAAAAGCAATCCTGCAAAAGCGAGCTGATTGAGAATTTCTCTGTGGGAGGGAGCTGGGGAACAAAATCTCCCTTATTTTATCTCTCTAATCGAATAGAGAGGTGAAAAATGAAGGCAGCCTGAGCCATGGAGAAGAACTGAGTAGCAAATTGCATTTCAGAAGAAAATCAAGTTACAGGAGAACAAACTTTTTTTCTCTCCTTTTCGAAGGAAAGCAGGAAAAAAGCCTGAAATCAGCCAGTATTTTATAGCCGGTGATTTTAATGGTTTTAAGTTATCCTCTTCCTCTGCTTTTTTGGTTCGTCTTTATTTTTTATTGTCTATTGTGTGTTACATTTTGATGTATTATTGGCTGCTCTGCTTAGGCTGATCTTTTTGTATTTAATGTCTAGGTTTCTGTATTATAGTGTCATCTTTGCTGAGATTGAAACAGTTCACATGTAGTTCCTCACATTTAAAGAGTACCGTTACTCAAGTACAAAACTTAAACCAAAGGAGTAGGTATACAGCTAAATACACCGCTGATATACCTACAGTATATGTGTCTTGTCCTACCTGCCAAAGGATTTGTAATTCTGTGCTGTCCCTTAGCATTTAGGCACTTTTGCCAGATAGCATGCCCAAGTGCCTGACCTAATTTTTCTGTACTGAAGTTAAAGCAATACAGCTTGGTCAACAACTGTGATTGTATAGTGAAAGAGCACCAGATCACTGATAAAGTATTATCTCCAGGGATGGATTTCCAACAAGGCCAACCGAGGCCTGGCCTTAGGGCAGCAGGGAGTAGAGGGGCAGCAGGTGTGTGGAATTCTAATCTCTCGACACTTGAGACACACAGTTCCGGGCGCTGGGCGGTTAGTTGTTTTCTACATTTAGCCCTGCTTTGGGTAAGCAGGGCTAATTGTACTGCGGGGAAGCCGCAGCTTGTTTTGCACAAGTGATGTGAGCAATGTCGCCGAGATCATTTAAATGCAGCCTGCATACAGGGGGGGCGCAATGAGGAACCTGGCATCGGGGCAGCAGATAGAGTAAACCCAGCCCTGATTATCTCTGCTCTCCCTTCTCCATTCAGTATCCTTTATGAGTTTAACTGACAGCACTGTGCAAGGTAGTAAAGCTAATTTTCTAAGAGTGCTACCTAATGTTCTCTCAGTGTGAATGCTAAAGTTCAGGGAGTAAATTAGGTTGTTAAATTAGGTTGATATAAGGACAGGTGCATGTACTATTAGGACAGATGCATGTACTATTATTAAATACATTAATATTTAAGAAAAAGCTTTGGGTATGTTATATCTGCCTGCACTAGAAGGGCAAAAACACCTTTCCTCGAGATAATTAGCCCTACATTTCCTCCAGTGCTGCTCCCATAACCAAAAGCCTAACTGTGATTTCTACCAAGTGGAAGGATCAGGGTTTAGATTTTCCCCTTCAGAAAAGGTTATTTAACCAAATGTTTAGTTTTATTGGTTTGGTTTGTAACCAGCACTTGAATTAAGCTGTTGTTAACATGTTAACATTTGAACACAGACCAACCTTATTCAATTTTGGCCTTTAAGTGGTTATATTGGATTTGCTTGTTTTTTTCTTTTTTTGCTCGCTTAAAGAGTTACTTTAAAAATAACACTCATAGTTTTAAATAATAAATATACAAATCTGTGAATTAGTGTTCTTTTTGGGTACACTATCCGGAAGAAAGCGCAACACTCAACAGAATTCTGGACTTTCAATTTCTTCTCAATCTTCTCAGTCTTTACTAATATACACAGTACTGGCTACTACTGGAGAAACAATGTTGTCTGATGCAGCAGTGACCACCTTCCCCCCAATAGGTAGCCTGTATACCATTCATATAACCTGATATTAAATATAAAAGCGTGTTTTTTGGGCGGATTACGCAAGTTTGCGGCTATAGTAACAGCCGCAAACTAGCAGAATTCTTGCATTTGTAAATATTATAGCATTTGCGTGTCGTGCGGTCTTCTGCACAGAAAGCTAAATTATATGGGATAGCAATTGTGGAGGAGGGGAGGATTAGACCAGCTACATAACAGGGTCCACTGAATGATCATCCAGCCCTTTGGTAGGCCAGTCTTACCCTGCTCTTTAGGACTACAGTAGACAGATATGCCTGCTAGGCATCCCTGCAGTGCTTCCAAAACTGTTGTCCATAAAGAGTCTCAGCTCTTCTGAGCATAATGTATTGTACAATAATTAGTGACAAAATAGACAGAAGCCAGAAAAAAGATATCTTGCCATGTCCACTATGTGCCCACCGGACACTGGAAGGCCAGATCTACGGTTATTCAGACATGCCTATGTAATATCAACCCACTCAGTTTTAGTAACTTAAACTACACTAAAAAGTATGAAGATCCTACAACCATCTTAGGTATGGATATGTTGGAGAAGGTCATATAGGACCTTAGGAGCAGGGTCCAGGTGCATATGTAAACCCTGTGACCCCTGTTCCTTTAAAACCTCCCCCCCCCCCCCCCC
>NW_017306444.1:477860-505799 GCF_000935625.1 Nanorana parkeri | reverse complement strand
ATCAATATACAGTTCCATTCCTTTAATTTTTTTGTATTTTCTTTGCATATTTCTTGTCAGCCTAACAGCGTCTGCTCAGGAAGAGGCATTAATTAGCAAAACAAAAACAGCTCGCTGCTCTGGATAAATTACATTTTTCTATCTGATAACGTGACTGAGAGTGTGCTTAGTACTGAAAATCTAGATTTTTTTATGTACTAGAACGAGAATCATGTTTCCTGTTCCTCTCTGTGATTTTTTCATTAGGATTATCATTTGATGGATCAAGTTATTCAAATCTGTTTAAAGCTGAACATATGCATTATATTGCAGAAGTAAATCACTGGGCTGCATTTCTTAACAAGATATGGACAGGGTGACATACTGTATAATAAGATAGATAGATAGATAGATAGATAGATAGATAGATGATAAATAGGTAGATAGATGGATAGGTAGATAGATGGATAGATCATCTTAGTGGTAAGTCATCAGTCTATTTCAACACTTGATATATGTTTGGGTAATGTTAAAGTAGGTTGTCCCCAGGACAGAAAGTGAGGGGATATCTCTCGAACAGCAACACAGAAAGAAGTAAAACAATGCTTTGTTTATGTTCAGTATGGGAATATTAAAACCTCTGTCAGCTTTTTATTGTTGTCTGTTTCCCTGTTGCAGATTTGCACTATATGCTGAGAGCACCACAGCCGGGACAGATCCCAACAATACTGTCAAAATACTCCCAGATGGCTGATCTGATTGACAGTGGGTTCTGCCTATCTAGAGGCAGAGCCAGCTGTGGCATCCCCCTTTCCCCCTGTCCATTCCTTCAGTCAGCGCTGTCGAATCAGAGAGGGGAGGGGGGGATCCCTGCAGGGTTTCAATGTCACATGTCGGCTCTAACTATGAGGATAAGTGTAAATCAGGTTCTGTTATTTTTTGCTGTGTATGCACGGGGTGCTTTAAATCTGTGTAGGGCACAATTAAATATCAAGAATATCTAGGAATTCTGAAGCAAAATGTATGGCCCAGTGTCAAAAAGCTCTGTCTCAGTTGCAGGTCATGGCTAAAAAATAAACATTAATCTATTCAAAAGGGCCCTTCAATGACCTATGCACGTCTATGGAAAGAGGTTTACTCAAGAAGACAGTTTTGTACTGTTGGCCAATACACAAGTCTCATCGAGAGCTACAGAACTTGCTTATTTGCAGTGACTGCCTCCAAAAGTTGTACAACAACATTTTAGGACAAGGGCCCCATCATTTTTGTCCATGCCATTTAATTTTTTTTTATATTTTAAAATATCCTGTTGAATTAAATTTAAGAGAAAAGCATGTTTTTTAATAGATAGATAGATAGATAGATAGATATTGTTGGTTTTCATTACAGCTCATTAACACACTGCTTTATTTATCCCAAGTGGTGACATAAAAGCAAATGTTTTATGTATACTTCGCCCCCCGCCCGCATGCCCGATGGAAGCGGCATATCATCCGCCGACACCGGGACCGGCAACAGCACGACGCCTTCTGGGACCTTGTCCACTCCTCCCCCAGCCAGGTAAGACATCCCCCGAAAATAAGACCTAGTGTCTTCTTTCGTGCAAAACAAAAAAAAGACTGTCTTATTTTCGGGGAAACACGGTATATGCCATTGCTATGTCATAGAGAAAGGCAAAGAAAGCAATAAAGAGAAAGAGAAAGATAGAGAGAGAGAGAGAGAGAGAGAGAGAGAGAGAGCGAGAGAGAGAAAGATAGATAAAGTATTGCCTATAAACAATTTTGGGTACTGTAGTTTTTTGTGGTTTCATGGGATAGTGCAGTTTTAAGGCTTCACATATTTAGCATCTGTTTACTGGACGAAACCTGATGTGTTATGGCTTACCCAAAAAAAATGTGTACTATATTGTAGTCAGGGGCGTAACTAGAAATTACAGGGCCCCATAGCAAAATTTTGTATGGGGCCCTGTGATTTCTAGTTATGCCCTTGCAGAGCCCACCTGATATCCCAAACAGCCCACCTGAGAGTGACCATGCAGAGCCCGCCATATGGTGGACTCTGCAGGGTCTCAGGTGGGCTGCACACCTCTTACCTGTCAGCCCCAATCCGCTGTCCGCCTCTATAGTCGCTGGCAGGCCCCACCTCCTCCATCGTCGGGCCCCACCTCCTCTTCCATCGTCGGGCCTGCCTCCTCCTCCGCTTCTGACGCCGGGCCCAGCCTTCCTCCCCCACAGCTGCTGGCTGTTACTTACTCAGGAGGATGACGTAAAACACTTGGAAATGCCACCATTTTATTCTACAGTGTCTCTGCTTCCAGAAAGTATATAGGGGTTTATTCACTAAGCTGCCAAAGACAGCTGAGGGAATAACCGATCCACAGTGAAGGAAGCCGAAACACCGTTCTGCTATTCACTTCAGCGGAGTACAGCTGATTTCAGCCGTACATTGGCTGGCTTCAACTCCCTTTGGTTCAGCAGAACATGCTCAGCATGTATGGCTGAGCCGAAGTGAAGAACCCATTCTACTCAGCCGATCCAACATCTGGATCGGCTGAGCCAGATGCCTGGCAGCTCACTCACTGCTGTTCACCCCTATTCTCATAGGGGCCGAACGGCAGTGAGTGAATAGCCGAATGCCATTCGGCTTGGTTATTCTGCTCGCTACCTTGGAGGTAGCGAGCAGAATAAAAAACATTTAAACATAAGAAAGAAAAAAAATGGCAAGTTAAAAAGTTTTTTTAAAAAGTGGGTGCGGTGCGGTGAACTAGCTACGCCTCCTTGTTGACATTGTACCGGCATCTCTCAAACTTTCATTCTGCAGCGGCATTTCGTCGGATGCGGGCGGGTGCCGGGTGTTTTCTTATTTCGAAAACAAAACTGAATCGGACATGTGACTTTTCTGGCCAATCAGATGTGTTTTTCGGTTTAATGCATCCAAATTGATCTAAACACTAATTTTCGTTACTGAAACATGGCAGCCATGTGCAGTATATACATATAATACTAAAGCTGAGGCTCCTAGACCTGAATAGCATTTGGGATCTGAATTTCCGAACTGCATCTCGGGAGCCTCAGCTTTAGTAATATATGTATATGGCTCCCAGATGCGAATGGCATTCAGGAGTTCCCGATGGGCTTGTGACTCAGAGAACGAAAAGCAGCCGGCGGCCACTTAATCGATCTTACTGCTTTCTGGGTCACAGTGGCCACATAATCGATCTTACTGCTTCCCGGGTCACAGAGCCGCCGTGACCCAGGAAGCAGTAAGATCGATTATGTGGCCGCCGGGTGCTTTTTGTTTTCTGAGTCACGATCCCATCCGTCGGCTGCGCTGTCCGGCTCCATCCGTCCTCCCGCCCTCTTCACAAGCAGGCTCGCCCCTCCTCTTCACAACATAGGCGTTTGCCTACGGCCGCCCCCCAGGAAGGTGCCGCCCTAGGCAAACGCCTAGTTTGCCTCGTGGTAAATACGCCCCTGTTCGCAACAAATATTTGTAAACTCATCTGAAACTAACGAAAATTAGGGTTTTGTCCGAAATCCGAAACCCGAACTAAATTGAATTTTGGATATGAATCCTGAAATAACAAAATATCCGAACCAAACCGAATTTTTCCACAGCTTACATAGCTAATAACTATAAATGCACAGAAGTAATTGTCTTCAAAGATCACTAAAGCCAAACCTTCCTTGTCGTTATGTCTCTTTTGGGTAAGAGTAAAGAGATAGCACAGTGACCTTGTGGTTAGCACCTCTGCCCTGCAGCACTGGGGGTTCCTGCTTTGAATCCCAGCCAGGTCACTATCTGCAAGGAGCTTGAATGTTCTCTCTGTGCTTGCTGTGCTTGGGTTTCCTCCAGCTACCGCCCACAATCCAAAGACATGCTGGTAGGTTAACTGGCTTTTGTCTAAATTGCCCTTAGTATGTGGTTTACATTATGCCTCTCTCGCAGACATCAGGGAGCTGCTGTCCAAAAGAGGGAGACTCCCTGAACGTCAGGGAGACTTGAGATCCCTGTGCTTATTCCTGGATTGCCTGGATTGTAAATATTTCAGACCCAACGCCAGCCCAACCTTGTCATTTGTGACACTTTTTTGGACATTTTACTAACTTCCCATCCCTATGATACCAGGTCAAGAAAATTAAGTGCACAGTTCTCATGGGAACAGAAAGACACCAACTGCTGTCTCTGTTCCCATTTGAGAAGATTTACCATCATTCTCTGTTCTCTCTGACATACTGTTCAATAAAGGCATGTAAAATGTCTGTGTGAATTAACTGTTTAATATTTTTAACTTAGTTAAAGACCAGGCACACATTTTAGGAGTCTTTCATGTAGAAATCCATATAGTTTTTAAGTCTTTTCCAACTTTTTTAATGCATGCATTGGGTTCAGCACTCTGAGTTGCCATTCTAACAAGACATTTCCAGTTTATGGAAAAAATGGACATACTGTGAAATTGAAACTAATAGATAATCTCCATACATAGCATTACATTATGCTGTGCTTGTATAAACATCTGTGCAGAGACAACAGGAAGGAGCTATAATTTAATTGCAACAATGACAATGAAAACACTATTTAGAATGCAAAGCAATATATCAGTGTTTATAGACGCTGTACTGTATTAAATTATGTCAAATCAACTCTATGACACAGTGCATATTATAGCACAAGGTATTATTAAACAACACTATCACTAGACTAATGTAATTTTTTTCTAGCGGTGCTCTGTCTCAACCGCCAATTTATGTGTTTGAACATACCTCTTATGACTAGTCTGTACGGATAGTTTGACAACCTGCTGAGGTGATGGTGTCCACAGGCAGCATCCAACTCACCAAGAAGACTCAGAGAAGAATCCAGGGTAGTTTATTCAGGCAAAGGATGTGATTCCTTGTCATTCTGAGAAGTGGAAAGACATTTCTTACTGGAAGCCTTGTAACTAGGTATGTAGATACCAGTGCCAATACTTGGCATTTTCATGAGAACTACCAGGGTCGCAGCAGCTCCACCACTGTCCTGAAATCATTAGTCTGTATTGTTTTAGAAAAACTGTCACATGACACTAAACAAAAATGTATCAGTAATTGCTATCTGTGAGTATTTGGACAAGTATCAGTACTTGGTGTGGAAAAAAAGGATTGCAGTGCATCCCTAATATATACACTGAGTGGCCAGATTATTATGACCACCTGACGTTTGTAGGCAAATTAGCTATAATTTCGCACTGAAGTTGCTAGAGGGCCAGCACATTATAAATAGGGAAGCAGGTTGTTTACCACGACAGTAGAAGTGATTTTTTTCTAAAGATATGTGTAAACAACGTGATTTAACAGCCTTTGAACGTGGGATGATTGTTGGCGCTCGGAGCCATGGAGCGAGTATCAGCAAAACAGCAGAATTAGTTAAATGTTCAAGAGCAGCTGTTGTTAAAGTGTTTAAAGACTGGACTGGCAGCCGAAAATCTGGGTCTGAACGTGCGAGTTGTGGCCGTCAGCGACTAGTCAATGTTAGGGCAGAACGGAGAGTGGCAAGACTTGTACAAGACAACAGAAGGGCAACAGTGCATCAAATTACTGCAGATCTTAATCAGGGATCCTCTCAAATGATCTCTGAACGCACTGTTCGCCATACACTGCATCGTCTGGGATGCAATGTATGGGATATGCTGGGATATGCTGTCTGCAGTTAACAAGATAAAACGTCTCCAATTCGCACAGGAACACAAGGATTGGACAGTCGA
Organism: Nanorana parkeri; assembly: GCF_000935625.1. Lineage (NCBI taxonomy): Eukaryota > Metazoa > Chordata > Amphibia > Anura > Dicroglossidae > Nanorana > Nanorana parkeri. The sequence continues at coordinate 500,077 of NW_017306444.1, read as the reverse complement.
GCATTGGAAAAAAGTCATGTGGTCCAATGAATCACGTTTCCAGTTGCATCATGTAGATGGTAGAGTGAGAATTTGGTGGAAACAGCATGAAAGCATGCACCCCACATGCATGAGTACAACCCTTCAAGCTCGTGGGGGCAGTGTTATGGTTTGGGGCATGTTTTCCTGGCATGATTTGGGCCCTTTAATTCGTGTGGAACAATGTCTGAATAGCACAACATACCAAAGTATCGTTGCTGATCAAGTTCATCCTATCATGTTGATGGCGTATCCCAATGGAGATGGCTTCTTCCAACAAGACAATGCGCCATGCCACGGTGCTCGTATTTTGCAGGAGTGGTTTCAAGAACATGAGGGAGACTTTACCTTGCTTAGGTGGCCCCCACAATCACCAGATCTCAATCCAATTGAGCATTTGTGGGACGAAGTTGAAAGAGCCATCAGGCAGCTGGTTCCACAACCAGGCATCAGGCATGGTGTCAGATTCCTCGCATCACCTTTCAACATCTCGTGGAGTTAATGTCGAGAAGAATCGCCGCAGTATTGAAGGCAAAAGGTGGCCCAATGAAGTACTGATGGGGTGGTCATAATAATCTGGCTACTCTATCTGGCGGAACTACTAGACTTGCAGTGGTCGCATATGCGACTGGACGCTGGAGTTCCGCCACCTATGGAGGGCCCAGAAAGGCAGAAGAGGGCCCAGTGCCGACATTACAGAAAAATCATACGTGATCTGATCGGGGGAAAGGTCTGCTTGACTGACATTCTGAGCATCCATTGACATTTAACTATTACACAGCTCAGAGCGCTCAGAATGAGGCAGGCGAAGGGTGTGGGCATGGCGTGATAGTGTTGTGGTAGTAGTGTGGCGTGAGCAAGCTGCGTGATGTACTGGGTGGGGATTTCTAGGGTTGTGGGCATGCCCTAAGCTGCAATCACTAGTAGTACCCACTTGCCTGCATGTCGGGAAATTTGAATGGTGAGAGCGGCCTTGTCCACTGGTTGGGGTGGATAAAGTAACAGAAGAATTACCGGCATGGAGGAGGATTCTGCTATGGTTCTCCCATGGTGGTTACGTCACTCTGCAGACATCAGACATCCTCAGGTTGGTGGCTGCACTGCTGGAGGGTGGGTATTTGTCATCTCCATCTTATAGTTAGTGCATACAAAACAATACTGTGGGCATTTTTCCTGGTGACAACTGGGTCACCTTATTGTATTCCATATGTCTTGTGTATGTTTTTCATACAAATCACTGGTGGAACTACCAGGGTCTGCAACTGGGCCATGGTGTTCAGTCACTTAAGGGGGAGGGCCCAGAAATGAAGAAGAGGGCCCGCCCCCCAGTAACCACCAAGGTGCCGACTCCCCGGGGGCCCTTCATGGTTTGGACGGCAAGAGGTTAAAGTATCCATTTTGACCAAAATGAAATGCTGCTTGGTGCCATTGCAATCTGCCTGTAGCAGTCTGCAGTCATTGCTGTCCTTTAAACAGCTTTCCATGTACAGTCCCAATATGAAAAAAATATTAACATTTAAACATTAATTTTAGAGTGCATTACACCATTTATATCCCTCTGCTATTTATCACCCTCTGCCCCGGATGAAGCTCACTATGGAATGTTCCTACAAAAATCATACACACAGAAGAATTTATCAAAACTGGAGCAGACAAAATTTGGAGCAGTTACCTGGGGCAACCAATCAGCCTCTCTCTTTCATTTTGAAAGCTTAACTGAACAAACTGAAGAGAGAAACTGATTGGTTGAAATGCACAACTGCTCCAGTTTTTTTCTGATCCAGTTTTGATAAATTCCCCCCACTGTGTCTGGTTGGTCTGGCTTTATATTTATCATTATTATTTATTTTATATTCTGACGACGGCCGCTGTAAAAAAACAAAAAACAAAACAGAAAGGGCACCTCCCTGAAATGAGACGGGAACCTCCCTGAAATAAGGTTTTGCAGGTTGGGATGTCTGGTTATATATTGTGCATTACAAGGATTTCAGCAAACCTCACTGCTTCACTTACCTGCTTTTCTGCTGAAACTATCACATGCATTCTATTCACTTCCTACTTCCTGTGTACTAAGTGGGAGGGACGGCCTGTTGCAAACATATGGCCTGTCTCCATGCTGTAATAAGAGAAAAACTAATGGAAAAAGCTGTGAGCTAGGCTTTTGAGCAGGGAATCACATTATTGTTGATGTTCTGTGCAGTGTACATAATGCCCCACTGTTGCTATGGTAATGGGAAAGCAGCATTTGAATTGTTTATTAATTTAAGAAAACTAAATGACTGGAGATTAAAATAGGAAGGCAATTTTTGCTAACAGTAAATTAGAAAATGCCTTGTGAGCGGAAATGTCATATATATATATATATTGACACAGAGTCCTCAATCTCTTTTTCTGTATCCCCTGTTATCAATGAACAGGAATCCTCTATGAGTGTTCCTGTTCATTGATAACTTGAGAACATTGTGTGTTTACTATAACTACAACTGTGAATGTACAGGAGGTGATGTTCCCATTCATTCATTATTGAGGATATCCACATGCTATATCCTCAATTATCTACAAACACTCAGCGTTCACTGATCACTGAGTGTTTGCTCTCGCTCTCCTCTCTGACACGCTGTCACAGGAGGCTGAGCGAGCAGTGCAGGGAGGAGAGCCCAGCCAACTGTCACAGCGTGGGCTGTCTCTGCCCCCACACCGCTCTGCTGGGCTGTGGTAGGCAGCTGAGCGGTGTGGGAGGAGAGACACTGGCCACTCACGGCGCTCTCCTCCCGCAGCGTTTGGCCTGCTGTCATTTTCTCTCCTCCCCGCTGGGACACAGAGCAGTGCCCAGCGGGGAGGAAAGAAAGCATGGATGCGCCGATGCATTGGCAGGAAAATGGCACTTTCGGCATTTAGCCAAAAGTGCAATTTGCGGCTGATATGTTTCTGCAGCCTTTATATTGGTGCATCCCTAGTTAAATCTGTAACCCAGAACAAGTAAGCAAATAAGAATCTCTGATTTCTTTGACTTTTCTGCCTCTCAATCTTGGTCAGTATTTCAAATAATATTTAAGGCAGTGGGTTCAGAATAACTGCCAGGTAACTGCGATTTTCAGAATGAGGTAGTGTATGTCTCTCATCATAAGATCAGTAGAATTCACTGAAAGAAATTTTTGTGAATTTTACTGATCTTGTACAGTAATTTTTGTGTTTAGTTTTTGGAAATGTGAGCACAATGGAGTTGTTGCTTATAGCAACCAATGACTACTTTGTTTCTTTCTAGGTAAAATTTGAATGGTTGTTATAAGTTACAGTTGCTATTTTCAGAAATCATCCTGCATGTGTTCATGTGTTCAGAAATCATCCCTGCAAGGATTTTTGTTTACGGTGTGGTGGGTTTATTTACAATTTGACTTTTTTATTTGACGAATGAGTAGGGGTAACGACTACCCCTTAGTCATTCATGAGGGGGCGGCATATGGGTGCTCACCTTTATGAAAGGGGCACCCAGATTCAGATAAGCCCCCCTTCTCACAGAGGCCCTTGCCCTCATTGGCACGAGGACAAGGTACTCTCCCAGGGGGCCCCCCTCTGGCAAAGCACCCTCCCCATATCATGGGCATGTGGCCTGGTATGGTGCAGGAGTTGGGGGCCGCACACTCACCCCCCCTTCCTGTTGCTGGTTTGGTAAGGGATTTTAGGGGAGACCCCACACACTTTTTTCGTTTCTTTGGCATTGGGGTCCCCCCTAAAATTCCTATGAGACCCTCGCTTTTTTATTATATTGTTTCTGTGGACTGTAAAAGTTACAAATAAACATTTATTTTTTTCTGATGTCACTTTACTGCAATTAAAATTTGTTCGTTATTATCTAATGCATCTGAAAATAATAAAAATTGAATCCGAATCCCGAAACGAATTGACTTTCAGACCTGAATCCTGAAAATCTGAAATTAAATGAACCAAACCAAATTTTTTGCTGGCTTACATGTTTAGTGGTATCGCTCCTTTCTGTCTGTGCCCAGAAGCTGGGCATTATGTGCAGTGACAGCAATCTGCAAGGTAATATTTTTATACTGCAACTTCTGCGACCCTGGTAGTTCTCGTGAAAATGCCAAGTGTCGACACTGGTATCTGAACTGGTTTCTGAACATCCCTAATAAACACCCATTCAGAGCTTGATCACAGAGGGCCCTGCACTCAGTGACAGCTGATGAGCATTATATAGATAGTGGCATCCATACTGCTAATACCACTCCCCCTGTAGGGGGGCCTCCATCAACTAGCCAACTGCTGTGAAGGCACCCATACATGCATGGTCACGGCCGTGCCCTCACCTAGCTGTGTGTGTCCATAGACACACACAGCGTGTGGCCGACTACGCCCCCCACCCTTGCAGCCACAGCTTGACTGATGGCAGAAGGAGGCTATGGCTACTCTGCCCTCAGCATCCTCCCCTGCAACTAGGAAGTTGGGGGGGAGGGGGCAGGGATGTTAGAAAAGTGCTGGGTGATTTTTGTCCTAATAATACTTTAAGACATCATGTACGTTTCACCATGGCTACCATTTCAGGACCACAATGCACGTTGTGTGCAGGCCCCCTTATTTACCCCACAGGAAACTGTGTCAGCCATTAACGAACCAGTTAATTGTCCTCCATGACAATTGTTTCTAGTTTTTAGTCCTCCACCGTTCACAAAATTATTAAAAAAACAGAAGTTTGAGACATTATGCAGATTTACACCAGAGCCCTCTGACATTTAGATATAGCTCTGGCTACATGTAGAAAAGAAAATAATGTTTATGTTTATAGTAGGATATCAGGAAAAATAGAGTTTAGCTCTAGCCACAGTTTTTTTCTGTACATAATCTACAAATGGCTCAGGTGGTTAAAAAATGCATTCTGATAGATTGGAAAAGTGCTCTTTCAAGGCAAAGCTCCTGTATATCCATATTTAAAGGAGTCATAAAGAAAAAGGTGAAGTGATACAGAGTGAATTTATAATGGAGAAATAAATGGATTTGTGAGGAGCAAGAGGAAAGGAAATAAGATGCAGACGTATGACAGAAATGGCAGTATGGACAAAGGGCATTCTGGAAAAAAAGCCAGAAAGAATTTTCTATACATACTTATATACAAAGCGGAAATGCACTTTAATGTTATTTCATTTTTCTGGGAATTTCAGACTTTAATAAAGCACCTGTTGCCATGAATGTCCAATCAAATATGAAATCAGAGATAAAGAGTTGTTAAAAAAAACGAGAAGTTAGAGCTGCAGTTTTTGTAATCTCATATACTTCATCACATATATTATGTGCAGAAGCTTACCCACTCTTTATGAGAACATAATACAACCTGATGATGTCATTGTTACAACAATTCAGTCTGTAGCATATTGAGTGTGTGGAAAGGCTTCCAATAACTTCCACCCACATTATCTAGGATCTCAGAAGCTTCTAGGGACAAAATTGAAGTGAAATAGTTTGATACATAATATCATAATATAATTACACATAATGTAATTACAGCAGGTTATATTGTATTGTGTGTATTCTGTGTAAATGTCATGTTTGCACTTTAGAATTTCCCGCCGGCTCCGCCCCCCGCTGTGATGCCCAAAAACGAAACTGAAAGCCGAATGCCGGCATCGGCCTGGCGCACACAGCAGAGGACACCGCGGGCTCGTAAATAGTAAATTAACCTATACATTTCTAGTTTTATGCAATACTCCACTTTAACTTTAGATAAAGGTATAATTCCTTCAGGAGTCAGGTTGTCATGCTATCAATCACCCTGCTCCTTTTGTTTGCATTTTTCTCAAGCCTAACATATTGTAGATTATGGCTGTAAAGAAATGGTAAACCTTGATCCTCCTAACTAACAGGGAGAAATACATGTTTTTGTTTCCTCTAGCTACTGGTCTTTGAACTCTCACAGAGCAATTATTTATTAATACATGTGACTGTCAGAGCTTTAGAATATTTCACTTTTAGGAACCAAGTGGGTCACATGAGGCAGATAGAAACAGTAAAAGAGAGTGATAGTTTTAATGATACAGTAACAATAAAGACATTTTACTGCAAACAATGTATCATACATTTCCATAGTGCATCACTGATTTAACAATATGTATATTAAAAATGCAATAGTCCTGACAATTTTGTGTTGTTGGAATAGAGCATAAAAGAAGGGGAACTTTGACCACTACAGTTTCATAGTTTGCAGCAGTGCTATATCTCATGACCAAATTAGTACTATCTAAAGCTTTTGAAATCTATATAGAAGCAAATGGATGGGTTTGAAAAAGATCAACACACTAGGAAGTCCGTACGTAGTACATTCAAGTCAACCTGTAATGACAGAACTACCATTGATGATTTTCTTCAAAAGTACTGGTCATGCTGATGCACATTTCTTTACTTAGGGAGCCACTGACTTGTGCATAAATGTAATCATACAGTACTCTTCACCCACATATTTATTTACCTTTTCCAAATCTATGATTCATTTAACACTGAAGTCAAACCTTGAGTGATGACAACCTTGGACCTACCTATGTAAGGCTGGTAGATGCATGTATGTGAAAACCAACTTAACTGTACATAGACAGATGACATCATGGCAAAGAGTAGTGATGGTGTGGAGTCATTGTGGCTAGAACTAGATAAGACTTAATCTAGCAGTAAACTTATTTTGGGGGTGTGTTATAAACCCCTGAATATAGGTGAAGAGGAAGAGACTCGACTACATTCTCAAATCGAATTGGCTGGGAAGCAGGGAGATGTTGTTATAATGAGTGATTTCAATTACCCGGACATCAATTGGTCAAATTTAACCTCTCATTCTATAAAGACTGGCTGTTTCCTAAACCTGTTGCGGGACAATTTCATGGACCAAATGGTTGAGGTTGCAACCAGGAAGAATTCAGTCCTAGATCTATAAATCTCTAATAATGCGGACCTAGTTGCAGACATAGTGATTAAGGATACACCGAGTAATAGTGATCACAGGGTCATTATTTTTAATATTGGGTACAGAAAAGAGAAGTATGTTGGTGTGACAAGAACTCCAAATTTCAGAAAGGCAAACTTCGATAAGTAAGTCAGTAAGTAAAAAGGACCCCAAAAAATTCTTCCAATATATAAACAGTAAAAAGGTAAGCACAGAGCAGGTAGGCCCAATAAAAGATGAGAACGGGAGATTAATCACAAACGAATGAGAGAAAGCTTAGGTATTAAATTATTTTTTTTTCCTCTGTATACACTCAGGAAAAAGACGGGTTTAAGGGAGATAAGAATGTGAGTAGCTTAGTGCGTAAGATACCTATAAGATACCGCAATGGTTAACATTAGCCGGGGTTCAGAAAAGACTAGAAAAACATAATGCAAATAAATCGTTAAGGTGCCTGCAACCTACATAACCTGCACCCTAGGGTACTTAAAGAGCTCAGCCAGGTTATAGAAAGACCATTATTCCTCATCTTTAAGGACGCGGAAGGGTACCAAGTGACTGGCGTAAAGCTACGGTAGTACCAATATTCAAAAAAGGTTTAAGATTTCTACCGGGTAACTACAGACCAGTCAGTCTAACATCAATAGTATGCACACTGTTTGAGGGAATGATAAAGGACTATTTAGTGGATTTTGTTTGTGACCAAGGTATTGTAATAATCAGCACGGATTTATAAAGGACCATTCTTGTCAGACCAACCTACTAACATTCTAAGAAGATGTGAGAAGAGATCTGGATAGAGGAAGGCAAGTGGATGTAGTTTTCCTGGATTTTGCAAAAGCATTTGACAAAGTACCACATAAATGCTTAATACACAAGCTTAAATCGATGGGCATAGGTGAAATGGTGTGTACATGGATAGAGAACTGTCTACAGGAACAAGTCCAGAGCATCTTGATAAATGACTCTTTTTCACATTGGTCTAAGGTTGAGAGCGGAGTGCCCCAGAGTTCTGTGCTAGGCTCCTGTTTAACCTGTTTATTAACGATATTGGGGAAGGTGTTAATAGTCATGTACCTGTGTTTGCAGATGATACTAAAATCGGGAGGATAATAGACATGGACTTAGACATTACAACATTACAGGAGGACCTGAAAAAAATAGGGGAGTGAACAACTATATGGCAGATGAGGTTTAATGGGGAAAAATGTAAAGTAATGCACTTTGGGGTTAAAAACAGGTAAGTGGAATATACATTAAAGGGTACTCCACTAGGGAAGTAAAAAATGGAAAAGATTTGGGGGTCATAGTTGACCGCAGATTGAATAACAGCATGCAATGCCAGGCTGCGGCAAACAAAGCGAGCAGGGTACTGTCTTGTATTAAAAGGTAATGTACTGTAGAGACAAAGCAATAATTTTGCCACTTTATAGATCACTGGTTCAGCCTCATCTTGAATATGTGGTTCAGTTTTGGTCACCAGTCCACAGAAAAGATGTCCTTCAGCTGGAGAAAGTCCACAGAAGAGCAACAAAGCAAATTAAGGGGCTGGAGGATCAAAGCTACGAGACAAGGTTGCTAAATTTAAACTTGAGATTAGGAGGGGACATGACTTTGATGTACAAAATGTTCAGTAGTGATGGCAACATCAGCACTAAACTTTTTACTGTAAACTCCCTAACAAGGATTAGAGGCCACCGCCTAAAATTGGTGGAAAAAAAGATTTAACCAAATAGGGCATAGGGGATTCTTTTAGGAGGGCTCCCTTCTAAAAAAACAAATAAAAAAGTGTGTGGGATTCCCCCTTAAATGCATACCAGGCCCTTACGGTCTGGTAGGAATTTTAGGGAGGAACCCCACCCCCAAAAATGGGGTGAAAAAAGACTTGGGGTCCTTCCTAAAATCTCCAACCAAACCCTTGATCCGAGCACAAGCCTGGCAGGGCAGGGCAGGAAAGGGGGGATGAGCAAGTGCTCCCCCCCCCCTCCATGCGATATCAGGCCATATGCCCTCGGCACTGGGAGGGTTCTTTTCCAGGGTCACCCCTGGAAAAGCACCTTGTTCTGAAGCTTTGGTTGTGGGAATGTGGGCAGGGGGCTTAGTCACATCGGGGTACCCCTTTAATAAAGGGGCACCCAGATGCGGTCCCCCCCTTGTGAATGAGTAAGAGGTACTTGTACCCCTACAAATTCACTAAAGGGTTAAAGCAAAGTTTTAAAAAAGAGGCCACACTTTTGAAAAAATCCTTTATTTGGAAAAAAAAACAAAAGACATATTTTTGCTAATCTTTTATTTAAAAATAATGGCTCCACCGATGTGATTACTTAATTTTCCCATATTGTACCTCTCAGCATAAGTGCACACACACTCGCCTGAATCTCAAACAGTGGTTTTTGGTGATAAAATGTACATCTTTTTTTTAAATAATTTGTTTTGCTGTATATTATGACATGTCAGAATGCATTCTTTTAATCTTACTTAAATTCCACTGTAAGTTACTATTGGTATGACATAATAGTTGCATGAACTTGCAATTTGTAGCCAAATTAGGTGATGATCTAATGTTTATGAAACGTCATACAATAACACTTGTGAGAAACAATCCATCAAGAGTATTGTTAGGGGGTGGCAATTGGTGTTCCTAGTGGCCCTGTTACTCTAAGCCCAGTGAAAATGTGCAATTTTGTACAATAAACTTACACATTTATTGGTGAATGTTAATGTCTATGAAACACTACATAATGACACTTGGGAGGAAAATCGGTCTAGAAAAAGTGCCAGAGGATGGTCATTAATGTCTATAACAGTCCTGTTGCCCCAAGCCGAGGGAAAATGTGAAATGATGTACAATAAGCTGATCATTTTTATTGTGAGAGTCAGTTTCATAGGCTAAACAGTGTGTTTTTGATTTACAGTATGTCTATGGCTTGTTGAGTCTCACATACAGGTAGTGTTGAAGGTTCAGTTCTGGTTATTTAGTTCCGGATGCTTTGTTTCCAGTCTGGATCTTATAGCCAACACATTTTTTGGTGACTGTTAATGTCTATAAAACACTACATAATGACAATGGTCAATCAATGGTCATTGATGTTTATAAAGGTCCTGTTGCTCTAAGCCTAGTACACCACTACCTTGGTTACCCTTGCCATCCTGTGTGACCTGATATGTGTCCTTAAAAAGTAAATTGAACATTGCATTTTTTCTTCTGTAGACCATAATCCGTTTCTTTGTTAAACCAAAATATACGAGTTGACATTTTCATGCACAGCTCTGAATATTCTACTCATTGCATGTTGAAAAGGATGAAAACTAATATGTTTTTTTTTTCCATTTTCTAATCATCTCAGATAGAGACTGCATCTCTCTTTTATACTGAACAAGAAAAATGTGAGTTAAGTGTCTCCAAAGCGTTGGTGTGTGTGTGATTAAAATGCACTGTTTGTTTTACTTAAGCACAACAGTCATAGAGAGTTACAGGGCAGTGAGCTAGAAAATAGCATTTACAGAAACAACAGCCCCCCGCCAATTTCCATGACCTTTCCAAACCTAATTATTTCACACTTTGCCGTTTGCTCACAGGCAACAGTAGTGAGATATGAAGAGAGGGATAGGAGGAGAGAGAAACAACAGGGTGAAAATAGACTCAACGACAGCGCTGGAGTGAGATGGAGATAATGATACAAAGGTGTAGAACAATGGAGCAATACAATCAGATACATTTTGAGAGCAGCAGTAAATGAAAAAAAAGAGCCAGAACAGCTTGAATCATTTCTGAGATAAGTTGATGAGTGGGAAACATAAAGTTAAAGTGCACAGATAAGAAGACGGCACAAAGGGATGGAATAGGGTAAGACATGAAAGACAAAAAAAAATAAAAATAGGCTGCTGAATCAAAGACGACAAAATGGGGAATTGAGTAAGTGACACATATGAACAGTCATAAAGATTCTTCACTTTTTAAACAAACTGCAGAATGTAAAAGAAGCCAGACTGGAAATGTAATCGTCATAGAGGTAAACAGTGATTTTTATCGAAAGTTATTAAGGCCTGGCAGCTGCTGCTGCATAAAAGCTGAGAGTTATAAATTTAATCTAAAATAGTAATAGAATATTTTAGGTTGCCAGAATAGTTGGGCTTTTTGAACTGTGGTAACTGTGGATAGCGACAGTTTTTAATTACAAAGCCATATTGGATACAGTAACAAATTTTATTACACTGTTACCTTATTAAAGAATAATTCTAGTTAAAATTGATTATTCTAGGGTGCCAAAGAGCTTTTATAGAGGAACTGAAGTCTGAAAGCTGTGCCCCAAAAAAGGTATGCAGAAGGCAAAAGACTTGTCACTGGTATTGCCTGTGGTCTCCCTGCATCTGATCTTTCCCCATTACTGGCTCATACTGGCTTGTTATGCACTGTGTCTCTGTGTGACGGCGACCATCTTGCTAGAGGCAGGGCATTTGCTGCCTCATGTCAGAGCCTCCAGCAAAGAGAACAGTGAGCAGGTAAAGTGAGCAGTAAAGTAGTGACATCACCAAATCTTAATCCAAATTTCATAAGATTAGTAGTCAGAGGCAGCAGTGTCATAGATCACACACTGTAGCTATACAGTTATGAGGCTGTAGGCACAGAAGTTGCCTAGGCATGCTCACGTACTATAAAGAATGGTGCTTTTTTTCATGATGAATTCCAGAAAAAAATGCATTTTTAAAGTATTGCTTGGACACAATAACAATCCCAAATTTTTCCTATAAAATAACAAATTTTCACTTTTTGTGACAGAAGAGGCTGTGTAAGTCTTCTCTGCCATAAAAGCTTTTTGCTGCCTGTCAAAAAATTTTTTTCCTGAGTCACGCATACAGAGTTCAGAGCACAAACTCGGCTTGCTGAGACAAAGTAATTCCCATGTGCATGTATGGGGGCTACATCATCGTGGCCTGACCAATCAAGCGGCCCATAAAACAGAACCCAAAAGAAGACCATGATGAGCATGGAAGCGCCAGAAACAGAAGAGCACAAAGCTGGAGAGGATCACTTTGGCAAGCAAGTCTACCATAATGTGGTAATATGCTGTGCATCTTAGCACAATATGGCTAAAAGCTCCAGGGGGGCTTTTTTATCCTCCCTTTACTACTGCTTTAACCTCTTGCCGTCCGCCCGTTAAGAAAAAACGGACGGACGGCAGACTCGCATCAGCGGGTTGCCGTCTCCAGACGGCATTTTTTTTCTGCTCGCGCGCGCCCCCTAGCGCGTGCGCATGGGGTTGACGCAGCACCCGGCTTTCTGATTGGCCAGGAAGCCGGCTTCATGCTCCCTCGTCAACTCATGCATTACATGGCGCCCGGCTTCCATGATTGGCCAGTAAGCCTGGGGACGGCTTCCTTGTTAATCGGAAAGCCGGGCGGCGAGTCTTTAGATGCTGCCCAGCTTCCCGGCTAAGTAGGAAGCCAGGTGGCAAGTCATTACACACCACCTGGCTTCCTGAATGGGACTTCCGGTACTCACGGAGTACAGGGAAAATACATATGGGTACCTGTACTCGGTACTGAAATACCGGTATCGGTGCATCTCTAGTTAAAACTAATCAAAACTGAAAAAAAAAATGTTTTGGCTTTAAATGTACTTTCAAGCTTTATCTTTTTTTGAATACATAAAACTACAACAAACCAGCAGAAGCATATAGTCTGCCCAGTTCTGCTGGTGGTCATAGATTTGTCAAGGGCAATTACCCAGGTGACACAGCTGCCACCTAAGCGTCAATACCTATCTATCTATCTATCTATCTATCTATCTATCTATCTATCTATCTATCTATCTATCTATCTATCTATCTATCTATCTTCTAACACTGTAAGGAATTAGAAAGTACTAAGCTAGAAAGCCCATGGTACATATGTATGTCACCTAAATATACCACTAAATTTCAAAGAATTGATCGCATCTTCCCTATTACAAACTGTGAACAGGAGAGCTTTTTGCTTTTTTTCAATACCAGTGGAAAAATCTGTTGTTTCTTTGTTTGTATTAGTAATTCAGGTCTGTTACTGCTAGAAGACTTTGATAAATGACCTAATAAACTTGTTTAGTTGAATTAAGCTTCAGGAGGCATCCATAATTGCACATATTTCTGTTTTGCATTCTATGGTACAAAAATAATGAAACAGAATAAATAGATACAAAATATGTTCCTATAAGTATGTTATTTTTTGTTAACCTTCTTTTACATTTGTATATATTTTGAAATTATTATTCTTTAGAGCCTGCATTACTTATTTCTAACATGGAAATTGTTAATTTTATTTCTTGTATTTTTTTTTAAACCAATGCATACATTTGTTTTTGCAAATACTGCCTTAAATTATTTTGTAAGTGTCCTTGTCTGATGTTAATGCAGTTTTATATGCAGTAGGTCGATAGTAACAGCAACAATCTATAGCAAATCTTTCTATCCACTAATATTTAGAAAATTCACTCTTTAACCAACTTGGTTCTATGATGCAGGAAGTATATACCATGTAGAAGAGCCAGGCCTTAAATCTCTAGGGTTCTTTGTTCAGCTCAATCAATGTTTGGTGGGACAGTGTATTGAAAGCGACATATATTAGCCTGTAAATGAGCATAGACTGTTATATGGTCCTATCTGACAATCCCATTTGTATTACTGGAGTAGCTGAGAATCCACACATTTTCTCATGCCCAGAATGCCAACGAATGAAGCAGCACCGTGGGGATTATATTTTAAGTATCTTTACACTGCTACACAATATACTCAAGATGTAATGCTTTGCTGCTTGGACTCTCTTCAATAATCTGTTTCTGTTTGTACAATGTTAAACTGACTTATGTAAATGATGATGCCAGTGTGTTTGTTCATGGGAAGTGTTTACCATAAATTAACATGCTATGACTTTGTAGAACATCAGCAATTATGTATGTGCTATTATTGCATTTGTTGTTCATTATACGTTTTAAAGGTATAGACTTACCATATATCTTTAAAAAAAAAACAACAGAAAACAACATTGTGATCATTACAAAATGAACAAAGGGACTAGTTGTAGAAATGAACAATACAAACTGTCACAGGTAGGAAAGTACAAATGAACAGTTAGTACATATACAGTTATGACAACCAAAATAACCCAAATAAGATGATAGTGTATCGCAATGCATTAGAACATAAGACTTAAGGAACAGTAAGAGAGGGAAAAATTAATAGGAAAAGTAAAAAATAGAAAGATAGAAAAGAAAAGAAAGGTATGAAGTAGATGGGAGAAAATGTAGTTAAGGTACACTCCACAGCTTTTGTATCAAGAAGAGAAAGTGTAGAAAGCAGAAAGGATCGTACCAAATAAAAGGATAGTTTGTTAAAATTAAGGCAAGAGAGACAATGTTGGTTAGGAGAACAACTATAGATTTGTGTGTTTCTTAAAAGAATCCAATTTGACCATGTGAATCTGCAAGCCTCACATTTGTTATTTAATCATACCACCAGGTCTTCCTTTCTAATTATTTAATTCAAGACTATGGTCCTTTTAGTCAGAGATAGACATTAAACCCCTCCAATAAACTGAACATGACCTTGCCTAAAAGGTTTCTTTGATTGCCGCAGTACTAAGATGCAGTTGTGCCATGCATTTGATGAAAGGCGAGTTGATGGTTGAACACCATCTCAGGTCCTGAGCAATATACTGCGTACCTCGATTTTAGTGCACATTAGTATTCTGTATTTGTTCATGATATGCTAGGAAGGAATGGAAGAGAGGCTGCTTAATCACACTGATTCTTAAGCCAAAACATCTCTCCCATATCAAATAGGCTGATAATCCAACATAGAAAGTTCACATTAGATCATTACAACAACATTAGAAACTGTTAAAAACCCATCTACAAATGCTGTTAACATTCTTGAACAAGCTGATATTTTATATTGATGTTTCCATTAAAATTGTCCTTACATTTAGCCTGGAACTATTGTCCTGTCTTACCAACCTCAGGTCAGCAATTGATCAATAATTATGTGCTTTACACAATATGTCCATGGTGATAAATCCATAGTGCCATCTTGATTAAAGTGTGTGCAATCTATGCAGCAGAGCTGTATATCCGTTAGAAACTCTAAGGGGTCTATTCACAAAGCTGTCGAAGGATCTAGCCGTAGCTTCGGCTGATCCTTTGGCTAGCTTCGACCCCAGGACCCCTTCGGTTCAGTAGAACTGAAGGGCTGGTGTATGGGCTATTCACTATAGCCCGTACAACTCCCGAAGTTGGCAGAGGAGTCGGTCGAGCAGAGTAAACCTTTCCCTGCTCTGTTGTCTTTTTAAAAAAAAATTCTTCTGACATCGGAGCCGTTGGCTGCCGTCAGAAAAAAAAAAAAAGCTACATTCCTAGTGGCTATTTCAAATTGCAATAGCTAATAGCAGACTAGCTATTGCACCCGCCCACGGCTGCTGTCAATCAGCAGAGGGGACCTGAAGTTCTCCCTCAGGTCCCCTTCTAGTGATTGGCAGCAGCAGAGGGTGGGTGCAATAGCTAGTTTGCTATTGGCTATTGCAAAGTGAAATAGCCAATAGGAATCTAGCTATGCATTCCTATGGTGTTTTTTTAAATTATTATTCTGAAGGCAGCAGAACCGCCCGACCAATAGAAAACAGTTGGGCAGAGCTAGCTGTCACTGCTAGCTCAGTCCAATAATTTTCTATTTTATTTTTTCTACTGTTTTAACTGTTTTTCTATTCTGCTCAGTACCACAGAGGTACCGAGCAGAATAGCCGAGCCAAATGCCGCAGCGAGTAGCCCGCCGGAGGAGTCAAATTCTTTCTGCACTTCAGGTCGGCCGAACATGCTGAGCATGTTTGGCCGACCCGAAGCCAGCCGGAGCAAGCCGATGTATGGCTGATTTTAGTCGGTGTACGGCTGAAATCAGCCGTACAAGCCTGAAGTGAATAGCCGAACAGCGTTCGGCTCAGTTCACTTCGGGTCGGTTATTCACTCGGCTGCCTACGGCAGCATTGTGAATAGACCCCTATATTTTAGCTTCTCATATTTGCTCTGGTTTTGTTATATCTGTTTTATAAGAGCAAAGGAACCCGATGAAATTCAGAGCTGTCCTGTGTTCTGAGCTCTCTGTCTGTCTTAGCTCAAGAAGACCATATGGCCCTCCCTGTTCTTATCTGGGACTTAGTCAAGTGAATTAGTCCCTGTGCTGTGGATAGGAAGACAGTGGGAGTAGTTTAGCAAAAGACAATGGGCAGGGGCCAGGCTGACATCACTTAGCTCACAAAAATGATGTCTGGTGTCAGCCCCAAATAGCACATTAAAAGCTGAGTGCATTTCTGCATTTCTGGCAGATCAACAAGCTATTTGCCATACCCACAGGGTCTTTAAAGGAGAACTATGGGGTTAAGGCTTTTCCCCATAGTTCTCCTTAGGGTAACGGGAGGACACAAACTAGCCTCCTCCCGTCACCCTAGGCTCAGTATACCATGAGCTGTAGCTCGCGGTATACTCAAACGCTGCAGCTAAAGCGGATCCCAACAAATATGCCGGGATCCGCACAGCTGCATGACTGACCGCTGGCTCTGCCGCTAGATAGGCTAGATGTACCCGCCCCCTCCCGCATCCGTTCCGCCAGTCAGTGCTGGCGGATCGGAGTGGGGAGGGGGGAATCCAGCCCCTCCCCTGTCACTGCAGAGAGCCGTGACAGGATCGAGAGGTGAGCGAACGCCGTTATGTGTTCGCTCACCTCCCGATCTACTGAGCCGACCTGTGACAGTCTCATTGTCACAGGTCGGCTAGAACTATGAGGTGAGTGAAAAGCACTCACCTCATATTTCTCCTTTAAAAGGATAAAGCGTGTATAAATGTGCATGTATGGAACAAATGTACTGCATATGTGTTTATTCATTTTGCTTTGACAAATGCTTTAAAAAGTCTGTGCACCCAAAACTGACATTTTAGTGCTGGGCAAATGCCACAGGCAGATTACAGTGCCAATATCGATACAGCCAAATTCCCACGTGCATTCATCTCTTGTGGCCAGCACAAAACCCAGTACAAAAAATGCTGCCCTTGTGTTCATCATTTATTTGAATTTCATTAGAAGCTGACCCACTATGTTAATGAAAAAAGAGAGAGGTTGGTGCTTATCTGAAACCTTGCTACCATAAGCCAAAGTCCATGTAACTGTAAACTCAGGTCTGTGCAGAGGCAAATGACTGAATGAAGGCATTGGATAAGAAGTATGCCTTTACTTGGATGTAGTAAGTTCCCAAAGGGTTTTACAAAAGTTATCACTAAGTGGAGCACATTTTTAGATATAATGCAGACTATGAAGGTTATTTTAAAGCATATATTTCTGACTATTTTAATGCACAATCAATTATAAACATATTTATGTCATTGCTTAGTGTGGCTTGTTATAGAACACATCTTGAGGCTATGTACAAGAGCAGGCCTGGTTGTAAAAAGAACAGAAGAAGGCAATTATATTATCTTGGATCTGCGTCATGTGCAGTAAGGGAAACGTGTGTGTCTATTGAATTCGATTGGACACAGATCATTAGTGAGAGTAGTTTACAACCCATCAATATAATGACACTGCAGTGTGGCCCATATTAAAATGAAGATGGTCATAGGGACAGGAGAAGTGAACTAGCAAAATGAAGTCAGAATTCATCAACTTTATTATACGGAGATTGTGAGGTGTCAGTGTGATGTTAGTCACCTGCTGACATTTTCCACTACTAGCAGAATATAGCTTAATGTATTCTCAAATGTCTAGGCTGTTGTATGCATTTCCAAAGAATGATTTATGGTTTATTATTGATGATCTGTATTGTTCATCACTGACATGGGTGATAATGTCCTGAAAATTATATATTTTACAGATACCTTATATCAAACATATACACTGAGTGGCCAGATTATTATGACCACCCCATCATTACTTCGTTGGGCCACGAGATTACTCCACGAGATGACTTTGTTGGGCCGCCTCGTGACTCCATGAGATGTTGAAAGGTGATGCCAGGAATCTGACACTGCACCTTTGCCCTCTTCTACCAGTCTTGCCACTCTGCTTTCTGCCCTAACATTGACTAGTCGCTGACGGCCACAATTCGCACGTTCAGACCCAGATTTTCGGCTGACAGTCCAGGCTTTAAACACTTTAAAAATAGCTGCTCTTGAACATTTTACGAATTCTGCTGTTTTGCTGATACTCGCTCCATGGCTCAGAGTACCAACAATCATCCCACGTTCAAAGGCTGTTAAATCGCCTTGTTTACCCATATCTTCAGAAAAAAAATCACTTCTACTGTCGTGGTAAACAACCTGCTTCCCTATCTATAATGGTCTGGCCCTCTAGCAACTTCAGCGCAAAATTATAGCTAATTATAGCTAATTTGCCTGCAAACGTCAGGTGGTCATAATAATCTGGCCACTCAGTGTAAAGTATATGTAAAACCTAACAAAGAACTTTTCATATTTGCACACCTTTGGTCTGTTAGTCTGTTAGAAATACCATTGAAAGTGTTTTGCTGAAAAGTGCAATAAATATATGTAGATTGTGTCATAATTTCAGAACTGCCCTCTGGCCTGTACACACTTCCTATGTTATCTGAAGACATATAATTATTAGGGATGCACCAATACTAGTTTTTCGGTATCTATTACGTGTACCAATATTTATCTTTCAGTTCTCGCTAATACTGAGTACTGATACCGGTACTTCCGCTAGCATGGAGCTGGCTTCCCAGGCAATCAAGAAGCTGGGCGGTGTGTCATCACCCACCACCTGGCTTCTTGATTGCCCAAGAAGCAGGTTTTCATGTTGTTTGGCTCGCTCAATGTTGATGGGCCGGGAAGCTGGCTTCTCAGCCAATCAGCATCAAGGCGGCTGTTTGGCCAGCTTCCCAGCCAATCAGCATCGAGCCGGCTTCCCAACCAATCAGGAAGCTGGGAGGTGGGTCAGTGCCACAAGGGAACATGAAGCTGACTTCCAAGCCAATCAAAATGGAGCCACCCAAACAGCATTGAGCTGGCTTCCCGGCCAATCAGGAAGCCGGAAGGTGGGTCATTACCCGCCGCCCGGCTTTCTGATCGTAAGTTCCAGTATCGGGGAAGGAATCAGAGCATTTGGGCGAGTTCAAGCACTTACCCAACTACCCCGTATCGAAACCGATACCGATACTAGTATCAATATCGATGCATCCCTAATTTCTATATTTAATTTTTATAAGTTCTATCCCACTCCTAATAACCATATTGATCTAGAAGTTTGTAAACTTACTTATTGAGGAGGGTCATTGAATGTACTTCCTCAATGCACTGACACAATTTCACCCAGCCCTGTGAATATGCACTCCCTTGTGTCACCACGCTAACTAAGCCTGCTGTTTGAACGACAACTCAATGTCTGAACTTCCTCTGTGGGAGGTGACATCACAGCTAATATACGCAGACACAAAAACACACATACAAACATACAGATCATGTGGACTTGTAGATGCATGGTGAAATAAAATATGATGCGTTCATAGACATGATGAGACAAGCAGAGAAATTTTTTGGAAAATTTCCCTTAGGGGCATTAGTCACTTTAATAGTAGGCTGCCTTGGCCATCCTCTGCAGTGCGTATAGTGTTTTATTTTGCAGAGATAGAAGCCTTTGAGGAGGGGGGAAATCAAATGTGACATTGACCATCTCTAATACCTTTTTATGTTATATTTGACAATAAGATTTTAATTCATACATCATTTCAGTGCTTTAGTCTGTCTGATTACAATTTGGCCACTGACTTTCTGTAAAATAATATTTGTGCAGTCATTCAGAGAGGACTAACAAACTTACTGAGTAAACATTTGTTGTCTTCTTAAATGCATACTAAAGTAAATTTCTCCTGAGGAAGTATGTAGCTTGCCATTGCTGAACTTTTTCACTACAAATACCAGTTCACTGGCGTTTCATTTCTACTAATTTCTGAGTCACTGGTATTAGCTGTTGAAAATGTAAATAAGGGTAACAGGGTAAAAATGACCAATAAATATAAAACCCCACATAACCATTTTCCAACCTTTGTGCAAAAAAAATATAGTATAAACAACACATGGCTGAATGATGCTGAGCAGCCAATAAAAACTATAGCCTACATCCTCTGCTCTTATGGCCCTTCCTTCAGGCAAATGGAAGAATTGCCAGATTCCACTTTTAGCCTGTAGCCAGTGCTTGGTTCCATGAACATCTCTGCAATATGGATGCTAATTCTTGAGTCTGAACCTCTCATTCTATTATCCTGCCATTATGTCTGTAGGAATAACCACAAAACCATTACCTATAGTATGACATGATCAAAGCTGCAGGAAAAGGTTTACAATATGATTTTGTGTCAGTCCTTCTTGTTCTGTCCCATTCTCATTTCAGCAATCAATGCAGGCATGCCCGCTGCTTGCACTTACTGCTGGGTTGACATGGAGAGGCCTTTTGATTTATTTAAGTCTATCTCTGGGCAAAGTAAAACCTCCTTCTGCCACCCTCTTGCTTATTTATCATGTTTTTAAATAACATTGTTCACCTTAGTTATCCATTGCCTCTTTGGGCATGGAGAATGGTGATGCAACATTGCAGTCTCTGCTTGCTGCCACCCTGTCTCCAGCCAATGGGAGGTGTCCTTATCACCCAGGCGGTAGTGTGGACACCCCAAGAAGGGCTTTTCTACTTTCCAGTCTAGAAGAAAAAAGACTCAGGACCAGGTGCATCATGTGTCCATGGATTTAGGTAAGTAGAATGGGCTCTTAGATTGAAATTTTCTTAAACTAACAAGGCAACTAATTGGGTGGCATGGCTAAAAATTGGGGAGGTGAAGGCAGGGCCGTAGGAAGGGTGAGGCGAGTGAGGCACTCGCCTCGGGCACAGCTGCGAAGCGGCACAGCCAGCGCCGGACCTGGACCTTCTGGACCTGGTGCCCAGCGGGGGTAAGAGGTGAGCGAACACTTTGGGATTTGGATGCAGTGCTGAGCGCCTCACATTACCATCTCACTCACATGCAGCTCTGCCGCTTATTGCTGGTTCCCAGGTGTGGGGGAAGATGAGATCGGCTGCTGATCACCTCAGTTTACCCGAGAGGCGACCAGTGGACACACACGCAGCGCTGCTGCTTACTGGCTGCTTCCCAGGAGGGGAGAAGTTGAAGGTTGCTGCAGTGGCACAGAGTTCCCAGCTGGTAATTGACTGTCAGCTATTGCTGCTTAAAACCAGCTGAAAACTCCATGCACCAGCCAATGAAGCAACACAGCTCTCATGACCCCTCCTTCTATACTTCGCACGTGGAGCTAAAAAGTGCTGGGAGATGACAAGGGAGATTAGGGGATGAAGGAGACCTGGGAATTAACTAAATATGTAATTGGGAGAATTTTGTGCCATAACCTGCTCTATCCCCTCATAAAGTAAGCAAATGGTATTCTGTACGTGTAGTTAGCACTTAAATTCAGGGAATTTTATGATGTTTGGCAAAGATATATATATAAGTACAAATGCACTGATGTGGACTGTCAATGCTAGTGCATTTGGGAGTATTTTCTGCCATAACCTGCTCGATCCCCATCACCCTTTAAAAAACCCTTTTTACTTCTCTTTGCTCTGTCCCCATCTTCAAATGATCTATGCCCTGTCCCCATCACCCACTTAAAAATCTCCTTTTCTCCCCTTCGCTGTCGCTATAACCTCATGCCCCCATGTTCTGCCCCCATGACCCCTTAAAAATCAATTTTACCCCCCTGCTCTGTCCGTATCACCCTATGTCCCTATACTCTGTTCCCATCACCTCTTAAAAATCTGTTTTACCCTCCTGTGCTGTCCTTATCACTCCATGTCCCCATACTTTGTCCCCATTACCCACCTAAAATCCCCTTTACTCCCCTGCTATGTCCCTATCACCCCATAAACAGTTCAAGTTTCATTAATTTCCTTGTTATTTATTCCCTCAAAATAACCTTGGGGGGGGTACAATTTATATTATTGCCTCGAACACAAAAGGAGCTAGCTACAGCTCTGGGTGAAGGAGTTGGTGCCTAGAGATTATTGTTCATATAAATTGGGATTACACATCACTATATTATTCCATTATAAGTAACAAATAGATCTTGAGAGGGAAAGCGAGAGCCCACTGTGGTGGTTGTATCAGGCAAGCACAGTAAAAGCTATCTATGCAGAAAACTTTTGTTCAAAGTTGAAGAAACTCAGAGCAAAGCAACAAATTGGTGTATATA
>NW_017306444.1:463322-477826 GCF_000935625.1 Nanorana parkeri | reverse complement strand
AATAAAAGTTTAAAAAAAATAACTTAATTTGCCATCCACTTTTTAAAATTATGTTGTGCTGAGGAACATATAATTTAATCTTATTTGGAAATACTAAAAAGCTTTTTATTCATGTGCTCTTGTCTTTAATACAATTTTCACCTACTTTACCTCCTACTGAATTTTAGTACTGTAATGTTTCCCACAGCTATACAAGTGCCCATTAGTTGTAATGGAATTTTTGTTTTCCATTGTTATTGTGCAATTGTTTCTTCTCCATCCATTTTGTTTTTACTATTTAACAAGTTATTTTAAAAAATTAGTTTATAACCCTCGGTATTTACTTATTTACAAAATACTAACAACATAAAAGTTGACCTAAAGTCAAGCTTAAGTTTACTCCCAAAAACAATTTGAAGGTATTAGAGAAGCAGGGTGTTGGGGTAATGGGGTTTTAAAACAAAACCTGTCAGTTAGAGTTACAAGTCCTGTGTTGCTTTAGGTCGGGGTCATGGGATCCAAAGAAGACATTTTAGGTCACATGATCCACAGCAGCTCTGTATTGTGGATGGGGTTAACAGAGACTTTCTTTATTCACTTGTGGTGAAGACTTTTCTGACATCAGCAAGCAAATGCACTGGCTTATATGTATACTCGCGTAATGTATCACATAATTCAAGAGCACCACAGGGCTACTTGTCTCTAACTGACATATACTGTACATATACTGTACATACTGTACAAGAGGCGGGGCCTGGTGACCACGGAGGCGGACAGCGGACAGCCCTGACAGGTAAGAGGTGTGCAGCCCATCTGAGACCCTGCAGAGCCCACTATAGGGAGTATATGGTGGGCTCTGCAGGGTCACTGTCAGGTGGGCTGTTTGGTATATCACGTGGTCTCTGCAAGTGGCATAACTAGCAATCACGGGGCCCCATACAAAATTTTGCTATGGGGCCACGTGATTTCTAGTTACGCCCCTGCTGATATCTATACTCGATGTGCTAGATAGCCCTGACCACTACACTACACTATATGCCCTATAGTACATTCCTAACCGTTGCACTTTATATGCTGTGTTGTACATTGCTTAGACCTAAATGTTGCAATTTCTAAGCTATGTTGTACATTGGATAATTCTAGCTGCTGCACTCTATATGCTCTATTGTGCCTAACAGATGCACTGCATACACTATGTTGGCATTACATATTTCTTACCTAGGTGTCGTCTCAACAGTCACTGTTTCCAAAGTAGCTCCCAATTATTGTAATGAAGTTCTTTTTTAAAGTAGGATCAGAGAAAGTTTTAGCTCTCTGTATATATACTGTGTGCAGAAAAGCATATGTATTAGAAGAATACATTTTTAGATGATCCTTTGTGCTAAAGGACATGCTTGTCTTTGAGACTTTTACTTGTAGCACAGTGGTTTGGCTTCTTTGGCAGTGTATACAGTGAGTAGGCTCAGACTCTATTTAACCTATTCCTCTATAGCCAATTCCATTGGCGGGTGTGGTCTGAATCCACTCTACACTGCCGAGTCGCTTACAGAGTTACATTCCTCAGTGTCCCCCTGTGTGCTTTACAGTCCTAACAATGTCACTTTATATGACAGTTTTAGGTGGAAGTGAATACACGATTGAAAATAACTGGACAGCATCTCAACAACCTTATTTTTCAGCTAAATGTGGAAAATTATTATTTTTTAAATAGGAAAAGCAATGATATGTACAGCATGGCATTGATAATATACTCTGTGCACATTTTCATGTTTTTTTGTGTAACATGCACTTTATCAAAATTATATTGTTTCTCTTGGAGTCTGTTTGCCTAACATCTGCAAAACAATAGAAATAGGATTAAATTGTTATGGAAATGTTATGCAGGACTAAGTAATCATTGTTGCTCATTTTATTGACCATTCATTGAAGTACATATGGCTCCAACATGTGGCAAATGTTCAATAATTACTGTTTATTTTGCAGGGCTTTAGCATGCCAACAATAAACCTCTTTAAATGTGCTTATTGACAAGAATATCATGCATCCCCAGTGGCATAATATACAGCTATAACCTGGGATATATACAAAATAGTCTCTATCTAACCAGTATATTATATAGACTTAGGAGACTAAAGGTGTTTCACTTTAAGGCTGGAGAATTAGAAAGACTAGCAAATGTGTACCTGCTCCTGAACATGGTAATTATTATTTCTCGCTATACAGTACCTGCCTTCATGTGCAATATGTTGATGCAGACACAGCACTTTATTTTAGACCCTGCAGAGTCAAGAAGCAGATGTGTTATTGCACATGTACCATTTGAGCAGACATGGGTAGTAGTGGCCTGCACACATAGCTCTCAATCTAAATCAGGTAATTAGAGGATGGCTGAAATAATGTTACTGTGCACGCACTGGCTGCCTGGACATGTGCATTTTTGGCAAAAATGCAAGTTAAGCTCTATCATGCAAAGAAGAAGCCATATCTGAACATGATCTAGAAATGCTGCCCTCTTTTCTGGGCCAAAGCTCATTTAAAATGAAAAACTGTTCTGTGGTCAGACGAATCGAAATTTGACATTCTTTTCGGCAACCATGGGCGCCGCATCATTCGGACTAAAGAGTAGAGGGACCTTCTGGCTTTTTATCAGTGCTCAGTTCAAAAGCCTGCATCTCTGAAGGTATCAGGGTGGATTAATGTGAATGGAATGGGCAGCTTGCACATCTGGAAAAGCACCATCAATGGTCCAGGTTTTAGAGCAGCATATGCTCTCATCCAGATGACTTCTTTTTCAGGGAAGGCCTTGCATATGTTAGCAGGACAATGCTAAACCGCATACTGCATCTATGGTAACAGCATGGCTTCATAGTAGAAGAGTCTGGGTGCTTAACTGACCTGCCTGCAGTCCAGACCTTTCACCGATTGCAAATATTTGGCGCATCTTGAAACAAAAAATACTACAAAGAAGACCCAGGACTGTTGAGCAGTTTGACTCCTATATCAGGAAAGAAAGGGCCACCATTCCTCTTCCAAAACTCCAGCAACTGGTCTCCTCAGTTCCCCGATGTTTACAAAGTGTTATTAAAAGAAGAGGGGATGCTACACCCTGGTAAACATGGCCCTGTTCCAACTTTTTTGAGACGTATGCCATATATTTCAAAATTACCTTTTTTTTTTTTCTTAAAATGGTACATTTTCTCACTTTAGACATTGGATATGTTTTCGATTTTCTATTGTGAATACAATATGGGTTTATGACATTTGCAAATCATTGCATTCTGTTTTTATGTAGATTTTACACAGCATCCCAATTTTTTTTAAATTCGTTTTTTAAATGTGAACTTGCTGTTTGCTGCCACGTATTTACCTATTGAACCTACCAGTGTTGCTATGGTGTCCTCATTCCTTGTGGAGGATTGCCAATGCTATTATACTGTTGCTGAAGTTGCAACAGTGTTGTCAGCCCTGAGATCTGTACCTTCTCAACATACTTAGCAGTAATGTTATCATGTTGGTACGTCCAGCACCCTAAAGGCATTGTAAGCCTGAAGCAATTGCTGACAATGATTTTAGGGTTAAAGCACTTACTGCTTTTTTTCTTTTCCTAGTCTACGTCGGGTGATATGTGAGCACCAGTAGAGCCTACTCATCTTTTAGAGAGGAAGTAGCCCTCATTGCAGTGTCAAGTGACTGAAAAAAAGTCAGACACACATAAGGTATGTGGAAAGATATTTTTATTTAAAAAAAATATGGACTTTCTAAATAGGGCTTTCTGTTCTGGACTGTTTGATGAGTGTTTTGTTGTAGACTTGACATCTGTTTTAAATTATATGTAAATCCTAACAATGAGATTTACTTTTCTGTTCCCTTTTGGTCAGTTAAATAAACATTTGAAAGAGTTTTTTTTATGTTTAAGGGCAAAAAAAATTTCCTGCCAGAAATTCTGTGAACTAGTAACTTTTCTAAATGTTTTTTCTTTACTTGACTTTTATCAATTAACATTTGTTTCCATTTCTCTCTGTGAACTACAAAATACCTCTCAACTATTTTATGAAGAAGAGAAGAGAGGGAGGTTTTCTGTAGTCCTAATACACTTTCTGTCATAGGGTAACAACATTCCTAATTTAGTACAGGGAGTGTGCACTGTCACTCTGTCAGAATTACCAGTTGTAAATGAATAAAAAAAGGACAACATTGAAAACTATGCAGTAATGCAATTGTTTATTTTGGGGTTTAGATATGCTCTGGATATGCTTAAGTATTTCCACCTTATTCTGCACTGTGCATTTTCTATTCCACACCTGATCATTCTGTACTCTGCGCTGTACGTTTTCTATTCCACACCACCTCATTCTGTACTCTGCACTGTGCATATCCTATTCAACACCTCCACATTCTGTACTCTGCAGTTTGGTGTGGTCCCTATTCCACACCAATTCATTCTGTTTTCCGCACTGTGCATACCCTATTCCACACCACCTCATTCTGTACTCTGCACTGTGCATTCTCTATTCTACATATTATCATTCTGTAATTTGCACTGTGCATTCCTTATTTTATATCCCCTCATCTGTACTCTGCACAGTGCACTCCCTATTCCACACCGCCTAATTCTGTACTCTCTGTTGTGTGGTCACTATTCCACATCTCCTCATTTTGTATTCTGCACTGTGCACTCACTATTCCACACCTCCTCATTCTGCACTCTGCACTATACGGTCCCTATTCCACACCACAATGTCTCAGTCTGTACTCTACACCATGCATTCCCTAATCCACACTACCTTATTTTGTACACTGCACTGTATGTTCCATTGACCACACCTCCTCATTCTGTACATTGCACTGTGTGTTACCTGTTCCACACCACCTCCTTCTATATTCTGCGCTGTGCATTCCCTATTCCATACCACCTCATTCTGTACACTGCATTGTGTGTTTCCCATTTCACACCCCCTTATTCTGTACACTGTATTGTGTGTTCCGTATTTCTCACTGCCTTATTCTGTACACTGCACTGTGTGTTCACTATTTCACACTGCCTTATTCTGTACACTGTGCCGGTGTTCCCTATTCCACACCACCTCATTCTGTACTCTGCCCTTGGTGTTTTCTAGTCCACACTGAATTATTCTGTACTCTCTGCTCCATGTTTCCTATTCTACACTACCATATTCTGTACACTGTGTGTTCCCTATTTCACGCCACCTCATTATTCTGTACTCTGTGTTGTGTGATCACTATTCCCCATCACCTCATTATGCCCTCTGTGCTGTGCGTTCCCAATCCATGCAGCCTCATTCTGCACTCTACACTGTGATTTCCCTAACAAAGTGTTAGCTGACTGTCTATATTCTGTGCAGAGAAAGACCTGTAAAATAAAGTTTTGTTTTTTTTTAATGATCCTTTGTACTGAAGAATATGCACAGCATGTCTGTAAGAATCTCACTTGTGTAACTGTCATTAAGGAGTATTTTGTTTAGTACATATGTGGAGTATACTGTGACTAGTCTCAGTCTCTCAGATTAATGTAAACCTTGCCCAATATTCAGTGTAATGTAATTATAACTACTTTTGCCCATGGTGCACTGCACATGCTGCAGGTTCTCGTTTCCTTAGGTCCTCATCTCTCTCAGGTGTCCCTTTTTCTCAAGCTCTAAAGTTGGGAGGGCTGCAGATAGTGTATACTTCTAATTGTAAGCAGAGAAGCGCCAAATGGGACCGCTCAACCAGTAATAAAAAGATTGTTCAAATAAGTGCAAGGACTGTTTTTGAAAAAGAGTGATGTGATGGAAAATCTGCAGGATGCTGCCCCAAACCAGCCAGGGGGACTGCAAAATCTGGGGAAAAAACACAAACAAGGGGCGCCTTTCCTGGTGCAGACAAATTTATTTGAGATAAAAACAATAAAAGATTGCTGATGAAGGGGCCGTGACCACAGAAATGCGTCATCACAGCCCTCCCTGCTGGCACACAGGCTCGGCTGTGCAGCTGTCACTGGCTTATACTTTGGTGAAGGGGGCGTGAACCCGGAAACACGTCATCACAGCCTTCCCTGCTGGCAGACAGGCTCGGCTGTGCAGCTGTCACTGGCTTATACTTTGGTCCATGTATTCATTCACAATGCTTTATCCATGTTGACCTTTGTGAGTATGATTCTCATCTTTTATTGCTTTTATCTCAAATAAATTTGTCTGCACCAGGAATGGCGCCCCTTGTTTGTGTTTTTTCCGCAGTGTATACTTCTGGTTTACATCTGATAAAAAGGATATGGGAGCAAAGAACAGACAGGGTTAATTATGGTAAGCATAACTCCCCTACCCCCACTTTAAAATTGCATACAAAGGGAAAACTTCAGTTTTAAAGTTTTCAAAAAAGAGCAAGTACAAAAGTAAGTAGCAAGTTTTAAATATTTTTATTTAAAGATATGCTATGTGAATGGGAACATCTATCAAATATAAAGTAAAGTAAAAGTAAGTATTGTTATCCCAATTAAGCTGCAAAGGTAGAAATACACTTTAAAGCATATCTAAAAAACCCAAACCAAAAATGTAATATATTGCAATGTACAAATCCTTAAATGCTGTGGCTGCATTCATTTTATTTTTTTATTTATTTCTTCCCCCCGGTGATCTGGCCAGTAACACACTTCTTCTCTTAGGAGCAACAGAGCCACCCTTGGACAGCAGCATTGTTAACCTGTGGGGAGGGTAGTGTTAAATTAAGATGGACTTCATTAACATAGTAAAGCAATTCCAGCTAACAATGTTTAAACAGTTACAGCAACCGTTTTTTTTTTTCCTTTTGGATATATGCTTTACATAAATAAATACAAATTAATAATTGTAAGCACCCCTGTCAGTGTTAAATGGTTTGTCTTGACCCTCACCTGTCACTTTCGTTGGACATCTTGGTCTGTTACAGGAAATTGAAAACTAAAAGACTTATTGGCCGGATCACCAGGTGAAAATAAAGAAAAAAAGTCTAAAAAAAAAAGAAAACTAATGAAGCCACCCCATTTAAGGATGGTTAACCTGCAATATATTAGATTTTTGCTTTTGGGTTGAGATCTACTTTAAGTGTGTCCTTGCTACTGGCAGAAATAACTTTCCTTAATGATGAGACATTTTACTCCACAACTGCTCACCAGATAAAAAGGAGGAAGAGAGGCTCCATGTTATTACATGGAGAGGTTTAAAGGAAGGGTTCACTTTTGGAGTCAAATGAAAAAACCTATTAACGCATCACCAATTGGCACAGAACAGGCCTTGCTGCATCCAAGGGAGGCTCTTCTTCTTTCTAGCAGTACTCTTGTTTATTCCCATCACTTCCCTGATGTAATCATTTCAATCCAAATGTTTTAATGAGAAAAGAATAAAAGATCAATGTAATGTATTTTAGTCACGAATCAGGAAGAGAAATACGGAGAAGTGGTAATTTTCTTTCAAGGCCTTTTTATGTATTTCCTGTAATAACCTATATGGGTCCGGTTTGCACATGAAAAGACATGTATTGTGTAGCAGAGAATTCAACCTTATAGCGGATATAAAACCGGAGAGCGAGACTTGGAAATTAGAAATATCAACATCACATCTGCAGGGAGGCCCGCAGGTCATGCAATGTAATGTTTATAAATGACAGGAAAGGGCAAACAAGAGCTGCTCTTTGCTTTGTGACTTTTTTTACTCTCTGTCTGGAGAATTAAATAACATACATAGCAAAGGAAATTCTCAAATAAAAGCAGAAGAGGAAAGAGAAGATCAACAGATGGATGGTGGTGTGTGCCAGAGAATACAAATCACCCATAGCCTGTATACGTAAATTAGTATTTGACTAGATCAAGAAGTTAATGATGAGGAAGTAAAAGCCATGCATTTGTATTGATTAGGAAAGAAAAATTCACAGGCAGACTAATATGTACAAGGGAGGGTCAACTGGTTCATTAAGTGAAGATCAGCAATGTCAGTTTGTGCCGCACAGTAGACAGGTGGCTGCCCCATGTGTCTTCAGTGTTGTGTGCTGATAATCTTTCTTTCTACATCAAAGGCAAAGTGCTTGATGGACTCATAGTCAAGTATTTAAATGTATGCACAGGGCTGAATTTATACTCCTTGACCCCACTAGGCCAGACCAGACTTCATCGATCATTATACAATGCAGAGGCCGGGGACAGAGAGGCTACAAAAGCAGTTTATACGCTTAGAATCGATGACTGTAAAAGTAGGCCAAATTATCACCCTTGCTGGGACAACAACAATGAATACCCAGCTGGATAGCCCTGGCAGAAAAGCGACTGTAGTTTAATACATGCTGGGTACCATCTCTGGTTACAATGCCACTCTAGGCTAATGCTGACTATGCAGACATGCTGCCCTGTATGTGCAACAGGGTGTTACCCTGTTTCCCTGAAAATAAGACCTAGTACTATTTTTGGGAATTGCTAAAATATAAGACCTACCCCGAAAATAAGACCTAGCTGTCACCATTGCCAGGGCTGGTGGTGGCATAAGGGGGAACCTGAAGAGCCGCGGGAGAGAATCAACGGTGCCAATAAAGCCAGCACTAGAGGAAGCGAGGCGGCAGCACATTGTGCAGAGCCGCATAAGCTGATGTTTCCTCTATAGCGCCGACTCCTGTCACTGGCGGAGTGATACCAAATGCAGTCCGCCTGTGAGGAATCGATAGTTAAAGTGCGCTTCGCTTTTTCTGGTTACCAAATTGCTCTTGGAAAGGTACGGCACCCCTGATTGCCCTGATCACCCTATTCTTAACTTAAATTTAATTTGGATTTGCATTAACTTTGGATTGTTATACATTAAAAACAAATTAAAAAAAGACCTACCCCGAAAATAAGACCTAGTGTGTTTTTTTGAGCCAAAAAAAATATAAGACAGTATCTTATTTTCGGGGAAACACGGTATTATGTGTGGCTGGGAACTCCTGTGGCAAGCAACCTAGAGATTCAAGTAAATGATAGGCTGGCAGCGGCAGCATCTGTATATGCTAGGGCTGCCACCTTTTCTTCCAGCGAAACCCAAACACTCTAGTGATGCACAGAAATGTTTGTCGGAGAATGAGTCGCGGCTTATTCATATGTAAATAGCACCACCCATTCATATGTAAATATCACAGTCAAGACAATTTTTTGTGGGGGGTCGGTAGCCCCTATCTTAATTTTGGTTGCCCCTGTCTGCCTGACATCATGTGTCCGGGATTCAGCTGCCATAAAACCCGGACTGTCCAGGTAAATCCTGGACAGGTGGCAACCCTAGTATATGCCTGTCTGCATGTAATTGTACCTGAAATTATTACCTGCAGCTTGGAATAGATGCTTGTCCTACAGACCGATTGCATCTAAGGACAAACATTGATCCTGAACTGCAGGTAATTGTTCCATGTGTGATTACATGACAGCTATGGACAGATGCAGCTGCTGTCAGCCTATCATCCATGCATCCATACATATAGGGGCTATATAAAAAGTATATCTAAATGTGAACGTGATAAATAAACATACACCTCTAATATGTGCATGGTGTAACTGTGAACATTAATAGCAGATAAACACAATGTGATACAGCAGTGGCCAAGTAATGCACAGGGTGCGATAATCTGCATATTGCAAAGTGTAGGTGAATCCACCAGTGAAGCTCCACAATGGGAATTAAAATGAATACATGTTCATACCCAAAAAGTCATATTTAAGAGCAAGTGATTTCAGATGATGTTTCCCACTCTAAAGGAATGGAACTCACCTCTGCAATAGGACCCCAACTAAAGAACTTTAGCTAGGTCAGCCATGCTTGTACCCATCAGAGCTATAATTTATCCAAGTTTACATTATATTGCACTCTCAAAATCTCCCAGTGTTGCTCAGGAAAGAAGACATAAGGTGGCACATAGTGTAAAAACATATACAAATCTTTATTTAAAAATGATAAAACTACTTAAATCATTAGTGCACAGAGAATGTGCCACATATAAAGTGCGTAAGATAAACAACCTGTTCCTGCTGCAGACCCGGCCTATCACTTCCTATTCCCAGACCCAACCACTTTCAGTCGGAAGTATGTAGCTTCCGGAAAGCATGTTGTCAAGCTCTGTCTTACGCGTTATGTCGTACTCACTATGAAATTTGTCAAACGTTCCTAACAAAGATCATAGTGACGTGATGCATAGGGCAGAGCTGGGAGGAGGAAGTGATCAGCTGATTCTGCAACGGGGACAGATTGTTTACCTTATGCGTTTTATCTCTTTTTTGTCTTTACATACAATTTAACTATGTTAATTTTACATAATTGTTTGGCTTAAATATAGCTTCCACAGCACCCACATTTGATTCATTATAGCTTGAGAAAAAGACATTTTAAGTAGTTTTGTACTGGGACTCTGGATCTATACTTTACTATACCACAGTGCTGCCTCATGATTCTGCTGTTTTCTCTCATTATGCCCTGGAGTGTAACCACAAGGCTTACCCCTTGTTGCCATACCCTATTTCCATCCTGTGATTCTGCAGATTCTTCTTGGCTGTATCATAATATTATCCTTTCCCACTCCTGCGTACCAAAATACCCCGCCAAACATACCACATGTGGGGTCCCATGTGATTTGCCTCTGTGTGCTTCTTCTCTGCAATCCTAGTTTGTCACAGTGTCATTTTAAAAGCAATAGCTAAAATTATTGTACACACTTTTAAACAGAAAAGACCAGGCTCTGTCAAGAACTGAAAATTACAGTATATTGTTTCACTAAGATAAATATTGTGCAGTCGATGCACAGTGCATAAGCAGTTTTATTAGGTGACAATTTACAAGACAGATCAAGCATGATTTATCATGAGAAAATGACAATGTATTATTTCAGGGACACTGGTAATGAATATTGTACTGACTCCATGCACAGTATTTAAGCAATTTTAATAAAAACTAAACTCCACCTCCCCCCTTTTTTTTATAACTGACTGAAAGTCAAAAATAAATATGGAGTGGGGCAGCAAAGTCCACTCTTACCAGTCAGATTATCCAGTCAAAAATTCTGTCCTCTCATTCAACATAAATGTCCAAATACCTAGGCTATTTACACATTGCCACCGTATATTTTACTTATGTTTGGATCAGTGAAACAAGAAACTGCTCTGTGTTAAAGATGTTATCCTAGCAGATAGTTGTTGCTGTTGAAGCCAAAACTGGGTGTTTGAAGGCTCCACTGATGGAAAGCAGTCATGTAGACTTATCTTTAAATTATATCTTCTTGCTATTTAGTCACCTTAAAGAAGACCTCTGGGGAAAAATATTACTAACCCTTGCAGTGGGGCTACTCCTGCACTGCAAGGGTTACATGCTCATTTTGTCTAGGGAGGAAAATAACACAGTTATATTTACCTGATCCTCGGGGTCAGCTTGCTTTTAGAATTGTCCCTGGAGCCTCTCTCCCCCTCCACTGCAGCAGTCTAAGGTCACGTAAATAGAGGGACATTCCATTGCTGTAGTATAGAATGAGAGAGGCTGAAGGCAGCACTGTCACAGCCAGCTTTGAGGATCGTATGAGTATAATTGTTTTTTTGCAAAAATGTTTTATTACATTTACAGCAATTTTTACATTAGTAAAACAAACGTCATCACTTCAAAGTCATAAGCATACCACACAGTGGTTGATCACAGCCAGAACAGTCTCTCCATACACCTATACATGGTGGATGAAGCATGTAAAACAAAGTTCCCTTTATAAACCAGTATTCATACAGTGCCATCAAGCATTACTCCATTACTCTAAGGCCTGTCTCTGAAGGAGGTTATCAATCTTGGCCTACATGCAGCACCCCCAATGTATTCGACAAAGCATTGGTCAAGTACCATTTAGTGTAATGGAAGGGCTTGACAATTTGAGATATTTCCTCCATAGAGTAGGTGCTACTAATAAAATATCTCCATCGTGATAGAAAAGGCGCAGAATGGGCATCCTTATGCATCTCTGCATCCAGTTTGTCCTTACACATCAGGAGTTTAAGATCCTTTGTAATCTCTGTTATCGTCGGGGCCATTGGGGAGTTCCAGTGCCTCATTATGTAACGTCTCGCCGCCAGAAGGCATAGGTGGGCCCAGTCCATGCCTTTTCCCCGTGTCTGTCCCCGACCCTCTCCCAAGGGTGTAAGGAAACCAAAGAGGCAAAAGGCTGGATCCAAATCCGGTTGCCAGGAGAGAACAGAATTGATGTATATGAGCGTTTGTGCCCAGAAGCTGGATATAGAGGGGCAGCTCCACAAGCAATGGTGTAATGTGGGTCTGAGGCCTCCGCATTTTGGACAAGTGGAGGTCATTGATCGCACCGAATGGGGTCACTGCCCCGGCATCCGGGGACCGAAAGAACGGGACATAGTATAATTGTTTTAATTAATAAACTATTCTAGATGTTATTCTAACCAGTTAAATTACCATGATGGCATTTCTCTGCATGGTGCTGAGGTTGTTTGCAAAGATGGCTGGATGGCTAACTCACCTTAACTCTTTCTGTCAGTGTTCTAGAAAAGGGTGTGTGGCTAAAAATACAGAAGCATTTGTCCTAGAGGTAGGAAAGATAGAATGTAGATCCTGGAAATGCCAATAATGAAATAGGAGCCTCCTCAGTGGTATAAAAAGATAAAACCCGCCACAAATCCTATTTGACTACAACCTGCACTTACATGTAAGCACACAGGTACACGTTTGAAAATGGTCTCAAAATAACTTTAGAGTTGTATAGATCCTCTGAACCATTATTTATCCTGACTTTATCACAAGTACTAGCATTGTCTATATAATAGTCAATTTTATTATTTTTTTCTGTAGTTTTGATCGCAGAACTGCAAGACTTCATGTTACTTCGGTACAGATTTTGCTGTGATAGATGTAATATTTTCAGTCATTAAATCTTTGATAGGTAGTTTTGGTCCTCGGCTGTGTCACAGAAAGGCCATTTCGCCTCGTACAGAAATCGCTAGAATTTGTCTGTAGCGTATAACAAAAAATAAGAACAAATATATTTAGGCTTTAAACTATCAAAGTGAATGCTATAAACTAACTTGGCCGGGAAATATATACACTCTGTTAAATTACTCCTTTAATTCATACATTTCAACGTTTGATGTCAAGTGAATGTGCTAATTTGTAAGCAATTAACACATCCAAAAAGACATCTTAAATATAAACATAAACCATTTGAACAAGCACAGAGCAGAACATTCCAAGGCTCTTTTTTTGTTTTTAAATTATGTAGAGAGAGGCCTTCAAGGGACCTTTGCTCCTCTCCATTATTTCTTCACCTTAAACACTCTTACACTCTCTGAGGAACCATTCACAATAAAGTCATACAGCATTTTATAAGTGCTCTGTGTAAGGTGATGCCCTTGCCATGTACTATATAATATCCTACAGCTGTTCCTTTACACTTTGGATGTAGTGCATTAGAAGGGCCTGCAGCAAAGGCTCATTTAGAGCACAGGGATATGCTGTATTAATAAGTGGGTTTGATAGAATGGCAAAAAGCGTTAAGACATTAAGACATGTTTCAAAAAATAGTAAAGAAACCTAGAAAAGATGATTTAACCCTTTTGCTGCTGCGATTATTTTTACAAATTCATGGTATAATAAAATAAAGTCTTCTGCATACTACACTGTTAATCTTAACCCCATGAAACTCTCTCTCTCTCTCTCTGTTTGGGGATATTAGCACATATGGTGACTGCTTTAAGGGCACAGTGCACTTGCAATATCTTCTTTTTAAGGGCCTTGTAGCCCACTTTTATTTAAACGAAAGTTCACACATCCACATCGGATACCCTCGCAAGGGTTGTTCAGTACAGCATCGGTCCACTGCTTGCAACATAACACAAGTATAGCCTTCAGGCTGCCACTCTTAACATTAATAATTCTGATCCACCAGTCCTTTCTGTAGTGCAGTTGCACAATTATATTAGTGGCCCCTAAGGCTGTCAGCTCTCAAGCCTCACCAGTTCTTCCAGCCTCCCTGGCTGTCCTCACGTGGCTCCAGCACACACACCACCTGACTCCACTTTTACTTCTGGGGGAGTTCTCCTGACTCCTGA
The DNA here is from genome assembly GCF_000935625.1 of Nanorana parkeri. Lineage (NCBI taxonomy): Eukaryota > Metazoa > Chordata > Amphibia > Anura > Dicroglossidae > Nanorana > Nanorana parkeri. The sequence goes on along the minus strand of NW_017306444.1, from coordinate 463,764 downwards.
ACACCATCTGTTCTTATTTCCCAGCAGTAGCTAATTCACCTACCCCAGGGGTAGGCAACCTTGGCTCTCCAGCTGTGCTTAAACTACAAATCCCATCATGATTTTGCCTCTGGGAGTCATGCCTGTGGCTTGCAATGCCTTATTAGATTTGTAGTTTCAGCACAGCTGGAGAGTTAAGGTTGCCTACCCCTGCCCTAGCCAGCACCCTTTCCTTAAGGGTTGTCCTCACCTGTGCAATCATTGGGTGCTGGTCACTGCTTAGCCCTAGACACAGGACTGGAGTTTTCTTCCCTCCTGAATCACTTTGAAACCTCCCAGTTCTCCAGGAAAACTCTTGCTTCCTGAAATCTCTCAGGCCCTCCGGCTGAGAGTCCTGGGTTATCATAATACCAAATTCCACACTGGGATTGCCACACAATACCACTATATATATATATATATA
>NW_017306444.1:451014-462847 GCF_000935625.1 Nanorana parkeri | reverse complement strand
TATATATATATACACACACACACACTATATTACCAAAACTATTGGGACACCCCTCCAAATCATTGGATTCAGGTGTTCCTTGAAATTTCCTTGCTACTAAATATTTTGCGGTCAACTGTGGTATTATAACAAAGTGGAAGCAACTGGGAACAACAGCAACTCAGCAATAAAGTGGTATGCCATGTAAAATGACAGTGCGGGGTCAGTGCATGCTGAAGCGCACAGTGCACAGAAGTCGCCAACTGTCTGCAGAGTCAATAGCTACAGACCTCCAAACTTCAGATTGGCACAACAGTGCGTAGAGAGCTTCATGGAATGGGTTTCCATGGCCAAGCAGCTTTATCAAAGACTTACATCCCCATGTGTAATGCAAAGTGTTGGATGCAGTAGTGTAAAGCACGCCGCCACTGGCGGTTGCCAGGAGAACGGTACTTGCCTGACTGCATTGTGCCAAGTGTAAAGTTTGGTAGTTCCAGTGAAGGGAACTCTTAAGGCATCAGCATACCAAGAGATTTTGGACAATTTCATGCTCCCAACATTGTGGGAACAGTTTGGGGATGGCTCCTTCCTGTTCCAACATAACTGAGCACCAGTGCACAAAGCAAGGTCTATAAAGACATGGATGAGCGAGTTTGGGGTGTAGGAACTTGACTGGCCTGCAAAGAGTCCTGACCTCAACCCGAAAGAACACCTTTGGAATGAATTAGAGTGGAGACTGTGAGCCAGGCCTTCTCGTCCAACATCAGTACCTAACCTCACAAATGCACTTCAGGAAGAAGGGTCAAACCTTCCCATAGACACACTCCTAAACCTTGTGGACAGCCTTTCCAGAACAGTTGAAGCTGTTATAGCGGCAAAGAGTGGGCCAACTCAATATTGAACCCTACGTTATATATATATATATATAGTGCATTAACACCATCGCAGTCCATGTTGTTTTATTGAAAACTATGATAAGAAGCAAAATTTCATTGAATAAAACCAAACATCTAAATCATTATTAAGCCTGTGTATTAACACAAATAAAAAGCTGTTTAGGTAGGATCAAGGCATTAGGAAATGTCATACATACCACATTTTCATCATTCTTTACATGCTATTGCTCTACAAAATGTATACATTTGCACCAAGGGAAAAAGTGTTTTTTGCTAACATACCAAAAACAATAGTAAGTAAATTTGATATGTAATTGCTATCCAATAATGCTTTCACCCCAACCCCATATTCTGTATTTTGTGAAAAAAAGAACAAAATGATTATACCCCCTGCACTAGCCACCCCTGCTACTCAACTGCCATTTTAACATATGCATTTTGGCTCAAAAAGTGACTTACATCTCACCCCACTGCAGGTCTACCTTGTAAATTACAATGAAACGAAGGGAAGATTGTCATGAGCTCTTGTATACCACATATATCTGAAAATTGCTGTCCACACCAATGTCAAAATGTATTTCCAGCTGCAAAGCCCTATTTTTTGCAGTGGAAAGGAACGCTGGCAAAGTTTTGCCACGCGTCCGATCGCACTGCGGGTGGGGGGAGGGGGCGTGGCAAAGTTTCTTAGCGATCGCAGTGTGTTCCAGCAGCTACCGCTCTAGGGAGGGGACTGAAACATAAGAACCACCCCATTATTGTCCCTTCTAAGTCATCTGACTACAGTTAAGAGGCCATTATTGTAATAGATTATTGATAATTAGTTGCTATTGTGGCATGCAACCACATTAGTTAGCTATTTTACTTAACAATTAATGATTTGCATTCAGGTAGAACTCATGGCCAAAACCCTTTATTACAAAGTCCTTTATGGCAAATAATAAAGAAAAATTAAATAATGTCCCACAATGTAAATCCATTGTCAATCATGTCATCCAGTGATGTAGATCCAGCGCCATTCATGATAACCCACCACCATAACAATTCTTCCCCACCATCTAACCATGTTTCCCCACCACTACAATGACCCGCCACCCAAGATGTCAATGACAGTACCACAAATAAATGACAGCCAGATCACTGACTTTGGTTTGTAAACAAACCAGCTGGGTGACCTCATTGACCCGAGATGTTTTATGAGATGTGAAATTGGTTACATAGCAACCAACCCGGCTACCTCTTTTTTTCCCCTGGTAAATTTCAATGGACAACTGCTCATCTTTTTGTCCAAATTTAATATGCAACATGTTTGCAAAAAAACAACCATCTCTTCCATGTTAACAAACAAAAGATAATAGAACTTATTTATGAAATCTAGAAAGAAATCTTGAAGGTTTATTTTTCAAATAAAACAAGAAGCCAAATATGTTTCTATGGGCAACAGCTCCACAGCAGTAGTAATAAGTGTATCAGTCTCATCCAAAGTGGCTTTTGTTTAGCATAGGGACATTAAATGCTCATTAATCTTTTTGTAATAAGTGGGTATGTCCATTTATGTCTTTCTGGTCAGTAATGCTGCAGTCACACATTTATATTCTTTCAAACATATAAATTCAAGGTCACCCACAGGATAGCTAAAGTTTATTGTCTCATTAAATGTAATTGGTGTTTGTCACTTATTTGGGAGCATGGACTCTGGCAATGATTAGGTTCATGTAGTTAACTAGGTGTAGATACAGTAACTGACCATCTATTTAAATAAATATTGTGTATACAAAAATATTTTAACAAGAATATCCCTAAAGTTTAGAAACTCTGGTAATCGTTTTTGAGTCATCAAAAAAAGGTTAATTGAGGTACCCTATGCTTTTTTCCAAAAGATAGAAACATTTAATTGGATAGTGTTTTGCTTTTAAGCTGTATATGTGGGTTACAGGGGTGAATGCATGTTTGTTACCATGGTTTCTTACTTGGGAAAATGCAAATGCAAAATGTGTTATTCAATAAGAAAGTGCAAGGATACAAAGTAATCTCTACCAGAGTAAACTGAAAACTGTTGGGTTGCTATGGGTTACTGGCAACTTATGTAGCATGGCATGCTATTTGCATGGCAGTGGCACCCCTAATTAACACTGGTGAGAATAGGAAGTTCCTTTACTCGTCAGCACCATCTAAGGGCGCTACTGCTATGTAAACGGCATCCATCCAGCGTATAGTTTTTACATGAAGCCCTTTGTCTATCATTAGTGCTTTTTGCAGTGGTCTGAATGATGGCCTTTTGAGAGGCTGCTAAGCTCTATCTGGATTGGACTGAGCACCTGCTATTGTACCATGTGCAGAGCAAAGTATCTGACTTGCATGTTCCTAATGAGATGCTCGACACTACCAAAATTGTTGTCTGCACCAGACAACACGACGAAGCATGGATGTACACAGAGGGACCAGTGCTGATAGGATTTAATGAACCCTAATAAAAAGCAAGTGGCATACAGTAGGTCTCTGCGGGCCCCTTTAAAGGCTGTGTAAACAAACACTTTCAGCACCAATTGTAAGGCAGGGGCATGACCTTATTGTGGCCATCCTACTATTTAAAAAGAAAAGCACTGCACACTTGTGAAGAAGCAAGATGGGGTGCTTTACAAATGTGCATGACACTCCCATTGCCTCTGGACTCCAAAACAAGCAGAGTGCTAAGTTCACTTTAATTACAGAGTTATCTTTGCAGGATTAAGAAGAAAGAACTCTGTGGGATACCCCATGGTCCACACCTTGATCCACTTTTTATGAAGGGCATGTAAAATGCAGGCGGTGGTGCAAAGTAAACAATGTTGTGTCCAATGGAGAGCAGGTAGCACTATCCACTGTTCGCTATAAATAGATCCCAAATAACTTACAGCCTTAAGTATTTCCTGTACTTAAATGCACATGGCTGACATTTCACCTAAATTGGCAATATCATGAGTAACCAACCTAAAACTGAACTCTAAGCAAGTATAAAAGGCACATATTCATGCAGCTCTGTAATCAAGAATACACAATGACATTTATTTTTTGTAAATGCAAGCAGTGTAAGTACCTGCGTTTAAATTGTTGCTAGCATTTTGCAGTTTCTGTACAGCAGGGTTGGAGTATAAGAGGAAAAAGCAATACAAGAAGCCAATTGGTTCATGTCCCGTCGAGAAGCATGCTGTTAGGAAGAGAATGGAAAGTGACAAAAAGATGAACTTAATGTGCTTCTTCTCCTTCCACTGCTAAGTAAGGGGCTCAGAGGAAGTGCATTGAATGATGTTGGCCAGAAGACTGAGGATATCTATTGGCAAAAAAAGTTCTTCAATCTCTGGATTGAAGCTAAATATTGTAGCAAAATCTGGGATTGCAACTTTTACAACAGGCTATTCATATATAGGCTAACTTCTTATTATTGGATGCAGTTTGGCTTTAAAGTGACATTAAAGTCAAAAACATTTTTTACTCCCCCCAATGTTGTTAGCACTTACCTTAAATGATGTATCTTAATCCGATCTTCCTCTTCTTTCCTGATGTTCTCATCTGTCCCTCCAGCGGTGCGGCGGCACTCCAATCCACCGCTGACTTCTCTGTCCTTGCAGGCACTTCCGATCCCGCGGTGTTTGCATTCGGGTGCACGCGTCCATAGACTTACCTTGCGTCTCTGCTTATCTCCCGGCCAAAAATCCGAATTGCAGTTTCGGATTCTGGGGTGGGGGCGCGTGGCGAAAACGGGGTAAGTTTAAACCGCTGTTAAAGCGTTTTTGTTTTTTTTTACTTTTTCACTATATCTACTGCTTGCTAGCAGTAGATATAGGCAAAAAAAAACGGACGGTTGAGAAACCCTTTAAGTATACGTCCTAAACAGCAACGTGCTCTTAGATATTATGTTAAAGCATTGACAACAATGGTGGAATAATTCTAAGAATCTCAAATTCATTTGAATGTATAAAGTATTGTCCACATATATCTAACAAACCATATAGTACTCTGCTTGCAGTAAAATACATTTTAGGACTGGCTGGCTGCATGGATCCTGGTGTTGTGCTTTGACATGCTATGAATCATAAAGACACACAATGATAGCATCACCCAAGCAAATTTTTCCTATTGACCCTTGTAAGAACTAAGCATCCTGTTCTCTGATTTCTAGCTGCTATTTGTGCTAACTGTATATCAACCCAAAATCAATTTTTCAGTATGCTTTTTGAAATGCCTCACTGTAAACAGTTTTCTTGAGCAAATATTTTTTTGTGAATCTGTTACAAAGTTTCTTACCTGAAGATCCTGCCAGTAACACCACTTCCTGTTGTAGACTGACTATGGTAAGTCACTGCCTCCCAATTACCATTAGAAATGTCAGCTTGCTGAAAGCGCTCCTTCATCTGGCAGTTGGGCTGTCTACTAGGTCTGTCAGACAGCCAGTCTAACAGCCAACTGAAGCAAATCACACAGAAGGCTGAAAATGCTACTGCTACTTTTGAAGCAGTGACTTACTGTTGTCAGTTTGCAACAGGAAGTACTGTTAGAATCTCCAAGGAAGACAATTTGCAACAGTTACACAAAAAAAAATATTTGTTTAAGAAAACTATATAAAATGAGACATGATACCAAACATACTGAAAAAAAGATTTTGGGTTTACATACACTGTAAGAGTCTGGTCATGTGCAACCTGTTTGCGTGACTGCTTCTTTTTCTAATCTTTTACCTGAGTTCATAATGCCTAAATTCAGCATTATGCCATCCGCCCTAACCTATGCCTCTTTGCTTTTGCTTTTATTGCTTGTCAGGAGTAGCCATCAGAGAAAATATGTATGTGATGGTGTAGAAGCCTGCTTGCTGCCCAAAGGGAAAACTTATAGGTAAGTTTGTCCCAGTACCAAGGGCAAACCTGACCTCCTGCAAGGAAGTGAGCGGGGCAGCATTTGGGGGCCCACTTTATTCTTAAAGAGGGCTTCCAGATACCAAATAGTCCTCCTGCCTTGAAGATGCCCTTTTCCTCTTCAACATGCCTTACAAGGGGGCGTCCCCCTGATAAGGCACCTACCTCATGTTGTGGGCATGTAGTCTGGTATTGTTTTAGATTGGCGCACACTCATCCCCCACTCTCCTGGCCTTCCAGGCTGCCGCTCAGATAAGGGCATGGTAATGGATTTTGGGGGAGACCTCACATCAATTCTTTTTTGGTGTTCCCCTTAAAATCCATACCAGACCCGAAGGGCCTGCCAGAAACTATGGGGGGCATGTAATGTTTCTGGGGTGTTTCCCCTTAACATCTATAGCAGACCCTCATCAAGGACAAGGATCGCATTGATGAAAGGAATCCCCACATGCTTTGTTTATGAACAGAAGCAAAGCAACCAGAAGCTGTCATTTGCCAACAATTTGAAATGCATTTTTTTTCTTTGTGAGTTTTGCTGTAATAGGTTCTATACATCGCACAGATGCTCCCCTTCACAGGCAGGTTTGGACCATCTCTTAAGCATGTTATTTTAATGAATTCACCCTTTTTATTATTGTCCTTTAAAACCTTGGTTCTCAACTGGTGGGTCGTGACCCAAAAGTGGGTTGCAACCCCGTGTTCAGTGGGTCGCCGCATGCCTTCCATTTTTCTAGGTGAGAGGCTCCTTGGCCTCCCCCTAGTGCAGCACAGTCAGTTCTCGCACTAAGCAGCCATTCAAAATAGGCTGCCCGATCCCGGATCCCCATACACTTTTTATGGCCAATAAATTGCATATAAGGCTTCAAAATGGGGACATTAACATTTCTGAGTTCTACCCCCATACACTTGCATTGAGTTCTAAGTTCGAGTTAGAACTTTTTCCATGTTCGAAAGTTCGAGTTAGAACCGAACACGGGGGTGTTCGGCTCATCACTACCCAACACCTCCTACAAGGGAGCTGTACCAGCAATGTACATATAGATGGAGCTCCATCACAACACATCATCCCACACTGGACCCCAGGCTGGGGATCCATTCCAGTTCTCATAAGATAGGGAGACTGGGTGGATCTTAAAAAATATATATATATTTGTTGGAGTGTGTAATGTGTGTGAGATTGTGTCTGTGTATGTATGTCAGTGTTTTTAAGGGCCCGTCCACACTACTACAGTGCGTTAATCACACAGTCCCGTGTGATTAACGCACTGTACCATGCAATTGCACCTACCGTGCATTATGGTGTGGGAGGTGTGTTGGGTTGCCATTCATTTGAATGAGACCCCAAACTCACCCGACCCGCAGTTCATACGCCCGCACTGGAACGTGCAGTACCCTAATTCCGTGCATTCCATTGCAGCGACTTGGGTCATGACTTAATGACCTAGGACAAATGTGGGTCCTGAGGTAACACAGCAAAACAAATGATTATCTGCGCTATAGTGCTCTACCCCAAACTCCTCAATAACACCCTATTGACAGCTGCAGAGATAGAGAGAAGCTATATAAACTTCTCCCACAATATATTAAACAAAAAACACTGCGCTATCTCTAATATTATAAAACTCTAAGTGCATATACTTAGTGACAATTATACAAAATGTCCACTCCAACTTATATATAGTCCATATGAAAATATTCCCAAAATTGATATGGTCAAAAATAAATGTGATGAAATCCTTGTGTTTACTTTATTTGCATCAGTGAGTTAAATAATCATTGCATATAAAGTTCCACAATCACTCGTGACTTCTGTGCTTCAATTAATCACCAGTGATCCAGGTGCACAAACACTAGCACACTCACCAGATAATTCTGACCACCCAGTGGTCTTCAAACGCTCTGCAAAATTCCCTGGTGTCCGATGCCTCCCTCGCCACTGAATCACCAACAGCTGAAAATTATGAATCTGCTCGATGTCTCTCCCAACTCTCTCTTATCCAGTCAAAATAGAAAATCAAGATGGCACATAGTGTAAAACTGCTAGATGATAGTTTATTCATAAAAATCAGAACACTTACATTTAAAAGGGTTTTTCAGCGCTGTAAAAACATACAATCGGCTTGTATGAGCTCAGCTCTGTCTCCTCCACTCCATACACTAGCATCAGCATGTAGCTCCTCCCCTACGCGTTTCGTCCAATGGACTTTCTCTCACCCTTGAGTGAAAATAACAGACTTACCGGCTGTTGAATATAAAGGAAAAAAGCCTAAAAAATATAAAATTAATGAAGCCACCACATCTAAAAGTTGTAAGCTGAATTATGTCATTATGTTTGCTTTTTGGTTTAGATACACTTTAAGCAATATTAAAATCACTGCTCCCAGCCAAACTGATTTTTTATTTATTTAGCTTTGGTACATGGCCTCTAGGGCACTGCCTATCCCCCCCCCTGCACTTTGTTTGTTAATCCCTTGCCTATTAGACTAGAAAATGCAGATAATTAATTTTCAAGATTCGACCTTATGTTGATGTCAATTGGGTTTGCAATAAAGTTCGCACCTGTAGAACTTTTCAGCATTTTTGCTGAACACACCTGCGAATTGAACTGGAACAAGTTATTTCATTACTATCTGGCAGTGTTATTCATATCAACATCCTAATCCCAGGTCATTTGGAATGGAATGGTTCAGGTCATGTGATTTACCCATTATTAATGGTTCTGAGGTAATTAAGCAGATACTTTAATAAAACAATATTTATTCACCCAAATTGACATGTAAAGCCTTCTGATTTCTTTTGTTTTGCGTTCACAAATGAAAATGCATTTTTTTACAGTTCTATAGCCATACATTTCATTTTGATGCCTTATCAAGCACACCTTATCATGTCAAGGTGTGACATCATGACAACCACATGATGTCCTGATCTGGCTGTTTTCCTATATAGAGCCCTACATCATGCTTCCTCTAATGTATGCACCATGATAGAAGTCAAGCTTCAAATTTGGCAGCGGCAGATATATAATATTCACTTTACTTTGTAATAAGCACACTCCGCACTAGATGGGGAAAAGCAATAACATCAGTGACAAAATAGTATTTTTAATATGACTGTGAGTTTCCAGTGTGGCATTTTTAACCCCCCTTTCATACTCCTTTTTCTGAAAAACCATCACTCTGGCTCTCCCTCAATTTATACTGTATGCCAGCATCTCCTTTATAGGTATACCTTGGTCAAATTCCAAAATGTTGCATGGAAATACAAGTTGGGTCACAACTTACCTACTACCTATTCAATTTTTTTTTGACTTTGCATAACTACTATAGGCTGCCTTATTGTGAAACATCATATGGTTGTCAGTAACCCAGTCCTCACCAGAAACATCTAATCCCAAACCTGTAATATTGTAGGTAGATATTCTTAACTCCACCCATCAATGTCCCTCTCTGTCTTGTAATCGATCCCGGATAGTGTATTTAGAGAATTCTTATGCCCACTGTCCAATAATTACTACAGTACACATTGAACATTAAATACAAAGTGACATAGATTCACATGTGGATTCAGAATGATGGGGGGCTATAACACAGAGTACTCAGATAGATCCCAGTGCAAGGAATAGTTGATAATAAGTGGACTTTCTGGCTTCAGCATAGTGGTAGTTTTTCCTGGATTATACAAGCAGATCTCTAAGGGCCAATTACATTCCATTGTGGTGTGTTAACACACATGCCTTAATGTAAATTATGGAACGTTAATATCCATTGTGTTAAGAAAGTTAATTTATTACACATTGACTGCCAATGCACCACAATGGATAAAAAAACGGAACATGACCCTTTTTTTTAGCATGTGCAGTGTGATACTCTTCGTTGTATTGTCCATTGCTGTCTACTCTATAATGTAGTCACAATGAATGGCACCACAGTGCAACACACTGAACATAGAGCAGGTGGTTTGTAATGCATTGTGGTAACATTGTATTTCTGGGATGCACAAGTGTGAATAGACCCTTAATAGTTTTAATACTTCTGAACTTATTCTTTCTAGTGAGTTTATCATAATGTTGCTTCTGATGGAAGATCTGTGATAAAAGTGAAACATTGCAATCAGTGGCAGTTGTAGAGGAAAAGAAAAGAGAAATGTTTACATTTTGCTTATGGGTAATTAGAACTGTGCCTTTAGCCTTTTCGAGCTCCATTATGGGTTACCTTTAACCACCCACCACACTGTATAGGAAAACTGTGGTCAACCTGAAAATGTAACATAGATGGCAAAGGGAGATGATAACCCAATGGAGAAAGATCACAAGTCAAAGCCTCCTTATAACAACCTTCCCCAACCCCCTGTCTGAGAACTGGCACAGAGGCTGCGGAAGGAGGAGGACTTGAAACAACAGGTTCCCCTACCCTTTGGGAATTTGAAAATGATATTAAAGTAGATTGATAGGACTTTTTGGCTTCAGCATATTGGAAATATATCTCATTCCATTCACAGCCCAGCAAAGGATGTTACTTACTGCTTGTAGTTGCTCTTTAAATAGATTTTAAGAGACTTTACATCATGCCGCTTTTAATATATAGTCTATGATAAAAGCTGAGCTTTAATTAGTAGCAGCTATATAGTATTCACTCTATTGTACAGTATGCACACTCAGCATATTATGGAGGAAAGAAAAACAGTAAAATTGGTGATCCTGTTACAAAATAGTATTTGCATTCTGGCTGTCTATACCCAGAGCTATGCCTTCAACCTCTTTCCTTCTCCATTAAAGGCTAAACCTCCATCCCCTATCTTTGCTGCATCCCAGCATTGCCCTTAATCTTCATTTATTTGTTTATTCCTATCTCCAGCTCTATATATCATTCTGTTTCCTTCTGTCCTTGTTCTTCCAGCACAATGTAATTCCCTTCATCCTTCACTGTAGCTAATTAAAGCCTTTGACTCCAATGGCAGCACCATGTTTCTTGAGCTGCAGTATGCCGAATGGATTTAAAAGGAGCCACGGGCAGGAGTTACTTTAATTTTTTTTTTAAAACAAGGTTTTTTTCTTCTGTTCTTTGTGGCAGAGCTGATAACACAGAGACCAAGCTTGGGATTTACTTATTCATGCTATCCCTCAAGTGTGAAACGCCAAAGAATACAGATCTTTTCTCAACTGGCGATAGCCACACAAGGCTCCTTTGCATTGCATGATGTTGTTTATTATGCAGTTTAATTGCAGCAATGCATGTAATTCATCCCCTTACAAATATCCCAATGTGAGTAGGTCCATCATTGTGATTGATGGTAATGACTTTTGAAATCTGCTATCTGGGACTGAATAACATCCACTGTGAAATTACAGATGTCCATGTGGTGATCACTCTAAAATGAAGTCAATCACGTTAGCTGCATTTCTTTCCACATAAGCTTTATTGAGGTTCTTTCTATTTATGATTGCTGAGGCAAACGTGGAGCAAAAGGTGCACAGAAAAATAGGTTACTATTATCATGGTATCCATTCAATAATATCAATTCTTTAATAAGATCAGAGAGTCACATACAAAAATGTAAACAGGAGTAATTTCCAGACATAGATTTTTTGTAACTACTGGGAGCCTTAACTATATGACAAAGGGTCCCATATGCACCCCCTTTCTCCTTATCACACAAAACCAATAATGAGACCACAACAAGGGATGGATTTCGGTGGCCATAGCAGTTATTTATTAACCACTGCCTAAATATAAACATAAAAATATATAACAATATGGACTTGAAAAAATATTAGGGTTTTTAAAGGCATTTTCCAAAAAAAAAAAAGAAACCCACACACTTTAATCTGCACCCATGCCATACAGGGGTCCTTAGCAACCCAAACACCAGCATTTTCTCCACAACACCCTCAAATACAATCATAAACCCTACCTACACCATAACAAAGAGGTACTACAACTATACTGGTTGTCCTATATTTTAACTTCTTACTTTAAGGACTCTAAGACCCTGCATTGCTGCTGTGATTATTAAAGATGTGCCTAATACCTAAACAACATTCCTTACACAGCTCCCCAATAAAAACCACCTTAA
>NW_017306444.1:433420-450978 GCF_000935625.1 Nanorana parkeri | reverse complement strand
GCTAGGACTGCTTGTTCAATTCTGCACTGGCTGTTTGAACTCCCTCCTTCTGGATGCCACGTTACCTATTCCTCCCCATGGGTCTTGTAGCTCCGGGCAGGGCATGTAGCCACATCCTCACACTGCTTTATTCACTGATGTAAACCATCTTTGGCCCTGCCCCCCTTAAAACTCTGCCATGCAGGTCTTATGCTTATGTTTTTATACTTCAGATTCAAGCCTGTTTTGTAAGTTTGCCTATGATGTCATTAGGTCCTGTTTTTTTCGGTGACAGAACAAAGAACACCTGATTGGCAAAAACCTGTCTGTCATGTTGGTATGTCTCTAGTTTCTTTTTCTTGTCTGCCTGGCCTCCTAGTATGACCTGCAAATGTCATGCAATGCAGCCTAAGCAGGTTTTCTTGGTGAGGATGGTTTTCTTGGTGAGATTCATTCTCCTGGTTGCATGGAGGATCCTCACCAACTCTTGAGAAAAAGCGCTCAGTAACCACAGAAATGTATAGCCCTACTGTTTGTTAAATAGATAGTCAACAAAATGCTGCCTCCAAACAAAGCAACGTATAGAGATTTTCCTAATAACTACTAGTGTGAGCTTTATTTAAATGACTGTCTTTCAACCTCTTTATTTGACAACTGTTGAAATAAGATACCAACCACAAATCTGGAAGGCTAGCCTCAATATGTTCTGAGTAAATAGTGTTGTGCACATATAATACACCACTTCAGGATTTTGGATGTACTGAATATCTAAAACCATTTTTTATATAGGGTAGAGAAGGCTTAGTACCTCTGTCAGGTTTTTATTGCCAATTGTGGCTCACCTGGGAAGAATTACCTCCCAGACCTTTACTACGGTTGTTACCAAAACAGGTGGTGACTGTAAATCCAATGTAAATACATGTTTCAGTGACAGCTATGTAAGAGGGGATTTCCCTTTAAATTTGGAGATATTTTATAAGGGCCCACACCCTCCTAAAACCGCCCATGGCACTGCTATAACAAAAACCTCAAACATACCTGTTTTTCAGTAGTGTTCATTCTGGCCTGATGATGTCAGGTGTTCTATTTATGATGGCCTGATCCTAAATGCTGCAAAGAATGACTCCACACAATGATGTGGTTCTGCTCTCTGGAGCAATCTCCTGTGAGTCCAGGATGGGAGGTGACACCTTGATGCCTTGGGCTCACGGGTAGTGGATTAATTAATTTTGGCAGTCATTTAACCCAGGAAAGGAGCAGTGGCTAGGAGCTAGAATGGCAACGAGTGACAGCACAGGAAATCGGGTAAATATAACAGCTGGAGCAGTTTTTTTTAACAAGAGGCAAGGGTGCCCCTTGCCCCTAAATTTTTCAATTTATACCAAGCAGGACTTAATATGCCCTTTTATTATCTGGGGCAGAAAGTGAAGAGAACACAAGAGTAAACAAAAAAAAAACTGACAGGGATTTTAACCATTCCCTACTTTATAAAAGGTTTTTAGACCCTAAAACCCTTAACACTAGATGTAGCCTTAACACAATCCTCTACCATCCTAAACCTTTAACCTTATGGAACATTAGCTCTTAAAATGCTGTAACGGTGAATAGTGATGAGAATCACAGACTGATCAATTTTTAATCCTCTTGAACAGTGGCGTTAATATTGCAATGTAAATTTGTATGATCTTTGGAAAACTGCATTTAGGGACCCAGTCAATCATGATTTAGAAATACAGATTTGAACAAATATCTATGGATATATTTAGGAGACTATTAAAAAACATAATTTGCCAATTTGTCTGTTTTTTCGTGTTGCAAGTGTCTTGCACCCAGTTCTTACAGTGGTTACCCTGCGAACAAATGGTGGATTTGTAGCTAAAGTAGAAATATTCTTCAAAAATGAGGAGCACAGTACTCCCCCCTTGGGATGAGGCTGTAAAGCTCCTCTTGTCAGAAGGGTAATTCTTAGCTTAGAATGTCCTCACTATTACAGAACTGACCTGGGGACCTGGAACAAGCGTGAATATTAATTCAGATGTTTCCTGTCTTAACGGCTACAGACTTGTTCCAGTAACGTGTTAGGAGTGAAGATGACAACATGCACCTATAAAAACAAAACCGCAGTGGTGTTTTACATAGTATTGCTCTCTCAAGCTTGCTTTAAAGATGAACCCCTGGCATATTGCTAAATGCTTATTTGAAATATATAGGTAGGATCTGGTCTACATGCCAAATCATTTCTACTTCTGTGTATTTATATCTAAGATTTACATAGCCCTACCAGACAGCAGAGCCAAGGTGGTGACAGACTTTTCTTTATTCAATTAACAGATTACAGCTGGTAATTTCTCTGCCCCTTTCCTGTGATTGGATAATAAAGCAGCTGCAGTAGACTTAGGAGATCATTGCTGTGCTCTCTCTCTCTCAGCTTGTTCCTTATGAGCAAATGTTAATGCAACATACCTAATTGGCCCCTTCTGCTGTAACTAACTCTCCTAGGCTGTTTAAAAGAGGCGGATTCAGATAATTCATGCATTCAAAACAGAGATTTAGGTAATTACACTCCTTACATAGAGCAATAACATAAAGTGAATGTTATAGACCTCCTTATAAATCTTTGAAGATTAGCTATAATTTACAGGTGACATTATTGATTCTGCAACAATAATACTTTTTTTAATAGTTCTGCATACATATGTTTTGCTAGTTTCTACATGTACTTCTTCTAGAGCTCAACAGGGTATTTTCTACTGCAATGTACAAAATGCTGGCTTTGCATAGATCCGATTTCATAAATAATTTCATCATCTCTAGTGGATATATAACAAGATAAACTGTCTGACTTTGTCTGGACAATCTGCAATATGTAGTTATAATAATTACTTCTGGTCAACACAGCTATTGCTGTAGTTGAATAAATTTGCCATTCACATAGGAATCACTGCAAAATGTTGGTTTTATTATGTCTGTAAGCTATTTTCAGTTTGTTTTACGTATTTTGGGAAAACAACTATATTTGGAAATGAAAACTGGAAAGTTTACTACTCAACAAGCTAGAACATCACTTGTGTTGCATGACTATGAACAGAAAGCATCAAGCTAAGATCTGGAAAATGCCTTTAAATGTTAAGTCTACCAACATTTAATATATAATTGGACTTTGCAGGGTATTATACTATGCTGCTTTCTTAGGTTTGTCTTGGATACTCCTGTGGCAAAGCCAAGCTCTCCAGAGTTTCTAATTCTACTTGGCATATCCCTTCTTTACTTAGGAGACAATCAAGGCTATACAGCTAAAGGAGATATAACATTATCCCCTGTAGTGGGACTACAAAACATATATTAGCTAGAGAATAGTGATGGGCCGAACACCCCCGTGTTCAGTTCGTATTCGAACACCCGAACTGAGCCCTGATTGGGCAAAGTCTTGTACCTGACCCGTGGTCAGGTGCAAGTCTTTAACCAATTAGAGCTTCGGAGGGCTCTTTGCAGTATGGGACGTTGCGCGGTCGAACAGTCCCATAAAGTTCGGACCATCCCTACTAGAGAATATCAGATCCAAAGAATATCAGATGAAATATACAAATTAACTTTAATGCATGCTATGATGTTTCATAATTACGCACAGATACTTTAAAAATACCACTCTCTTAATATTTGTTGTTTCTACTTATTATGGATTCACTAAAAACTCAGAGTAGTACTAAAGGCTGTCTTTTTTTGCCGAAATGCATTCTCTGCATTAAGACAAAAAACAAGCAGCATTTTCCTAACAACCCCCCCCCCCTCCAGGTTGTGGGGAGGTTACTGAGGGCAGAGGAGTCATAGGCTCCTTCTGCCGTCAGTCAATCTATGGTCGGCCACACGCGTGGGGCAGGAATGGCCGTCGGCTAGCTGATGGAGGCACACGTGCAGGGGGAGTGGCGCTGGTGGTCTGGACACCACTTGAAAATGAGGAAATAAAATCTATCAAATGAAATATGTTTTTTATAGTAAGTCTGGCCCAGAACCAGAAAATGTAAACAAAAATGAAGGTTTAATGTTGCTTTAAATAGTTCTTGAGTCTGTCCTCATATTAGCTTCTTGTACTCCCCTGTACAGTATGATTTAGGTTGGTAGAGAAAAGGGCAGCTCTGCAAGCTAATTAGGCTTTACTACATTGCACAGCACACAGGGAGCTGGTTGACAGAATTGGACAGCACAGCGTTGACCTTGTCAATGTGCTATTGTTCCTTCACTATTCAATCATATTTTGGGGCAATATTTGACCACATTGTTTCATTTTAAATTCAATAGAAAACAGTAAGGTCAGATCCTGTCACTGCTGTCTGACAGAGATGTCTTAATTTAAAAAAAAAAAAAAAAACAGAACAAAATTAAATATTTGGTATGTAAGCCATTTCACTAAATGTAGTTCTTTCCCTTCCCATGCACTTTGAAGCATGGTTCTCTTTAGCTGTTGGTGATTGGCTTATAAACTCTTGTTTGAGGCTATAGAAGTCAGGGAATACTTGGATGGAGTAGGCCCCCTACATTCTTATGTGTTGGGTTGAAGCATAGCAAAATATTAATTTTACTGCATGTTACTGCAATGCAATGTAATGCACAGCAACACATGGCACTCATTTAGAAAAGCACCTGAATGCACATTACAATAGATGCTGATGGACAGCGTTAAAATAAAAAAGTGCACATATGTTTTTTGTTTCCATTGCTGTACACTGGTGACCTATTTAAAATAAACGGGCAGCCTTAATGCAAAACAGATTAATACCACAGTGGAATGGACAAATGTGAAGGGGCTCTTAGTCCTGAATGTTGTGTCATTTGCTGGATTTGATGCAATAATATAACTAAACCTGTTTGACCTTTCATTTTTTAACTAATCAATGTATTCATTTTGCCCTTATACCATTAAGTGTACAGGAAGTGGAAATATGGACTATTATGATACATGTTGTCCTAGGGAAAAATATCTAGGTCCAAAGTATAGTCTCAATCAGATCCATGCTCTTTGTCAGTGTTGAAAAAATATAAACGACTGCTGTGCATTGGACCAAAGAAGGTAAGTAAGCTGAAAGGGTGGTGAGGTTAGTGCTCTCTAGTTGAGGAGGGCTGTGGGTGGTGGATGGGGTTAACAATAGTTTAGTTCCCATGTGTCAATTACAAGGCCCGTGCGCCAGAAACGACGGCCACAAGACTTTATTAGGCCCACCAGTCTAGAGCTCAGCATCGCGCCATGCAGGGTTATTATTTTTTTTCTAGCGGACACAAAACACTTGGAGCGGCAATGCAGATGGCTGCCCACTGATCCTGCACCTCCGTCCTTGGCTGCATGTTCCTCCTTGGCCATATCTCCCTCCTGGGCCACAAGATTCTTCTCATCTGCACGTTCCTCCTCGCCTCTGCCTCTGGTCTCAGCGGCTCCGGTTAGTCCTTCTTTGTGTATCCAGGACTGACTGTGTGTGAGGGCACTACAAGTGTCAGCAGTCCCTGACCATTTAATGGACAGGAACTGCTAACATTTCTAGTGCCCTCACACATAGGACTGTCATATAATGGACAGGGACTGCTGACACTTGCAGTATCCTCACACACAGGACACTAGCACAGTCATATCATCATTATATGACAGTCCTGGTGTCCTGTGTGTGAGGGCACTACAAGTGTCAGCAGTCCCTGTCCATTACAAGGTGTGACAATTTAATTCCTGGAATGGACTGTAAAAAAAAAAAAATTGCTTACCTATACACTACCTATACATACTGAAGTGACTTTTCTAGACGACTGTGCTACTGCTGGAAACATTCCTGGAATTCGTTTTGCAAAATGCTGCCCAGTAGCTTTGTTGCGGTGCGCTGGATGTCCAGAATGTCATCAAATCTGTGTCCTTTTAAGGGATTTTTAAATTTTGGAAACAACTAAAAGTCGCAAAGTGCTAAGTCAAAGGGATAAGGTGGTTGGTCGATTTCTGGGCCAGGAACTTGCAAACATTTAAAGCATCATGTGCAGGAGCATTGTCTTGGTGGAGAATAAAAAACGATATCAGTTTATGAAAGTGATGAATTTTCTGTGTTGTAGCCCTTTAAGAAATGCTAATGGGAGGAAATTCCCCAATATGATATAATCTATTGGCGTGTTAATGTTGTGGCACTGCCACAATCCAGCTTAGTTTTATGTTCTAAGCTGGCCTAGAGCAATAAGTTCTTTGAAAACAAAAATGTTAAGAGAAAGCTGTGTTTTTACTTTAGCTGTCACCACCCTGTTTAATCTTACACTGTCCTTATGATGTAAATTCATTTCATAACATTGTTTTGTCTCCCTCTTTTGTTTTCCCTTCAAATGCTTCTGTCAGTCACATTCCATTGAGGCACGAGCTGCCAGAAGACCATATTGAACGGAGCATCTAGAAGAAACACGTGCTGTGAATCTTAGGAAATACGCACAGCTGGGAGAGCGTTCAGATACAATTAAAGCTTATTATGAACAAATAGACAATATACACAAGCCTATAGTGCATACAGGTAAATCAAAACACAATGCAGTCCAAAAGCATCCACATTATTCACGGCTGGACCATGCATTTTGCTTGGATGAAATTGTATATTGTATTTATGTCAAACAGGGACATTTAAACAGAAAAAAATAATTTGGAAAGAAAAATTGCAGCAAAATCTTAGTTGTGTTTAATGGGAAAACACAAAACAGCTGCTTCTAATAAGATGATTAGAATGTATATAGAGATAACAAGGGAGTGTATGTGTAGTTTTGCGGTGTCATTGGTGAGGTCATTGTATTAGTGTAATTGCTCTACAAAAGTCTATGGCCAGATGGGGCCAGGGTTCTAGTTATCTATTTTCCCTTTAAAGTATTAAATACCATTATATAGTATTAGCATTGTATTTCATTAAATGCCTTTTCCAAGACGTATGGAAATGCCTTGTTTCCATATAAGTTGCCTCTTAAAGCTGGTAAAATCAAAAGCTACTCTTGTAGAGGTTCTGTCCTGCACTGCAAGGGTGAAATTATGTGTTTTGAAATGATGTGTTTTGTTTAGGGGCAACATAAAAGCAGTTTTATTTAGCATAGCCCTGGTTTCCCCAGCAGCTAGTGATCTCCCCTACTCTCTGATGCTCCAGGTTGTGGGCAGGGCCCTTGGCACGCTTACTTACACAATACAAGACTGCGGATTCTGCATTGTAAATGATGACATTAGAGTGTCTGTGACTGACAGAGAGGTGAAGAGAAGGAGTTTTAAAGGACTGGTCAAACAGCTGGGAAGAAGAGGTGTGCTGAGAACAAAAGTCAGCCCCAAGAGCAAATGGTCAATAACATAAAGTGAATGCTCTGTGTTCAGCAACCCAAACCTAAAAAGGTCAACATAGAATAAATAATCTATAAAAGAAATGAAAATCCTAAAATACCACCCCGAAAACAAAAGCCCACTTTTTTAAATTGATGCCCCTATTAATAAAAAGGCAGTAAAGGGGTTGATTGATCAAAGAGCTAGCAATCAATACTAAAGTACAATGTATTGTCCCTAATACTTCCCTAGGCAGTTTCTCACCTTGACCTATGCTTGCCCAGCTTCCAATTCACTGACACAATGGTTGCAATGTTCACTCCTCCCTTTTATAGTGATGGAGCTGGCATAACCAACAGCTCCCGTATTGGCCCTTCTAAGTTTGCTGATCATAGTTCAAAGGCCATGGAGTGCATTATGGTAAAAAAAAAATATCCTGGGCGAACCTGCACATAAATTCACCAGTATTATGAATTTCAAACCAACAGGATTTGCCTTGAACATATGGTAGCAGCGAACCCAACCCTCATGCATAATGGAGAGAAAAGTCGGAAGCATTCTTAGGATTGTTTTCAAATCTTCATTTAGCTAGATGACAACATTTAGAAGCATTGCATATATAAACTTCAACTTTAACACCCATATTCTTTTTTAAATGAACAACAATTGTATTGGTGTCTGAGTTCTGGCTTGTAGTTTTCCCGGACAAAACTTATTAATCAAATGGAACAACATGATCAGAGGCGGCTCTCTAATTAGGCAAATTAGGCGGTCGCCTTAGGCCTTGCGCTCCCGAAGGCCTCGCGGCCGCCTAGTTTGCCCTATTAGAACGGCAGCCAGGTAGCCGTTCTAATAATCTCAATAATCTCCAATCTCAGTTTGACAGTGACAGGACTGACCACTCACCTGTTTCCTCGATCGTTGCGCGGACCATCGGCTCGGTCTTCTGGAGTTTAACTTCAGAAGCCGACGGAGACATCGTTCTGCCAGCTCCAGCCTCCCGCCCGCAAGAAGACACGGCCAGCACAGCACAGTAATGGAGTGGCAGCCTGGAGAGCCCTGTGGAAAGCAGGTGAGAGCCCTAGTTTAACCAGGGCTCTGTGGGATCTCCCGAGGACCCTGTGGCGAACATAGCAGCCACAACAGATCTAAAGGTTATAGGAAAGTTTACTCTTAAAAAAAATAAAACTAAAGCTAAAGTCATAGTTGCCATTAAATTTAGGCAATCCCCTTAATTAAAAAAAGTCAGTCAGGCCTAAAGTGAGAGGCAGAGGGTTTAAATGTGGGGGTACTGCGGTAGAGCATGATCAGCAGGACAAATATGTGGTTTGGCCATACCATCTAGAGTCAGGGCATGTCTGCCTTTTCTATTTCAGAGTGGCCATGCTATACACCCACAGCAAATTCAGGAGGTAAGGAAGTGGCTGACAATGCCTTTCTTTTCTTCCCCCTCTAAGGCACAGAGCAGCTAGTGGTCTGCAAGTGTTGCAAATGCCCCCTTTTCCTCTGCAGGAGGAAACTGCAGGAGGATGATCTTGGTCATGTGCAGACATTCCTAATTTCAGAAATTGAGAATGAGTAATATATCGCCATGACCATAGAGAAAGAGGATGGTTCAGCCACACAGCAGTCAGGGGACATCATGCAGGGAGCTGCAAGACAGTAAGTGGAGCTCCAGCAATAAGGAGGGGGTGGCTGATGAGATGACCTTCCATGGGTGCCACTATTTGGAGGAGGAAAGTTCTAAGGGAGAGGCACAACAACAGCAAAGATAGATTTAAACCTATCTGGCAACGCTGCCCCAAAGGTACAGGACACTGCTATCACCAGGGCCAATCCAGAAAGCTCTGTAGTGTGTGCTATTTTTTACGTATCTTATGCTAGTAAGGAGGGAAAAAATGTTCACTAATCTCCCACATGCCAAGCACGGTAATGCCAGCTTGACAAAACTGCTGACTTTGCAGGTACCCAGCCACTATTAACTTGCCCAGAAGTCCATCCCAGCCCTTCACCAGCATGTGTTATGTAATGTGTCTGTCTCACTGGACCACGCTGTCAGCGGCAGGGTACACATGACAATGGACATGTAATCCAGTAAGCATGGACTACATATCCTTCATGACACACTAGGTCAATCTTCTCATGGCTGGGAAGATTGCAGGACGTGGTACACTGCTGGAGCTGGTGGTACTGCCATTTGTCCTGTTTGATGGTTACAACGCAGTCACCTATACCCTCTCCTGCTCTCTGGCCTCATCCTCCAACTTCCAGCAGTACCCCCAAGTGGCCAGAGCATTCACAACATCCCAGGCTAAATGCTTCCATGTTGTGCTGCAGCTCATATGTCTGGGAGACAGGAGCCACACTGAGTCAGAGTTGCTGGCAGCTCTCCAGGCCAAGAGGTGTATTATGCAATACCATCTTTAGCCAGGCAAGATTATGTGTGGTAATGGCATTGAGGTAATGGCACATGTACCACCTTCTCCCTCTACTCCTCCTCCCCCTTTCAGTACTTCCTCCTCCATCCCCTTCTTTTGTGATTATGGCACAAGGAGAGGTTAAGGGGAGCTGGGGTTCAATCAACTATTTTGTACAGGAAAAAAGAAATCTGTGCTGCTGTAAAATGTTATTAAAGTATTAAATCCTCACAAAATTAATGTTTTTCTTTATTGCAGCAAACAATTGAATGCATAATTAATTGATTGTTTTGTTATGTGTATGACCAACATAACACTGTGAACATGCTTACAGGAGGGGCTAGCATAGTAAATTACCTAATCAATGTAATGCTACTTCTTTATTGTCCAGTCATTAGGTTTGGGGATGTTCATGCACAAGCTGTATAGCATAACCACAGAAGAAAAAAATGTGGTTGTCCACCTGGCTATGTTGCCTGTAAGGGTGTCTAGATTCACCAACAGAATTATGAATCCTTTGGCCAGTAAAAAAAATTATAATAAATTACAAGTATTTTAACTGTGTACTTAGTTGTTCGCCTGAAGTTCAGCATTAGCCACTTGCCCCCTGGTGACCGTACATAAACCACCAGACAGGCGGGTGGGGATTTTAAAGCATCCTTGTGCCGGAGCAAGAGAGGGAAACTGTCAAAATTTGAAACAGCCATCGATGGCTGTTTACATACATGCAGTCCTGTAGCTGTAGAGAGACCCAATCGCTTGTATGTTGTGCCTTTATGGGCCCCCTGCCACCAATCCCGGGCTCTCTGTGCCACGTGCAGGCCCTGGACCAGCACGGCATCTCTTTGCAGGGAGATGGGAGGGAGCTGAATACACGATCTCCCTCTGATCTCCCCTCCAGGGTTGTGAATGCGGACGTGATGTTGATGTGATTTTAAGGGCTTGCACAATTTTAAAGCTTGACGTGTTTGGTGTCTATTTAACCTCCATGGCGGTATGATTATGCATGATTTTAGCATGCCAAAGCGGTACATTGTTTTTCATGGCAATTTGTTGTTTTATATTGTAGGCCTGTAATTCTTAGTAAATCTTATGAATAACGAACCTAAATCTGTCCAAACAAGAGTCCAGTAGGCATCCCAGGTATGATAAAGTTTGAAACACGAAATCATAAATGATAATATAATAAATAATTATAAGAAATGATAATATAATAAATAATTATAAAAAATTATAATATAATAATTAAAAAAATGGTCCAGTAAATGGGAATTCTGGGGGCGCTGCCTGATCCGTACCACAGTCAATAGAGTACCAAGTTCGCACATCACTGAGCTCGGTCGCAGAATCGTCGCTGTTTTAGGTCAAAAGCGGTTTTAGACCAGGTAGAAAACAGCGATAGTAAATTAGAACTACTTGCAGAATTGAGTGATAGCGATTCGTTGGGAAATTCCTCAACAGACACTGAAAGTGAGGACAGCGAGGATTCTGCGACCGAGCTCAGTGATGTGCGAACTTGGTACTTTATTTACTGTGGTACGGATCAGGCAACGACCCCAGAATTCCCATTTACTGGACCATTTTTTTAATTATTTTATTATAATTTTTTATAATTATTTATTATATTATAATTTCTTATAATTGTGAAAAAGTGTCAGGCAGGGCACTGGACAAAGCTCTATGGACAAAATTGAAGTGAAATAGTTTGATACATATATGTAATTATAGCAGATTACATTGTATTGTGTGTATTCTGTGTAAATGTCATGTTTGCACTTTTGAATTTCCTGCCTTTTCCGTGACGCCCGAAAAACGAAACTGGAAGCCGAATGCCGGCATCGGCTAATCTTTTAAAGCATCGCCTATGGCCAATTTTGGGTATGGTGGCTTTTTTGCGATTTCACGGGCGCGCGCAATTTTAAGGCTTGACATGTTTGGTGTCTATTTACCTGACGTGACCCCGCCTTTCATATTTTATCAAAAAATTGGATAATAATAAATGTTTCATAACATAATAAAATGTTTGGTAATTTTTTTGTTTTACAGTAAAAAAAATATAAAACCCCAGTGGTAATTAAACACCACCAAAAATACCTCTATCTATTCCAAAAAAATTATATAAAAAAAATTTCCGAATAATGTTGTAGGACTGAATAAATGTCAGTCAAAGTACTGCAGCGCTGAATACTGAAAAATGGCCTGGACAGAAAGGGGGATTAAAATTCTATGTTACTCAAACCTTTACATACGTATGTTTGTTATTTTAACAGGTTTAAACACTTTCCCTTAAAGGAGAACTATAGGGTAAGTGTTTTTCCCCATAATTCTCGTAAGGGTCATGGGAAGACATAAAATAGCGTCCTCCCATGACCCAAAGCTCAGTATATCACGAGCTACGGCTTGCAGTATACCGAGACTGCCACAGCCGGGACGGATCCCAACATTACTGTCGAGATCCACCCAGCTGCGTGCAGGGCCGGTGCAAGGATTTTTGCCAACTCAGGCGAAGGTGCATTTGTCCCCCCCCCCCTCCACGCGAACGCACGCCTACTTAATAATATAGTCTATTGCTGGGACTTGCAGTCCTGCATAGTTGGTGCTATTCTGCATCGCTGTATAATCATTATACAGCAATGCAGAATGCCACCAGCTTTATATGACTACGTCCCAGCAATACATTAAAAATGTAAAAATGTAAATAATCAGAACAGCTTTTTGCTGCATGTGGGGCGGGAGGGGGCGTGGTGGTGCATTGTATTCAACCGATTGCATGCCCCCCGCCCGCAGTGCAATCGAACGTGTGGCAAAACCTTGCCCTATTTTTTGTGTTTGCAGTTAAACGGAACGCGGGGGTAGTGATCGCGGAGTGTTCCAGCAGCTAATACACACAAATACATGAACACAGTGACACACACACACCACATGAACACAGTGACACACACACACATACTGTACATACATACATACATACATAAAGAAACACAGTGACACATGCATAAACACAGTGACACACACACAGATACATACTGTACATGAACACAGTGACACACATGCATAAACACAGTGACACACACACACACACACACACATACATATATACATGAACACAGTGACATGCATACATACATACATACATACATACATACATACATACATACACAAACACAGTGACACATGCATAAACACAGTGGCACAAACACACATACATACATGAACACAGTGACACACATACATACATACATACATACATACATACACACATAAACACAGTGGCACATGCATAAATACTGTGACACACACACACATACATACGGTATGTGTTCACTCACTTCCCGATCTATTGAGCCGAAGTGTGACAGTTTCATTGTCAAACGTTGGCTCGAGCTATGAGGTTGAGTGAAAATAACTCACCTCATAGTTCTCCTTTAACTTATATTGTGACTTCACTTTTTTAATTTTAAACTATCACAGAGCATTTTTTTTGTTATTAACAAGTTTTCCATTTTATTGAGTATACAAAAAGAAATACACACAATACAGAGGACATTGCCATTTGCACATTATATGTGGTAAGCATGCATAATGAATTCGTCGTAGTAATAACATCATATCATCAAGAGGTAAATATGTCCGATCCTGGAGAAGAAACATACATCTTTGCTATCAACAAACAAGGACAAGAGCATGTCATTTGTAGACAGCTCTTACTTATAGAGTTGCATTGTACCTAGGCATCAGTGAATGCAAAGACTCGATTCATGGATGGCAAAATCTGTAATGCATGGCTAATAGTCCAAACCTTATGTGTATAAAAGAACAAAAGAACAGAAGAGAGAAGTTAGAGGTGGATGGAAAAGGCAGGGAAGAAGGGTGGAGAGTAGTAACTGGAAACCGACTCCATCCAAGGACTCCACATAGTGATCCGGAGTCCATCCTACTACTGTGCATGTTTTTATTCAATGGAATCAGCATTTTCCAACTCATCCCATGCTTCCCAAACTTTTTTTTAGGGCCATTAATCACTGATAACACTAAACTGATGAGCAGTAAAATCTTTTAAAGCATCGCCTATGGCCAATTTTGGGTATGGTGGCTTTTTTGCGATTTCACGGGCGCGCGCAATTTTAAGGCTTGACATGTTTGGTGTCTATTTACCTGACGTGACCCCGCCTTTCATATTTTATCAAAAAATTGGATAATAATAAATGTTTCATAACATAATAAAATGTTTGGTAATTTTTTTGTTTTACAGTAAAAAAAATATAAAACCCCAGTGGTAATTAAACACCACCAAAAATACCTCTATCTATTCCAAAAAAATTATATAAAAAAAATTTCCGAATAATGTTGTAGGACTGAATAAATGTCAGTCAAAGTACTGCAGCGCTGAATACTGAAAAATGGCCTGGACAGAAAGGGGGATTAAAATTCTATGTTACTCAAACCTTTACATACGTATGGTTGGTATTTTAACAGGTTTAAACACTTTCCCTTAAAGGAGAACTATAGGGTAAGTGTTTTTCCCCATAATTCTCGTAAGGGTCATGGGAAGACATAAAATAGCGTCCTCCCATGACCCAAAGCTCAGTATATCACGAGCTACGGCTTGCAGTATACCGAGACTGCCACAGCC
Organism: Nanorana parkeri; assembly: GCF_000935625.1. NCBI lineage: Eukaryota > Metazoa > Chordata > Amphibia > Anura > Dicroglossidae > Nanorana > Nanorana parkeri. Next base: position 436,646 of record NW_017306444.1, on the reverse strand, counting down.
GGGACGGATCCCAACATTACTGTCGAGATCCACCCAGCTGCGTGCAGGGCCGGTGCAAGGATTTTTGCCAACTCAGGCGAAGGTGCATTTGTCCCCCCCCCCTCCACGCGAACGCACGCCTACTTAATAATATAGTCTATTGCTGGGACTTGCAGTCCTGCATAGTTGGTGCTATTCTGCATCGCTGTATAATCATTATACAGCAATGCAGAATGCCACCAGCTTTATATGACTACGTCCCAGCAATACATTAAAAATGTAAAAATGTAAATAATCAGAACAGCTTTTTGCTGCATGTGGGGCGGGAGGGGGCGTGGTGGTGCATTGTATTCAACCGATTGCATGCCCCCCGCCCGCAGTGCAATCGAACGTGTGGCAAAACCTTGCCCTATTTTTTGTGTTTGCAGTTAAACGGAACGCGGGGGTAGTGATCGCGGAGTGTTCCAGCAGCTAATACACACAAATACATGAACACAGTGACACACACACACCACATGAACACAGTGACACACACACACATACTGTACATACATACATACATACATAAAGAAACACAGTGACACATGCATAAACACAGTGACACACACACAGATACATACTGTACATGAACACAGTGACACACATGCATAAACACAGTGACACACACACACACACACACACATACATATATACATGAACACAGTGACATGCATACATACATACATACATACATACACAAACACAGTGACACATGCATAAACACAGTGGCACAAACACACATACATACATGAACACAGTGACACACATACATACATACATACATACACACATAAACACAGTGGCACATGCATAAATACTGTGACACACACACACATACATACGGTATGTGTTCACTCACTTCCCGATCTATTGAGCCGAAGTGTGACAGTTTCATTGTCAAACGTTGGCTCGAGCTATGAGGTTGAGTGAAAATAACTCACCTCATAGTTCTCCTTTAACTTATATTGTGACTTCACTTTTTTAATTTTAAACTATCACAGAGCATTTTTTTTGTTATTAACAAGTTTTCCATTTTATTGAGTATACAAAAAGAAATACACACAATACAGAGGACATTGCCATTTGCACATTATATGTGGTAAGCATGCATAATGAATTCGTCGTAGTAATAACATCATATCATCAAGAGGTAAATATGTCCGATCCTGGAGAAGAAACATACATCTTTGCTATCAACAAACAAGGACAAGAGCATGTCATTTGTAGACAGCTCTTACTTATAGAGTTGCATTGTACCTAGGCATCAGTGAATGCAAAGACTCGATTCATGGATGGCAAAATCTGTAATGCATGGCTAATAGTCCAAACCTTATGTGTATAAAAGAACAAAAGAACAGAAGAGAGAAGTTAGAGGTGGATGGAAAAGGCAGGGAAGAAGGGTGGAGAGTAGTAACTGGAAACCGACTCCATCCAAGGACTCCACATAGTGATCCGGAGTCCATCCTACTACTGTGCATGTTTTTATTCAATGGAATCAGCATTTTCCAACTCATCCCATGCTTCCCAAACTTTGTTGTAGGAGGGCATGATGTTATATAATCGGGCCGTCAAGTATTCAATTTTTTGGACGTTTTTAATTCTAGCATATAGATCCATGTCAGAGGGAGGAGCACTGCGCCTCCAATGTAGGGCTATAAGGCAGCGGGCAGCTGTCAACACATGGATTCTCCCATCTATGGGTCCCTTACATTGTGAAGGCCTAGTAAGTAATTCAAGGGGGCTAGGGGAATTGTACGCTTCAGAAGACTCTCCAGCAGAGTCTGGACCCTCCTCCAAAAAGGTTTGAGACAACTACATTGCCAGAAGATATGGTAGAGGGATCCGGTCTGGGACATACATCTCCAACACAGAGATGAGATATTAGTAATAAGGCTATGAAGGAATTCGGGGGTGTGATACCAATGATACAGCACCTTATACTGATTTTCCTTGTAGATGGAGCAGATGGAGGACTGGGATGCAAATCTCCATATACTTTCCCATTGACTCTGCGTGATTTGTATTCCCAGCACACCAAAGCCCAGCACACCCGTAGGGTTTTGGTGATGGACTGGACAAGATGTTTAATCTGAAGGTACGCAAAAAGGGTTTTTGAGGTCTGGGTACGGGTATATGACCCCAGATGACATATTTACAATGTCCTTAAAGCAGAAAAGATGTTTCTCCACCCAGGGAAAGGACCACGCTCCCTCGAGGCTAGCTGGGAGGGAGGGGGTGTACAAGAAAGAGGTCATGCGTGACTGCGGGGGGATAGGTTGTAAGCCACTTTAGACTTAAGCCTCACAGAGCATTTTGATTGCTAAGATATAGTATTGCTGACTGTAGGTGGAAAAAATGCTGCCCTTCTCACATTTTACACTGTGACATTAGTACATTGTGTTAAAGTTCTGTGACATTAGTACATTGTGTTAATGTTCTGCACCCATTTATACAAATGCATGACATTTCAAAGGTCTTTAGAAATTTTGCTCTATATTATGTGGTTCAGACACAGAACATTTTTGATTTGCTTAGTTTCAACAATCTCATCTCACTGTACAAGTTAATTCCCATTAAAAACAGTTCTTCAATACTCCTAACCATGTTCACTGCCCTAGGGAATTGCTGACACAAAAGGATGATTTATATTTTTTGGTCTCTGAATATTTCAGAAAATGAATGGTTTTATAAAATGTCAATTTTTGTTTTATGAAAGGAAAAAAAAGTAATGACATTGAGCTTTACATTGTTAAGGCTATATATCTAAAAGATAAACAATTCAATCCAACAGAAAAGGCATAAAATGAAAATAAACATTGTAAATAGATTTCCCAAAGGATAATTCTACTAATGGTGACCTCGCTGGTTAGGACAACTCTGTTACTGCCATCTACCTACATTTGTTTTGCATCCAAAACTTGAATATTACCTCTTCAGCTCAACAGATTATCTGTACCCTGGGGCTCATGTGCCTAAAATATTCCAAAGCTCAAGTTTTGGGACAGTTGTAAAGAGGTGACTCTTGTTATATCGAAATTCATTCAACTTATTAAAGGAGAACTATGAGGTGAGTGCTTTTCACTCACCTCATAGTCAGAGCCTACCTGTGACAATGAGACTGTCACAGGTCGGCTCAGTAGATTGGGAAGTGAGCGAACACATACCGGCGTTCGCTCACTTCTCGATCCTGTCACGGCTCTCTGCCGTG
>NW_017306444.1:407196-433023 GCF_000935625.1 Nanorana parkeri | reverse complement strand
AATATATGTTATTTAAATAAGAAATAAGGCTAGCATAAGTACCTGAAATTTACTTTAATTTCCTGCAGAACAGGATATAGACTAAGCATTTTGAGCCACCAAGGTTCTGCATTATAATGCTGTTAGTCTAGCACTAGGGCTTCTATTTGTAACTGTTTTTTACAAAAGATTCACAAAACTTCCACCTGAGATTTACACATTTTTAATCGGGGTGTGGAGCAAAACTTAGATCCTAATTTGTTTATTTTTTTCTGGAGTGTTATGCACAACTAGATTATATTTGTGTTATTCCCAAGAGACCATAGTTTGTATTATCCCCAAGAGGCCATGTGGTTGACAGAGCAGCAAGTGTAAAGACAGAATAAAATAAAACTTAATATGAGAACATATTAGACAATTTCGTAAATAGGCTTGCATATGTATACAATTGAGCATTTAAAACCTGGCTTAAAGGAGAACTATGGGGTCAGTGTTTCCCCCCATATTTCTCCAAAGGGTCACGTGAGGACACAAACTAGCATCCTCCCGTGACCCAAAGCTCAGTATACTGCGAGCTACAGCTTGCGTTATACTGAGACCGCCGCAGTTGGTACTGATACCGACATTACTGTCGAGATCCACCCAGCTGTGTGATTGACAGCTGGCTCTACCCTTCTAGAGGCAGAGCCAGCTGTACACGCCCCCTCCCCTGTCCGTTCCCCCAGTCAGCGCTGGAGGATCGGAGCGTGGAGGGGGGGAAATCCCTGCATGGAGCCGTGATTGACAGTCACTGCTCTCTGCTATGTGTTCGCTCACTTCTCGATCTATTGAGCCGACGTGTGACAGTTTCATTGTCACACGTCGGCTTAAACTATGAGGTTGAGTGAAAATCACTCACCTCATAGTTCTCCTTTAAGCCCAGTAATGCCTGGTTCTATTAAAGTTCTGCAATGTGTTGCTTTTGGCTGCGGGAGGAGAGGACATGGCGATCTATCAGTGATCGCTACGCGATCTACTGGTAGATCGCGATTGACCTTGTGGGCACCCCTGATCTAGACGATCTGTCATTTTCCACACATAGAAAACTAGATCAAATGTCTAAAACAGTAAATTATCTTTGTGATAAAGTGGATGATTTGGAAAATCGTTCCCGCAGAAATAACATAAGGGTCATAGGCCTACCTGAATCTGTCAAGCCAGCTGACCTAGCCCACTTTTGTTCATCAGTCATACCACAGGCACCGGGATCAGCACAGCCTTATAAAGTGGAGAGGGCACACAGAGTGGGCTCCCCCAGAGATGACATCAACACTAAACCCAGGCCAGTGATTGTCCGATATCTGGACTATTCTGAAAAAAATCTACTACTCCAGACTTACCGCTCACAACGCAATCTGGTAGCAGGGGGGCACAAGTTACTATTATTCGCGACTATTCAGCTGAGCTTATGAAGCAGCGGAAAGCCTTCCACAAGGTGTGTCAGCTGCTGGAGAACAAACGGCTTAAATTTACCCTCGCATACCCAGCAACGCTGAAACTCTCCTCTCCAGAGTGGAGACCACTACAATTTACTTCCCCCGAACAAGCCAAGAAATATATATATTAGCTCGATCAATGACATATCACCTCCATCTCCTAGCAAGAGCTCCCCCAGGAAAAAGAAGGCCTAATCGACCGAGGGACACTTCTGCTGAGTTATACTTCTCATCGTGCGCAGAGGCGCTGATTGTTACGCTGACGTCGCAAAAGTTTTACCTCCCATTGTTTCGGTTGTTTTTACTGGGTGTTCTAACACAATTGTTATTACTAAGTCGTTTCCATTGGCGGGACGGGACCCCCATCTCGCCTTCACATTTTTCAGTATGCACTTGCTCTGTGAGTGCAGCCATCTTGTGCTGACCTGCATCAGAGCGCAGCTCACACTCACGACATCTGGAAAAAAGGTAGTCACGATTGGACTACAGTTGTAATCTTTGTTGACTCTACTCTTTCGATTTTTTCTTTTTCTTTTTATATTGTCTTATACTTCCTGGATCCTCAACTGGCTGTATCTTCACCCTCCTACACAAGTTGCTCGACCTAAAACTCTTGGGTCGGGAGGGTTGCCATGGGGCCCTCCCTCCTACTTGGAATCGTTCTGGATTAATGCACCACTTCTCCTATGCATCGTTCACTTTGGAGACCTGACCACTGGTCGCATGGGGAGCAAAGGGACACCTTCATGCGATCACACTCATAAGAACACTTCTACCTCGATTGAGGCACCACTACTCTTATACCCCCAACCATAGGAACCCCCTTGAGGATTATCACATGGAATGTCAAAGGGCTATGCTCTCCCAACAAACGACGCCAGATTATTAGACATTTACACAAATTAAAAGCAGATGTAGCTCTACTCCAGGAGACATTTTGCGGATGCGGCAGTCGTCGGTAGGAACGGCAATAGGTGCCCCGGCTAATGGCAGGAAGGCGGGTGTGATCACCCTTATTAACAAATCCCTGCCTCATACCATGCTTTCTCATGACGTGGATACAGTAGGAGGAAGATGATCCCACATCTCTCTATCCCTGGGAGACGCCACTCTAGAACTTTGGAACGTGTACGGCCCCAACCAGGATAATAAAACCTTCTGCGAATCTTTATCGACACAAACACGCTCCTGCATTTCAACATTTTGATCGGTGCAGACTTTTATTGCCACGCCAAATACTCTGGAAGACCGATCTTGGGAACTCAGATCTACCCCCCTCCCCACGATTGGGCCTCAAGACAAACACTTACAGGACATGATACAGTCGAGTGACCTTTCAGACGTTTGGAGACACCATCATCCCTTGGACAGGGAATATACCCACTTTTTGCATGCCCTATCCCGAATAGACATATTCCTGGCAGCTCCTCACCTCTTACCGAAAATCGAATCGGTCACCATAGAAGACATGCTGATTTCTGACCACGCCCCAGTGGTGGCTACCCTCCAAGGCCTTGGAGGTTCCTCTCCCCCCGGATATGGCGATTTCCAGCTTATTTGTATAAGGATGATAACTTCATTTCTATGCTTAAAATGTGGTGGTTAGAGTTTGCATCAGATAATATCTCACATGCAACTAATTACACTCTTTTCTGGGAAACAGCGAAAGCTGTCCTTCGCGGACGTATATTGGCCTACGTTACTTCCCGGAAACGAATAACTAGAAAGAAATATGTGGAAGCATGTATGGCGGCCAGGGAATCCTATCTGCAATATAAATTGTCCCCATCTCACCAGACTAGAATTCCATGGATACAGTCCAAGCAAATCTGCGATCATTGGATACAACAATACGACACTATGTTGAGATCCCGCAAAGATGCAGATCTATTTAAATTTGGAAATAAGACTGGGAAACTGCTGGCCAACCTTGACAGACCCTCAGGGAAAGATTCACTCTGACCCTACCAAAATATGCACATTGTTCAGTGACTTTTATCGATCCTTATACGCTGCTGACGCGACAGACCTCCACGCTGGCCAGTCTTTTCTAAACTCAATACCCCTTCCCTCCCTCTCCCCCGAGGATCTGGAGTATTTGAATGGTGACATCACCCAGGAGGAATTGACCAACGTTATTCACGACTCCCCACGACACAAAGCACCAGGCCCTGATGGTTTGACCACAGAGTTCTATAAAATTCTCACGGAAGAAGTTAATCCTCACTTTACTGCATTATTCAACTCCATCTTACATGACGGTCAATACCCACCAACATTTAATGACACCTATATTAGGCTGATTCCTAAAAAAGATAAAGACCCGTTTTCGCCAGCTTCCCACCGCCCAATATCCCTATTCAACCAGGACGCAAAACTGCTCTCAAAAATCCTCGCGAACAGACTAGCTGCCATTTTACCGAAACTTATTTCTACTGATCAGGTTGGTTTTGTTTCCGGACGCTCAGCTGTTATGAATGTCCGCAAAATAATCTCCTCTTTTTGATGCCTATTACGTCTACCCCGGCCTTCCCAGCCGGGCTCGACTCAAAAGCTTTCAGGGGCTGGGAACTTCTGGGTATCCATACCCTGCAAGACATACTGACACCTCAGGGACACTGCAAGACCCTCCTCACCTTGTGCAAGGAACACCGCGTTCCCCCAACACACTTTTTGAAGCACGCCCAGATACATCACTTTCTGCTGAAAAACCTCCCTCCCGCTAGCACTGGACTACAATACTCCCAATTCCACGCGCTACTCTCCTCACCAACCCGCAAACTACCTCTTTCCTTTTTGTACCAACACATATACTCCCACATTGCCTCATCACTACCTCCAATCCTTCCTTTCTACATAGCCAAGTGGGCCGACCTGCTCCTTCTAACTCCAGAAGACACACATTCTGTCATACTGTCAGGTTGGAGACACCTGAGGAAAGCAATAACTAGTGAAGCATGGAGGGAAGTACAATTCAAATTGATACACAGAGCCTATTATGGCTTCAACTTTAACTCACCCAATAATCCTCCAGGCTGGTTGACCCATTGTCCAAAATGCCAATTACCGATGCCTAACCTAACCCACCTTATATGGCTATGTCCCTTTATCCAATCCCTATGGACTGAAATCATTGCCTTCATGAATATGAAATCGGACAGACAGAGAATGCCTTCCCCTGACATCTGCCTATTTCACTCCCCTTCCCCAGACTCTGTCACACCACATCCCTCCCTCACTCGGTGGGAACACCTCTGCATCTTAAGTACGAAGAAGGCCATATTGACCGACCGGCTGTCTCCTACTCTGCCCACACTCAGTACATTTAATGTCATAATTCACAGACTCATGCTACTGGATAAACTAAGCGCACATTTCGATCTTCATCTCACAGGTAGATTCTTCGATACCTGGTCCAGGTATTTAACGTCTGAACTCCCTGCACAACAATTACAAGATATTATGACTACCTTCCAATACTCCTTATGGTTTCTCTGCGCCAAACTTGACGGATCCCTCGGAGCACTAGATGTTCTCTGATAATCCTTAAGACTTCCCGACATTCCTTAGGCCCTCTCTACACAAAAGTGGTTCTACGATCTCTCCCCCCCTCCACTAATCCAGCGATTCCTTTCATCAGAACATTCACTTGAATGATCCAAGATCAGTTACAGTATTGATATCTTTTTTTTTTCTTCTTCTTTCTTTGAATTGATGATTTGCTTATTTCTGTTTTCACATAGTGATCTATGGACTACATATCTTAAGGTGAAGTTCCCTATGCCACACACGCACGTTAAATTTGCGGCAATGTATATGGTTCTGTATTTTATCCTCACCACATGTTGTGAACACATTCTGATTTCGTTATGAAAATGTCTCATCCCTATGTAACCTGCAATAATAACAATAAAAATTGATATGCTAAAAAAAAAGACTAACACAGCTTTCAGTAATGGCAAGTGTTTTTGTGTATTCTCTCTTCCATTTAAAAAATGGCTTGTCGTCTAAGAGTACCTTATCAATCATGTGCAGCAGTGCTGGACATTTATCAGGTACCTCCCAGAATCTAAATTACAACAATGTATCTTCTTAGGTGCCCATACACCTTACAAACATCGCAAGACTCTTGTGCACACCGGCCCGTGCGGCATTAGTCTTACGAGCAGGCCACAAACCCGCCGACAATCGCACGACATGGACATTTATCAGGAACCTCCCAGAATCTAAATTACAACAATGTATCTTCTTAAGGTGCCCATACACCTTACAACCATCGCAAGACTCTTGCGCACACTGGCCCGTGCGGCATTAGTCTTACAAGCAGGCCACAAACCCGCCGACAATTGCACGATTCTTGGCGGGCTTTCAAACCTGCTCGTAAGACAAAACACGTGCGAACCGTACAATTGAAACGGTTGCACGCCTTCCATACACCTTCCGATTATCGTACGATTGCGGGATTTCCAAGTGTAAAGTGCCAAGTGTAAAGTTTGGTGGAGGAGGATTATGATGTGGGGTTGTTTTTCATGGGGTATGCTTGGCCCCTTAGTTCCAGTGAAGGGAACTCTTAAGGCATCAGCCTTAAGACATTTTGTCTTTTGTCTAAGACATTATGGACAATTTCATGCTCCCAACTTTGTGGGAACAGTTTGGTGATGGCCCTTTCCTGTTCCAACATGACTGCACACCAGTGCACAAAGCAAGGTCCATAAATACATGGATGGCCGAGTTTGGGGTGGAGAAACTTGACTGGCCTGCACAGATTCCTGACCTCAACCCGAAAGAACACCTTTAGGATAAATTAGAGTGGAGACTGTGAGCCAGGCTTGTGGAGTTGCTTACTGATGCTGCTAAATTTGGCCTGGGCATCTAGGCATCAATGACCTCTGGTTGCCAAAGAGTCAAAAAGGGACTACATTGGGAATACTGCACTACAGGGGTGAAGGAATACCATGGCTAATTCTGAGATAAACCATTGCTGTATAATTTTGTAATTTGCAAGCACTGGACCTCTCATCCTTATCCTTCCTTTATGGTTTGGTTTATGGTAGTTGGGCATCTGGCTCTAGGTCACTAGGGTTGATTTACTAAAGCCAAATAGGCTGTTCACTTTGCAGGGGGTTTGCACTTTGCAGAGGAGGTTCCCACTTAGTTTAGTGAATGAGGTAGAGCTCTGCTGACGTCCATTACCTTTTTTTAAAGTTCTTTTTCCTTAAACTCCCAGGGTTTGTTATGTACCTGGCTGCGGTGCTACATACTGAGCCACCTGAAGTTCTTGAAATCTCCCGGCCTGATCTCTTGGTAAATTTTCATAGGTACCTGTCATGGTCCTTGGAATACTGAACCATGTTTCCTTGACTATATTACACAGTGGTGGGTCCTCCACCCTGTCTTAGGGTTGAATCACTCGGTGTTTGTTTCATTGTTCACAGTTTGTCTTAAGGCTAATCCCCTCCAAACGGCTCCATGGTCTGGAAGGAAGGCATTGTTCTGTGTTTGACTGATTGTTTGTTTATGTCATGTAATTATCTCCTGGGACGTCTCTGTATCATTACCCATATCAGCCCTCCCCTTCAAGTTATCAGACCAATCCCTGCTGACCCTGTTTCAAGTCCTCGTTTGCATGGCCACACATATCAGCCCTCCCATTCAAGTTATTGGACCAATCCCTGCTGACTCTGTTTCAAGCCTTCATTTGCATGACCAAAAGGAAGGTGTTGGTTTGGGCGCGTTGTTCAAACTGTTGTGTATAAAAGTGTGTGTGTGCATTCAATAAAGCAGATCCCTGTTGGAACTTACATACAGCCTGCCTGCTGTTTGTTCTGAGCTATCACAACTGGATTCGAACGGCACATAGCTGTAGTTCGAATCCCGGATTATCGGACGATCGAAGAATCAGACGTTGCGGTCTGACATCTGATCCAATAGTAGCAGAGGAGTGCCGGGAACCGAGCAAGCAGGGGCTCGTTACAGTACCCAGTTTCTCACTGAACTCTTTGCTGCTCCCTTGGACTTCCCATTTAAATCATGCCTCTGCACATATTGCTTGAGTGATTATTGTGTTTATGCCCTTATCTTGCTCTTTGTTGCAACTACTACACTACAGCCTTATTTACAGTTACTTGTGTACCTGCGCTTGGTTACCGATTCACTGACCACTCTTCGTCGCTCTCCATTTCAATCTGATACGTTTGGCTACCTGCTCTGGCTTGACCTTTGTCTTTACTTCGGCCTCACTCCCATACTTCTATCACTATTTGTGTACCAAATCTGGCCTGTTTAGAACCACAAACTTGTCGGCTGTTTTGGCTACTGGTTTCCAAGCCTGATCCCAGATTGTGACATTATATAACAGAGGATCATTAGACCTACCTGTACACCTTTTTTTTTTTACACATTTTTAAAGGTTGTCACATCTCTAGGAAGGACTAATATGATCTCAGTGTTAGTTTTTTTGTAAAAGATATGGAGAATGTCTAAGACAAAGTTCATTAATCCAGCCTGTTATCAAAAATCATTAGCTAGGTACAGGAAAGGGGGAATAGGACACTGCATTAATACAGCTTCTGGTTGACATCTCATGTATGTGTAGCGAATAAAGGCAAGGAAATGACTGTCATCCCATGACAACACTGTGAAGTAGCCCTTCACTTATTGCTTTGTGTGTTGGGACACAGAATAAGTCAAAATTGCCTTGATTCATAAACCCCTAAAAATAGCAGTTATTTCACATGCATAAAAAAACATGGAGTCAGTGACCACATGTATCATCCTAGGCTAGATCGGCTGCCAAAGTGGGACATCAATTACTGACAGCTGCAAAACAAAGGAACAAGAGTGAGGAAATCTTAATGCATTGCTGGGCATAGGGGAAAGCTGAGGTTCAATGTCAGCCTTTTTAACAAAATGAACTGCAGACTGTAGAACTCAGTAGAACTGAACTGATCTATCTGTTTCTGTGGACACTACATCAAGACAATATGGATCTCTAAAATAAATATGTCAATAGACAGGAGTTCTGAGAGGGATTTAACACTATGTACAACTTGCGGAAGAAAACGAGTAAGAGGATTTAAAGAAACACCATGAATGTTTTTAAATTTGAATAATTGAATAAATGGTAATTTATGGAAGGGGCCACCCAAATTCAGATAAGCCACCCTGCTCGCAGACCCCCACAACCACTGGACCAGGGTTGCGGGGAAGAAGCCCTTGTCCTCATCAACATAGAGACAAGGTGCTTTGGCAGGGGTTCCCAGGGGTGGGGATGCTAGAGTGCAGGAAGTGTTTTACTAGGCCTTAAGTATAGAGGAGGCCTGTGCTGTTGACAGAAGGGGAGAACTAGCGAATATGATGGCTGCTGGAAGTGCCTCGAACACAGTGGACCTGAGAAGCAAGTCCGGTGTCTCTCCTGCTGAGGAAATGTGCCGATCCTTGCCCATCTGCTGCTCAATTTTCTATTCAGCTGTGCTACCAATGGATCTTCACCGATATCCTAAGAAGGGGCTGGTGAGTCTGGAGTCTATGTCTGTACTATCCTGAATGTCTAGGATCCCTATACTCCCCCCACCCCCGGTGTGAGGATAAAAATATACTAATAAAAGTTAATCAGCATTATACTTCTGCAGTAGATATCAGGTTTGTAGGCCCTATTTTGTTTTTTTGGTTTAAAATATCTTTTAACCCCTTCTCTGCCATTTCATATCTGTACGGACCTGTAAACAGACTTGTAGCCATTATAGCCACTGTGGGCCTGCTTACATTTCTTCTGCAGCCTTTTGGCTTTCTGTGGTTAGGGCAACTGTATGCCAAATGATCACTCACTCCTACAGGTTGCAGAATGTGCTGCTCCTGCCTGCCTGTATCTCAGGCTCACCCCTCACTACTGGGTGGCCGGGTCATCCATGCTGGTGCCAACAGGGAGAGCAGAGGGACTTCAGCAAATATCCTTTCGCTGATTATCCCTGGCTAGTATGAAACTAGAAATGACTCCCCCTGATAACTTGGCCAGGGAAAAAGCTTATCTAGCACAACTTGTGCTTGTTTAGCTTCAGTGGATGGCAGAGTTGCCATAAGGGGGTCTAATAGACTTGTGATATCTCATTAAAGAGTACCTGTCACATGCACTATGCTATCACATAGGGTACTTATCATCCCCCTTGTAATATCAAGTAAAAAAAAAAAAACAAGTAACAAATTGTTTTAAAAAGTTTTTTTTTTAAAGGAATAAAAAAAAAACCATGAAAACATAAATACACATGTTTGGTGCACCTATATATGAAAACGACAATTGCAATGCACATATCAGTCATTGCCGAGCACGCTGGAGTAAGAGCAACAATACTAGGGTCATCATTTACAGTTAACTCTGAATAGATGACCTATAAAGGCTTTTAAACTGTTGCTTACGGACAATTTTGGGCGCCATAGTTGTAAGGTTTATATTGTGTTTCTGTCAACTAAAATAATATAGTTGAATTTTTCCTGAAAGTATAGGTTCGTTAAACAGTTGAACTAATATAATTTGATATAAAAAAAATGCAACTACCACCATTTTCTTGGTTCCTGGGTCTCTGCTTTCAGAAAATATATAATGCTGTTGGAGTTTTAAGTAATTTTTCGGTCCATGTTATGTTTTTTTTTTTTTTTAATGGTGTACAATAAAAGCTTTGGTACAAAGAGAATGATGATTTAGCCTTGGTGGGTGAAACGCATGAGTGGATCTGGGGAGCGTCTGTATGGTGTATCTGTTTTTTGCACAGCAATAAAGTGTGGATTCAAGTTAGAAAATCTATGGAGTGCTGCTTCTGTTTGTACCACTGTTACCACAGGTGAAAGCGCACTTTTTCTTTGCCAGCACCCCAGAAACCTTCATTGCGGGAGTTCATGCACGTAATTGGTGCGGTGAGTGTTTGTGGAGTGCTCACAAAAAACAACTTTGTTGCAGTGCTTTATGGACTGTTATGAGGAAGTACTACAATCTTGTTTTTCCAGTTTGCAGCAGATTCTAAAATTCATGCAAGCTGTCACTCCTGTCAGTGAAAATCAGGCTAACTTATGCAACTTTAATTTCTGCTTAATTAAGTTTATTCAGCCGCAGCAATAAAATGAGTTGTTTTTCTTTATCTTAGCTCTTGTGCATGCTTTTTTTTCAGTTAGAAGAAGCCCAGTTTTGCTGAGATCTATTGAGAGACTCAAACACATTCTGAAGCATTTGCTGTGTAAATACACATTGAAAAAACAATAACATTTGGTAGAATAATAGGAAGGTGTCCTTACAGAATTGATTCAAATTATGACTCGATGGTAAACAGATGTAAGAGATGAATTCCTAAGTACAATCTACCTGAGACTCGGCCCTGATGTACTAAAGGCGAATCTACGATGTCATCGTGTGTGAGGAATGTTCACTGTGCGGTTCCGGCTAAATCCTGCTCTGTGCAGGCACATTTGTAGGGTTGCTCTTGTGAATGTATTCCAATATTTCCAAAATCATCTGCACAAAGGACTTATATATCCAATTATTAAGTTCACATAGCTCTTTAGTAAAGTGCAAGCAGGCACCAGCAAGTTAAAGCAAACTACACCCTTCTATTCTCTACAGCCAAGGAAGGTGCCATCTTAGCTTCTATTTGGAATGCAGTTGCCATGGTGGTTCTACATGTGATCAGCTATGACACCAGCCATATGAAGGTTGGTTGAGAGCAGCAGTAAGCACACTGACAACCTTGATGTTGGCATGCCTTTAAAGCAGTGGTCTCAAAGTACCAGCCTGCGGGCCACTTGCGGCCCACAAGCCGGTACTATGTGGCCTGCAGGGGTAGTATTTTTTAGCCTCAATTCACACCTGTATCTTTACATGCGATTAGGGACTCCTACATCAGGAACGTGTGTTTTCCTACATCAGGAACGTGTGTTTTCCTGCAGCAGGAATGCCTAATCCGGAATTTACAAGCGGCAGCTGTCACACATTCAAGTTAATGATCAGGTGACAGCAGCTGCATGCAAATGCCTGCATACCGCATGTAATGATATGATTACATTCGGTTAGGAATTAATCACTCTGCCTGGATGCATCGATTGTGCATCCAGGGAGAGTGATTTCTAACTGCATGTAATTATATCACATATCATTACCTGCGGTGGGCAGGTGTTTACATGTAGCTGCTGTCACCTGACCATTAACTTGCATCGGTGACAGCTGTCGCAAGCACTATTTTGATCGGACCAGACCGCAGGCATAATATGCCTTGTGATCCCATGTGGCCGATCGCATTGCGGCCGTGGCTACGGTGCCATTCACTTCCATGGAATGCCCCTCCTGCCCCACAACATAGTGAGCCGGCCACAATGCGATGCAGTGCATTCTGGCCTGAATCGGGCAGGAACCCACTGCATATTGTGTGAACGAGCCCTCAGCTGTGTCCCAGAGTTGATGATTTCAAAATTGTCCCTGAGATTAGATGCAATCCTTTAATTTCATATAAAAAAGCTCCATCCCTGTGTGATAAATTAGTGACAGCTGATGTAGGCCCTATGAGATATAGGCCCTACTAGGCCTGACTAAAGCGGGGGTTCTAGTCAAATGGTTTTTGGTGCAAAAAAAAGGGCACTGTTCTCTATCTGGGATGTGCCTTGTGTAACAATATACTTAAATGTGATACTGTTTACAATCTCACAAAGGATCTTTATTTAGGATTAGAGTGATATTAAAATCAAAAGATGTTTAAAAGTTGTTGTTTCCTCTAGAATCAGTTAAGGTGCCCATACACTGCACGATTATCGTACGATAATCGTATGCGATCGGGTTTTCGTACGATAATCGAGCAGTGTGAACGGAGACGTGCGACCGTTTCTACTGTACGGTCGCACGTCTTCTGTCGAACCAGCATGTTCGAAAACCAGCCGGGAATCGTACGATTCTCGGCTGGTTAGAACGGTGCTCGGAACATAAACGCTGAACGGGCCGGTGTGCGCACGCGCACACTGCCCGTTCAGCATTGCGGTCATCGGAAGCCCGCCCCTCAGGGGGGCGGGCTTGCGATGATCGAGAGTGCGATCTGCCTGTCCAAGATAGGCAGATCGTACGTTTTTTTAATCCCTTTACAACCATCGCAAGACTAAAGTCTTGCGATGGTTGTAGAGTGTATGGCCACCTTTAGTCTCCTGTGCACTGGCCCTGATATCCTGTTTTAGGGTGGCTCCTTTCCCTTGCAGGGTCGTATGGAGCCACCCATGTGTGTAGTAAATTGTGTTTGTTTCCACAAACACACAGGCACAGCAAGGCAAGTCAGTTGTGCTTAGAGAGTTGGAGCTGTTTGGAACGTAATGACTTGTAAGTGTTTTTGGCAAAAATGTAAAGCAATATTTTCCTGGGCAATATATATTTCTTTGATCTGGATTATATTGATAGATTATTTTCATTATTGAGAAAAGGTTTGAAAGTTTAGTGCTACTTTAAAGTTTTTTTTATTATTAATTGTAACTCTGAGGATGTATTATACAGTCTTAAATGTTCATGTAGTTTATTATATATTGGAGAAAAAACACAGAGGTTTAAGAATAGGATCTCTTCCCAGAAGTCGGCCATACAGCATCGTATACAAAACAGATTGTTGCTAGTCCTTTAGTGCAAGCAAGACATACATCAATTCTGTCATATGGCAAAGTAATGCTAAGTAGTGAGACAGATTGTGCAACAGATTTATTTACAAGGCTAGAGCCTAATTCATAAATTTCTTCCTCAGCTGTTCTAAAGTAGCACTACGACAGAAAAAAACCTGACCCTGACCAGTTCTCAAATGTGCGTCTGTTTAGAGTGCAGATCTGTCTCATCTTATAATAAATCTGTCCCAGACCCTTGATCCGAGCAGCAGCCTGGCAGAGCAGGAAAGGGGGGGCAAGCGTGTGGCCTCCCCCTGCACCATACCAGGCCACATGCCCTCGACATGGGCAGGGTGCTTTGCCAGGGGTCCCCCCCTGGCGATGAGGGCTAGGGTTGTGGGGTCTGCAGGCAGAGAGGCTCACTTGAACCTGGATGCCCCCTTTCATATAGGGGGCACTCAGATGCCGCCCCCCCTCGTGAATGAGTAAGAGGTGGTTGTTACCCTTACTCATTCACCAAATAAAAACAGAAAAACAGGCACCCAGATTTAGATAAGCCCCAAGACCCCGCCAACCACCGGGCCCCATACTTTCTACTTTTTGTGGGGAAGTGGTTCTTGCCCTCATCAACATGGAGACGAGGTGCTTTTCCAGGGGGTCCCCCCACCCCGGCAAAGCACCCTCCTCATGTCGAGGTCATGTGACCTTGTATGGTGGGGGGGGGGCATACTTTTTTTTTTGGTGTTGGGGTCCCTCTTAAAATTCTTACCAGATCTAAAGGGCCTGGTATAAATTGGTGAGGGGACTCCACGCATGCTTTTTTTTAAAAACAAACATTTAAAAACAAATTTATTCAGAATGACATTTGGAAAAAAATTTGGATGCATCTGACATTTTCATTATCAGAAAATTTGGATATGTTCGGAAGCATCTGAAACTCTGAAGTTCCAAAAATTTGTCCGAATTTCAATTCGGAATCAAACGAATCACACATGTCTACTCTTTGTTCCCCCTATGAGACATGGGGGAAGGGGCGAGAGAAATTGTTATTGGAAAAGTAGACTATGTGGATTAAGGAACATGTGCAGCAGCAAAAAATTAGTTTAGTTTAGTTTCGTTTTGAAACAAAACAAAAAAAATTAGTTTAGTTTCGTTTCGTTTTGATTCGGACTATTTAGTTTTTCGGATTCGGGTCCGAATTTAAATTTGTTTTGGACGACATTCGTTAGCGGTAGTCTGGCCGAAATTCGTTTATGGATGACATTCTTTTATGGACGAAATACGTTATTGGACAAATTTCGTTGCAGCAAAATGACGAAAATTGACTGTTTTTTTTTTCAATTAAAGGATTTTGTCAAAAATCTGGACTTTTTACTAACTATTTGATTTAACACTTTAGTGAATGGGTAGAAGTACAAGTACCCCTTACTCATTCACATGGGGGGCGGCATCTGGGTGCCCCCTTATTTAAAGGTGTACCTGATGCAAATAAGACCCCTTGCTCGCAGACCCCCACAACCACTGGGTCAGGTTTGTGGGGGTCTCCCGAGGGCACGTTTTTTTTCATCTTCTGCAGACTGTAAAAAAATGTCATTTTTTTTTCCTAATGTAATTTTGCTGCAACGAAATTCGTCCAATAACGAATTTCGTCCAATAACGAATTTCGGCCGGACTACCGGTAACAAATTTTGGGAAATTGGGAATTCGGATTCGTTTGCATTCGTCTTAGCTGTAATTCGGAATTCGGATGCATTCGAATCTCCAAATTTCTCAAGATTCGTCCAAAACGAATTTCGCACATGTCTAGGAGGTGCCCCACAATCTTAATAAGGAATAGGTTCTACCACCATTATTGTGATTAGATTTTATATCAGTGTTCTTTTGATGTAGCGTAAGGAGGATTTTTTTTCTTTTGCCGATACAACTCTGTTTTTTTTAATAGGCTGACAAATACTTTTTTTCTATCTTTTTGTATTATTTCCTATTACTATGGTAAATATGGTAAGTGTTAAACATATAGCACCGCAGATGCCACTGCAAGGTTGCCTTCAGCCTGCATGTGATCCCCTGTCCCAGTCATCAGTGTGGACCCAAGTTGCCAGTGAAAGCATGGAATAAGATCCACCAGCCAAGCAAAGTGTTAGCAGGTGGCTCCCAAAGGGGAGCCATTTAAAAAAAAAAGTGTTCCCTGCTAACTGCATTGTTCTGAGCAACATGTATTTACAGATTGTGGGAGAGAAAGATTAAACACTGGCTGGCAGTAGCCTCATTGCTAGTAATGAATCACTAGGTGTTGCAATTAATCGCTAAACATATGATACAGATGAGTCCTTATGGTCTAAGCTACACAAGTGATGTTAATCTCTTGCTTCAGATAGAGATATGAGGAGAGCAGCGTGATGACCTTACCAGTGTGCCGCTGCCGCTTAATTGTCCAATCTCAGGCAGGGGGCGGATCTTAGACCAAGCTCTATTGCTCAACTACAGTCTAGTCTGCAGAGAGGTCTCAAAAAGTGCGGGTAATGGCTTTGCTGTTTGGCATTGACACGTGAATCACACGACTTGAACAAAATGTAAAATCTTTTAGTGTGGAAAACAGTATACAAATCATTTATGAATTTCAACTGTGCATTTAGCTTTTTGACTAGAGCTTTAAACTGTACGACAACTGTGCTTACAGTTCTGTCACACCACCTCACAGTGAAAGTGCTGCTGTGCAGAAGTTTACAAGAGTCTGATTTCAAAACAGATTTAAGGGCATATTTATACGTTCGTTTCTCCAGTCAGCGGTGGAGGATCGGAGCGGGGAGGGGGGAATCCCTGCAGGGAGCCGTGAGTGACAGTCATGGCTCCCTGCAGGGACAGGATCGGTAAGTGAGCGAGCGACGGTATGTGTTTGCTCACTTCCCAATCTATTGAGCCGACGTGTGACAGTTTCATTGTCACACATCGGCTCAAACTATGAGGTTGAGTGAAAATCACTTACCTCATAGTTCTCCTTTAATGTGACTTTCACCAAACTTTCACTGAAGGCAAATCAATCACTGTCATTTAGTTCAGATTTAAAGTTTTTCCAGATAATTTTCATATTCTAAAGCAGAGGAACAAAATATTCCACTTTTTAAAAAAGGTGTTCACTATCTAAAATATAGTTCAAATGTTGCCTGGCATTTTGTTAGACTTGCAGAGACATGGAATGCTTTATTCATGCAGGACATTTTGCATGGACATTGTCCGTGCATGTGTCAAAAGATTTTTACTGTAGGGAAACAAAAATTGGAGACGGAAGCGCCACTACCTAGCGCAATAAATGTGGTAGAGTGGGGTGTAGGCGTAAGTGTTGTACTCACCTGAGGCTGGGTGAGTATTCGCTTTTAATCGTCGGGTGGTGGTCAAGCGGATGGGGTGGAGTGGTGGTGGTAGTAGTCCCTCTTTTTCAGGGTGGCGTGGTGTTTTGACCCAGTAGGCAAATGGGGATACAAACACGAGTTACCTAAAATTGGTGGAAAAAAAATTCCAGCACAAGGGGCGAAGGGGGTTCTTCACAGTAAGATCAGTTAGGGTCTGGAACTCACTGCCACAGACAGTGATTTCAGCAAAGAATGTGGAATTGTTCAAGAAACTTTTGGACGATTTCTTAAGGGACCGTAATATACAGGGGTACAGGTACTCCTAGAATGAGATCCTAATAGGTTGGACTTGATGGACTAATGTCTTTATTCAACCTCAAATACTATGTAACTATGTAACTATGTACAGCACACGTGTTGGACACCCCGGTCCAGACACAACGGAAGCCGCACACCTACGCCACCAACCCCCCCTCGTACTTACACCTACCACACCACAAGCGCGAACCAGTGTACCCAACAAGTACTGCCCCCCTTCCTCCACATTTTCCCCGTACCTCTGTTAAGCGCCACACAAGGGGTAAAACTTTCAATTTTTCATACAAAAGATTTTTACAAAGTCTATAATATCACTACATGACCTAAAAATCAAATTAAAGCTGAACTTCAGGCAAAAAAGCAAAATACACAAATTAAATACATATAAAGGAGTTGATTTACCTGCTAAAGCATTATATTTCTGTCCATTCATTTCTACTAAACCCTGTCAGACAGCACAGCTAGCCTGGAGATTTGACTTTTCTTGCCACACTTAATTGATTTGGTTAAGTGTTGTCTCTGCCCCCAGCCTGTGATTGGACAGTTTAAAAAGCAGCACACTGATGAGCTTATCTCTTTTTCTCTATGTCAGCATGTTCCTTATTAGCACTGTAGAACGACTAATTGGCTCCTTGTGCTGCTCCACTCCCTCTCAGTCTGAGCTCATCTGTACAAGAGATTCCAAGAGGCTGATACCAAGGCAAAATCAGTTAATTATATTATTAGCTGCTTATATAAATACACTTGAAACCTATCAACAGGAAAAAAAACTCCACTTGCATTGGGAGTGCCCTTGTACTACAAGGGTTAACTGCTTGTTAATGTCTAGGGAACCTGGGAAAAGGACTTTTTCTTAGCCTGCACCTGCAGGCTTTAAGACCGATACCTGCGCGTCTCTTCCACTACGCTTCAGTGGCCAGAGGCCCGCTGATGTCATCACTCATCACGTACCTTGCATTTTACATAAGGACACTGAGAGAAGTAGGAGAGATGAGGAGAGGGACAACTGTTGTTGAAGAAGGAATCAGGTAAGTAAAAGTCCTTTAGATAGTTAGGTCCCTTTCACACGGTGCGATCAGGAGAGGATCCGTACACAGATCCCCTTCTGATTGTAATGGATGTCACCATTGTGATATTCGTGTCCATGCAGTGTTTTCATTCACCCTTTAATGAAGGAAATAACTGACATTACCGAACTCATGTTAGTGTATGGGCAGCCCGGCCTAAATGGACGGGCATCCGTTTACATCTCTGATCTGTTTGTTTTTGCGGACCTGGCCGGAGCCGGACACCTGTTCATTTAGACCTGGGCCCATACACTAACATCAGGCTTCCGGTCAGATCCACCTGAAAAACTGACAGGTGGACCTGACTGAAAAGCCCATGTGAAAGGGGCCTTGCTCCAGACATTAACAAGACGTAAACCCTTGAAGTGGGCTACTCCCGCACTGCAAGGGTTTTTTCCCATGGAGATAGGCTTTAGGTTCTATTCACATCTATGAAATGGTGGAACGTGTATAATGCTGCACAAGATCCTGCATCAAATGTTGCACTGTCATGTGGGCTGAAGTGGCATTTTTTCTTAATGGCACCCCAATGTGCTTAGCCATTGCATGTGCGTTGTTTTGCACCACATTACATGATAACCCATTTCCATGCTATGGTGTAAAATGTAATGAAAAAAAAGTGTTTGCATTTTTTTAAGTACGATTTAGCTGTGGTAGGCAGCTCATGCAAATTAATGGGCTGTCCTACTGCACCACGAGGCACCCTGCAGCACCTCTGCAATGTCACATCACAAAGGCGTGAACGCGAGCCCAATGATTTTTATTGAACATATACCTGCACAAATTGATGTTTTTATCTTTTTGCTAGCTCACACATGAGTTTTCCCCACTTCTCAACATTTTAAAATTAATTCATCATTTTATGAACAATTATATATTATTATTGAATTAAATACTTTGCTAAATATCCACAGATTAATTGAGCAACCTCAGTTCCTTCTGATAACAATCAGGAAAAAATTTCATCTTTTTTTTTTTTTTTTGTAAGGGAAGTATGATAATGCTGTCTCCCTTTTACAAAGATACCCAATTATATTGTTTTTCATGCAACTGGAATGCATTTTGCACAGAAGAAGGAACATTTGATTACAGTGTAACTGATGTGAGCTGACTTAGGTAATTACAATATAACAAGAGACTGTAAATTAAATAGTATTTTGCTGTTGTTCCAAATACACAGAGTGGTTTCTGGCTTGAAATAATACATCACTATTACATTAAACTTTGTTGCTGGGGCTCTTGAGCAGCTGGTAAATGACCTGTAGGAGATAAGGGGTTGGTGTCTGGTTAAGGCACCTGCACAAGTATGAACAAATGATGGGTGACTGACTGAATTGTTACTTATTTTGCAATGATAAAGTCAGGAATTCTGGCAGGACATATCAGTGCTTGGGTACATTGTGTGAGACTTGATGCATCTGTTTTCACTCTTGACATTAACAGTTTGAAAGCCAGGAAATCCAGCCAGTCTGTCCACTTAACCTTTACCCAGATAACAAGCAGAAAGCAGACAGCCCAGTAGCCAAGCACCAAAGAAGTCAAAAAGAGCCAGATCCCATTATGGACAATTATTATGGTCATAAATTACCATAAATAGAGCTAATCAATCAGTATTCATTAGTTTAAAGAATCAGGATACCAACAGATATTTTAGATAAGGGTAAATGCTAGTAGACACAATCACCCACTGGTTTCCTATATCAGTCAGGGAATCAAGTCTCTAGTGTTGGGTATATCCCAAAAAATTGAAACCTGCCTAAAAACCAACACATAGAAAAAAATATGCAGTATGAGTCTACGGTGCTTCAAAGGCTTTATTGCTAGAGCGTGAGAGTGTGAGAGAGAGAGAGTGTACTTTGAGCTGAGCAAAAATATTTCTTCCTAAATTCTGCACAGGCACCAGGATCTTTGCTGCTGAAAGAGAGAGAGAGAAATAAAAAATAAACAAGGAGAGGGGAAAACATATATCCCCAAGGAAGACATGTTCATTAAAATAGGACTCCAGTATGTAATTTGCTCTTTAAAAGGCTGCATCCCGTGCTGTATAAAAAGAGAAGTGGCCAAGCTGTACTTACCCTCTCCATGCTTTAGCACTGTCTCCAGCTTTTTACTTCATCCAGTGCTGCCTGTCCTCTTCAGGCAGAATGCATTGGCAATCGGTTTGAATCTGAGCTCCTCCAAACCCAGAAGGAAGATCCTTCTGCTGCCGTCCAATCAGATGTGTCTATAAAATTCCTTGCCTGTTGCTGCATGTTAGCACATGGATCGGATGCTTATAAGACCAACTGGCTATATTTGGTTAATTCCATTGACCTAATATGGCCATGTGGCCATAAGAGATCAATTATGTCAGCATACGCATCCCGCCCCTTTGTTTATCTGCAGCTGAAGGGTGGGAAATGCCCAGGTCTAGCACCATGTCTCTCCCATGTTCAGAGCTATAGGTCAAACCGGGTTCTGTCCAAACTGTCTTATTTAGTCAGCTAAGAGAAAATTAAACATGGTCTACTTCAAACAATAAAGTTGCACACAATGATTAGCTCTAAAATCAGACACTCTAACTCCTCCTTTGGAACTAGAAGCCCAATATTTAAAAACATATGCATTAATCTGTCTGTGAAGGTTCCTATTTATGGACTCACACTAAACGTGTTCATTTGAACATGACTAACTACTAACAGCTACATACATTAATTCTTTAACTTTTATACCAAAAAAAGAAACATTTGGGGACCATTGGTACCCCATGAGTTTTAGTGAGTGCTGTTTACCATAAAACCAAATGGCTTATTCAACAAAAAACAGTAGCTTTATATAAAAAATAAACTTTAGCCATGATTAATATTTTTCTTTAGAGTAGGGCAACTACTGTTGTCACCGGGTGGTTCTGTATATTCTTGTGGAGAAATCACTTGAGGGTGTAGGGCACTGAAATACTGTATATCCATCTTATGGATTTAATATAGGGATATTGTTAACCACTAGGGAAGAATGAACTGAACACAGTTCAGTTTGCAACAGGGTTAGTAAATCCAGTGTGAAGTCTATGGACCCCGAGCATGGCACCTAGCCATATCGAAGTCTTTTTTCAAGGCTAATTTGCAAGCTTTTGTTAAAAAAGGTGCATGGGTAGCTGGGTACTACCATGGGGGACATGTACAATGCAAAAATAACAATGAAAAAATACTGTTCAGTGCAGTGGATAGAGGTTCTTTTAATGTGGTTTAAAGAGAACTTAGAAAATTCACAAATACTTTAAAATGTATGCTTAAAGCCTTAATACTGCATGTGAAGTAACATAACAGTATGATGTAGTCCTTAAAGAAAAAAGAAACAAGAAAAATAAAAAAATGTCATGAGGTTTACCTTAAAATTCTTATCAGACCCTTATCCAATTATGCAACCTAGGTGTTCAGGAAAGGTAGTGCAGCAAGTATGGGGTGCCTACTTCTAAAACCATACCAGGCCATATGAATTAGGAGGTTACCTTATGAGGGGGGTAAAGCCTCTTGTAAAGCCTATTGGTCTAATGCTGAGGGGACAAGGTCTTTATTTCCACATGTAGACAGTGCGTGAATTAAATCCACCATAAATCACATAATCCAGCTGCAAAGCAGAAAAGCCTCCTTCCCCTTGCAAGGCTCCTTGAGCTGTGAACAGGCCGGGATCAGGTAGAAATCATGTTTGACCCAAACCCAAAGCTCATCCCTATCAACCACTTCAGCTCTCACATCTGAATACCCCATAATGGTCTGTGTCAATGGCTTGTGTCGATGACACTTCGAAGAACATTCAGAATTCTTTAACAGGTGCATTTGACATGCAGTTGACTTCCTAACTCACTCCTGTGATGGACTGTAACAAAGGATGTGGGAGACACAGAACACACACGGAGACCAAGAGTGGTTTTTAGGACCCTTGACCAGGGGGTTCTTTATTAGGGGTTCTCAACAATAGGATACAACAAGTGTAGTAGTAGTCCAGGCAAAACAAAGGGATAAAAATAGCAAGGGAAAGCATGGGCAGAGTCCAGGGGGACAGGGCAGGAATCCGGGCAAGGCAAAGGATAACAGCAACAAGGCACAGCATGGGTAGAGTCCAGGGACACAGGGCAACAATCCAGGTACAACTAAGGGTTAACAGCAACAGGGCACAGCACAAGTAGAGTCCATGGGCACAGAGCAGTAATCCAGGCACGGCGAAGGTTATTGGCAACAAGGCACAGCACAGTTTGAGTCCAGGGACACAGGGCAGCCATCCAGGCACAACCAATGGGTAACAGCAGCAGGGCACAGCACAATCAGGGTCCAGGAACGCAGAGCAGTAATCCAGGCACGGCAAAAGTTAATGGCAACGAGGCACAGCACAGTTAGAGTGCCGAATGCCGCTGAGCGACGCACGCCAACCTGACCGCACGCAATCACAATCGACTTGGCTATTCGAGGTAGCGAGCAGAATAGAAAAAAAACAAAATGTTTAAATATTATTTAAATGAATGTAAAAAAATAGGTGAATGAAAAGAAAGTTAAAAAAATAATAAATAAAAGTAGAGAAAAAAAGGAAACACAAAAAAACAGTGTGGGGTCCCCCTCCTAAACCATACCAGACCCTTTAGGTCTGGTAGGAAGGTTAGGAGGGAACCCATTTGAAAAAAAATTAAGACAAAGCGTGGGGTTCCCCCCAAAGTCATTACTCACCCTTTAGGTTTGGTAGGAATTTTAGGAGGGACCCCAACTTAAAAATGTACAAAAAAAGTGTGTGGGGTTACCCCATAAAGTCCTACCAGGCCTTCAACCCCACACACTTTTTTAATAGAGGATCATAACCCCCAAAAATGGGGGGAAAAGGACGTGGGGTCCCCCCTAAAATTCCATACCAGACCCTTGATCGGAGCACAGGCCTGGCAGGGCAGGAAAGGGGGGGGGCGAGCGAGCGCCCCCCTCCCTGCAATATGAGGCAACATGCCTTTGGCACTGGGAAGGTGCTTTTCCAGGACACCCCTGGAAAAGCAGCTTGTCCCTGTGCCGATGGGGACAAGGGATTCTTCCCCACAAGCCCTGGGGCGTTGGTTGTGGGGATGCGGACAGGGGGGCTTATTCACATCAGTGCACCCCTTTAATAAAGGGGTATCAGATGCGCCCCCCTTTGTGAATGAGTAAGAGGTATTTACCCACTCACTAAAGGGTTAAAATAAATGTTACAAAAAAGTCTTTTATTCAGAAACAAGCCCCAAAAATGGATTCATCAACATAATTTTTTTTTTTTATTTCGTCAAGTCGTCGTGGACAACATGATTGACATCCAGTGTTGTCCACGACAACTTGATGAAAAAAAATAAAGCATAATAAAGCATAATAAAGCATCTGACAGATGCCAGGAAAAGAAAGACAATTGGGTGGAGCTAGTGCTAGCTCCACCCAACTGTTTCCTATTGGCCGGAACCTGCCAGAGTCTTCTAGCATGTCCCAACCAATGAATAACAAATGGGCGGAGCCGACCGTGATGCCATGGGTGGCTCTGCCAAGTTTTTATTGTTCAATGATGGATCAGCGTCCCCAGGTCATTTGGGGATGCTGACCTGTCGTCGAAGCGAGCTCTGAGATCACAGCTTACTCCGCTCTGCTGTCAATTTATGTGGAGAACGGCCAGCCCTTCGACCGACCTTTTCCCATGCTTTGGATGTCACTTCAGCTCAGATGAGCCGAAGCATATGCCTTTGGCTTGGCTGAGCCGCTTGGCTGCCTTCGGCTGCTGTACGGGCTATTGTGAATAGAACGTACAGCAGCCCTTCGATTCGACTGAAGCGAGCCGAAGAATCAGTCAAAGCTACAGCTGGATCCTTCAGCTCTTTAGTGAATAACCCTCTAAGTGTTAAAGACAGTTCAAGTGTAAAAGTAGAACTGCATTCACAAGGTGTTCTTGCAGTTCTTGCCAGCACAAACCATGCAACACGACTGCAATGCCTACAACACTCTACGTTTATTGGTATGGTTTAAATCAGCAGAAAAGAAACTGCATTGTTGTGACTGCTTTAAAAGTGTTAGACTTTCATTTCTTTGTCTCTTACTTTGAAATTTCAAAGGACATGCCCACCTAACACTACCCTGTCAACAGTGACAACGCTATTGTGCAAGTTCACTGCAAAACAAACAGTGTTGTTCGAAAAGTAATGGTTGTGTTATTGCTATTGACAGACTGCATCATACATGTAATATTTTATTTTACCCATAGTTCCACTTTAAGTACTACCTAAATAGGGTTGCACTTTGGGAGTTATAATCCAGAACAAACTAAATGATGTTCTCAGGGTTTAATAATAACTACAGTTAGCTAGGCTCAGCATACTTAGATACAGAAGGCACATAGAAGTGCAGGAACTGTCAGCCCCATCAAGCGCTTTACATACTCAGGTATTTTATCATGACATTTATCTGTATAATAAACTAGCATCTAACATAAAATCTACATCAATTAGCTGACCTTGTAGATTCTTAAGTAAACAGGAGCTGCAAAGAATGTTATAGACTTGTAAAGCCTAATGGATTTTATTAACAGCCTGAATGTATGAAACGAGACTCACTTAATAAATGTAGATTCATAAACAGAATGAAGAAGTGTTGACATTTCTTTTTATTATTATTTCATGTGTATCTCTGTGACCAAATAAATATAGTGAATATTCAAAGAAGAACTAAACTCATAAGAGACATGGAGGAGCTCAGCTATGAGGAAAGATTAACTGATCTGAATTTGTCCTCCCTGGAGAAGAGACGATAAAGGGGGGACATGATCACCATGTATAAATACAAAAATGGTCCATATAGAGCTTGGTGCCAAATTTTTCACTTTAAGGTCACTACAAAGGACAAGGGGGCACTCTTTGCGTTTGGAGGAAAAGAGGTTTAACCTTTGCCTATGGAAAGGATTCTTCACAGTTAGAGCTGTGAAAATGTGGAACGGACTCCCCCAGGAGTTAGTTCTAGCTCAACTAGCTAACTCAACTGTCTTTAAAAAAAATCTGGACGTATTCCTAAATGCACAGAATGATACTGGATATTGAGTTCTTATAGGTATATTAAAGGAGAACTATGAGATGAGTGATTTCCACTCACCTCATAGTTCTAGCCGACCTGTGACAATGAGACTGTCACAGGTCGGCTCAGTAGATCGGGAGGTGAGCGAACACATACCGGGTTCGCTCACCTCTCGATCCTGTCACGGCTCTCTGCCGTGACAGGGGGAGGGGCTGGATTCCCTTCTCCCCGCTCCGATCTGCCAGCGCTGACTGGCGGAACGGACAGTGGAGGGGCGGGTACAGCTGGCTCTGCCTCTAGATAGATCAGAGATCTCCTTTAAGCATCAGAGATTGTTGATCCAGGGAATATCTGATTGCCTTATGGGATCAGGAGGGAATTTTATTCCCCTGTTGGAGCAAATTGAACCATGCTTTATAGGGATTTTTTTTGCCTTCCGCTGGAGCAGCAGTGGGTAACTGTGGGGATAGCGATCTGTTTTAGGTTATTTTTTTCTCTTATCTCTATATGTCTTATCTCTGTACGTACCTATGGGGTCTATTCACTAAGCTGCCGTAGGCAGCCAAGTGAATGATCGACCTGAAGTGAACACTGTTCGGCTATTCACTTCAGGCTGGTACGGCTGATTTCAGCCGTACATCGGCTGAAATCAGCCGTACATCGGCTTGCTTAACATGGCTTCTGGTCAGCCGAACATGCTCAGCATGTTCAGCCAACCCGAAGTACAGAAGGAGTTCGACTCAGCCGATCCAACATCTGGCTACTCACGGCTGTTCGGCCTATTCTTATAGATGCCGACAGCAGTGAGTGAATAGCCGAATGCCGCTGAGCGGCATTCGGCTCGGCTGTTCTGCTTGGTCCCTCAGAGGGACCGAGCAGAACAGAAAAATGGTTTAAAAAGTAGAAAAAAAAGTAAATAGAAAACGATTGTGCGGAGAGCTAGCGGTGACAGCTAGTTCCGCTGCCGTGAAAAAAAAAAGAAAATCTCTCCTAACTC
>NW_017306444.1:397727-406377 GCF_000935625.1 Nanorana parkeri | reverse complement strand
AACAGCAGTGAGTGAATAGCCGAATGCCGCGGAGCGGCATTCGGCTCGGCTGTTCTGCTTGGTCCCTCAGAGGGACCGAGCAGAACAGAAAAATGGTTTAAAAAGTAGAAAAAAAAGTAAATAGAAAACGATTGTGCGGAGAGCTAGCGGTGACAGCTAGTTCCGCTGCCGTGAAAAAAAAAAGAAAATCTCTCCCTGGCGCTCTGGGAGCCTCCCGCTCCCGGCCGCCCAGGAGAGAAACACTGCTGTGTCTTTGTTTTTTCTTTATACTGACGCGGAGCAATGTCAGAATAGAAAAAAATAAATGTTTTTCATTGAAATGCATTACTACATTACTATTGGCTATTTCAATTTGCAATAGCCAATAGTAAACTAGCATTGTACCCTCTGCTGATGGACCTGATGGAGAACCGCATCAGAGGGCGGGTACAATGCTAGTTTACTATTGGCTATTGCAAATTGAAATAGCCAATAGTAATGTAGCAATGCATTTCAATGGGAATTTTTTTTATTTTTTTTTCTATTCTGACATCACTACATGTCAGAATAAAGAAAAAAAAAGACACAGCAGTGTTTCTCCCCTTGGCGGCCGGGGGCAGGAGATTCCCGGGGCACCAGGGAGAGTTAGCTGTTTGGAGATCAGTGTCCCTGGTTATCAGGTAACTAGGGACGCTGATCTCTCTGCAAGTGGCCGGAGCCAGCCGTAAGATCACGGCTGGCTCCGCCCGGCTATCAGCTATCAGCAAGGCTCTGCCGAGCCAATGCATATGCATTCGGCTCGACTGAGCCACTCGGCCACGTTCGGGAGCTGTACGGGCTATAGTGAATAGCCCGTACAGCACCCCTTCGGTTCAACAGAACCGAAGGGGTCCTGGGGCCGAAGCTAGCCGAAGGATCGGCCGAAGCTACGGCTAGATCCTTCGGCAGCTTCGTGAATAGACCCCTATGTAACACCCTTTGCATTTTGAGATACCCATATAGAAAGTTGAATTTCTGAATTTATATGCTTTCTGAATCCCTTTTTCAACCATTCAGGTTCAAAACCAACATTTACCAGTGAACATGTGGCAAATGTAACATTCACACTTTTGAATACTTCTCACTGTATTCTTGTTTCATCTTTTGTTGGAAACAATTCCAATTATAACTTTGTGTTCAGGTTTCCCACCAGCATGTCACTGCTGAGAAACAAATGTGAATAGCATTCCCTTACAATTGCAAAATATATATTGTTATTATTTACTGCAAATAGTCTGGCTTTATATTGTTAGTTCTCCTTGCATAAGGCCTCATGCACACAGCATTTAAAAAATACAATGCAAAGCATTTTTGGTTTTTGGATTTCTGAATGCAGGTATATTGTTTTCAATGCAAAGCATTTTTAGTTTTTGGATTTCTGAATGCAGGTATATTGTTTTCAATGAAGCAATGTACACAGGTGCATCAACACGCTCTTTGTTCAGATATGTAACACAAAATAGGGAAATCTGCATCTGAGGACATCCGTTTATGCACTTTTGCATGTAAATGCACGTACTTGCATATGTGTATATACTTAAATTAAGTCCAAAAAGGAAAATTACATTGAAAACAAAGCAGGAGGAATGTAGAATTGTATGCGTGTAAACACAGCCATTTTACTGATCATTATGCAGGATTTTTTGATCAGAAAAAAACACATGGGTATATGATCAGTAAATTTATTACAGTTTGCATCTAGCCTAAATGTTTGTTGAGCATACTTGTGTTTAAAACCGGTGAGCCATGGAGCACAATTAGCTCAAAGTTTGCAAACTTTGCAGTGAGCCTCACTGAAGTCTACAGGGTTAAAAATTTGTTGTCAAAGCCAGACACTGCCATTGGGGACATGTACCAATGACAACATTAAAAAATAAAAATAAATCAGTATCAGAATCATCAGCTCTTCCTAACAGGTTCTACACACACTGACAATATGTCTGGTGTGAGGCCAACCTTTTATAGAATTGGGGTTGGGTTATCCATTCCTTTAAATTATTGGCTCGTGTGACTCAGTTTACCAGGGCTATGCACTGCATTATAGGTTGTTCATTATTTTTAGTTTTGTACTGGCAAATGTTTTGGACGACATTCCTGATCATAACCCCATCAAGAAAGCTGCAGCTACTGGGAAAACCGAGGAAAGAAAACTTGCTATCCCAAATTTGCATATTATTTAAAGAGAAATAAATATAACTTTATTAATATATGTCTTTGAGCACTTGCTAATTATTTTTTTCTTAGCACCCTAGTCTGAAATTATCCTTTAATGAGGTACATCAGGAGGACATTTATTTATTTAGTTATTTTATTACACAGGGGTAGTCTCATTACATGGAATGCTCACCAGTGATTTACAGACCTTAGTTTATTAACTTCCCCAGAAATAGTGAGCACCATATGAAATCTCAGATCTGTTATGGTGCACTGCTGCCATAGGCACTTACTCAGTTCTGTGAATATTTATGGCAGGGCGGACCGCAGTTTGTCTCATTAATGCTGATCTCTGATCAGAGGTAAACCTATACAGGGTCCTTTTTTTTTTGTAAGTTAATGAGTTAAGGGCTGTTAATCACTGAATAGTCCTTGGTAGTGACAGGACGGGTATAACTCTGTCCTGGAGATATGCTTTATAGGGAATATATATACATTGTATATCTTCCAGGGTTTCTGCATTATATTTAATAAAAAATAACAGCAGTGTTTCCATAATTTGTGACAGTTTTGGGCAACAAGCCCTTCCTCAGGCTGGAAAAACATATACCAAATCGTAGCAGTTTCACAGCAGAATGCATCATTGTTTGGCAAAACCACCAAGTTTTTTTTTTGCACTTATTGAGCAGATACTGTGAAATACTTTCAATGGTATATTGAGCAGACCAAAAGGGAGCAAATTAGAGGAGTTCCTTGATAGGGTTTTCATACACTTTAACTTTCAAAGTATTTTATTAATTTTTTTTAAATAGAATAAAACAATAAGATAGCGCATGATGCACAAACAGTATAGCATACAATTGCGTCTCAGAGTCTTCCAGATAGTCATACCATATTCAGGTAGAAACCATACACACAATGCATAATAATTCTGTGAAGCAGAACATATCTATCCACCTACTCTGGCCCAAGTATCCCCCATCAACAAAAACAAAATCAAAACAGTCTGAGAGGAATATCAGGCATTGGGGACCAACTGTGTCTGAAGCAAACATTTGGTATGGCCTCCTCCATATCTATATACATAGAAGACTTTCTGTCCAACATCAATGTACTAAATAGCTCACATGTGTGAGCCTAAAGAAGGAAGAAACAGACAAAAAGAAGAAAAGGAAAAAAGATACTAAAAGAAGCAGAACAGCTTAAGAGTCCGAAAAGAGTAGATCCATCCCCGTCCAAATAGCCAGACATCTACTTAAATATTAAACATAGAGCCCAGAAAAAAAACAAACAGAAAAATTGTACAATGGAAGTTACCCAGCATCCCTGTATATAACATCCAGGGGGTCCGAATCAATTCAAAGCATTTTTCAGTATCTTGGAGGATGCTGTGAAGTTTCTCATGGACCATAATCCACTACATTTTTTGTTTGACCAAGTGGAATGGAATTGTTGGCAATTTCCAAGCCCTAGCTATGGTTATTTTGTCTGTCAACAAAAAGAAAGTAATTAATTTATCCAAAGCTTTAGAATGTCCTGGAATCAGGTGATTCAGCAACACATATTGGGGATCTCATGGGATCCTCACCCCAGTAACCCTAAATATTAGAGCATAAAGCCGGTTCCAAAAGGGTCTCAATCTAGGTCATCCCCACCATATGTGATACATCGTGCTCGGTTGAGCACATGCCCGTTAACAATGAGGCGAAACCTCTAGGTATATTCTTGCTAGTCTGGCAGGAACCATATACCACCTAGATAACACCTTATAATTAGCTTCTATTAGTGAAATATTGAGTAAACCAGATGACACCCGGGAACAACATTGATGCCAGACATCCAATGGAATAACCGCTTCCAGGTCCTGTTCCCAAGCTAACATATAGGGTAATTTACTTTCAGAGTCTACCAAGAGGGAATAGAGCAGCGAGACGCCCCCTCTCTGGCCCCCAGCTACAAGACACTAATGTTCGTAGGTTGTTTTAAAAGGAGACATAACGTTAGGTGTTTTCAAAGAACCTAAAAAGTGTAACAATTGTCTATAGTGAAAGTATTCAGAAGATGGCATGTGCAAAACCTCCCGACAGTAGGTCAAAGTAAGTGGTTTACGACCTTTAAAGAATTGTGCTATGCGGTACAGGACTTTGTATGGCCACCAATGGAACGGGCCCATCAGAAGCCCGCCCCTCAGCCCGCTGAGGGGCGGGCTTCTGATGACCGCAATGCTGAACGGGCAGTGTGCGCTTGCGCACACCGGCCCGTGCGGCTTTTATCTAGCGAACATGCCACAAACCAGCGATGTTCGGCTGGTTTTCGAACATGTTCCTAAGATAAAAGTCGTGCGACCTTACAGTAGCAGAGGTTGCACGGCTCCCACACACCTTAAGATAATGGTACGATCACGGGATTTCCCGCAATTATCGTACGATTATCGTAAGGTGTGTGGGCACCCTTATTCTCCAATTAGCAGGGAGCATGAGATTCCCTAATTGCCGAGCTATATATCTGACTCAGCAGCTTGTGTGTAGAACCTCTGCAGAGAGACTAAAGCTCATACACAAAAAGCAAGGCTCATTTATGTATTGATGCACCTTGAATGTATATAGGCCCCTGTCAGTGTTAAATGGTTTGTCTCAATTCTCTATATGCCACTTTCACTGGACAGCTTGGTTAGTTACATTAAGTTGAAAAATAACAGACTTACTGGCCAGATCACCAGGTGAAAATAAAGGGGAAAAAAGCATAAACAAGAGAAAATGTATGCAGCCACCAGTTGCAATATATTACATATTTGCTTTTAGGTTTAGATATGCTTTCAATTGGGCATTTTTAATATAATGGGTATGTTTTAAGATACAATGTGTTACTACTGGAGTATGCAGTCCATGTACCCATTGCACTCTTGACTGCATATCCATCAAAATAACATGGGTGCTCGGTAGTCGACTGATGGACACCACCGTCATAACGATGCAAAAGAATATGGACACTGGCACTCCAAAAGCAGATTGAATACGTCTATGTATTTGACGTACATGCAAAAAGGTAGCATAGCACACTTAGTGCGACGTTTCAGGGTCACACAGAATCCCCTTCATCAGGCATAAGGTTATCCAAATGCTTTTAGGATAGAGTTAGGAATGATTAGAACCTCTTTTATGTTTGTACTGCTACCTGGGGCGTCATTAAAAATAATTCTACCTTATTGTCACAGTGACAACAGTTTCTCCAGGCAGAAAATTAGGGAAATTAAACTGTTTAAAATTAACTCCATTACAAAAACTAGAGGCCACCACCTAAAATTGGTGGAAAAAAAATTCCAGCACAAGGGGCGAAGGGGGTTCTTCACAGTAAGATCAGTTAGGGTCTGGAACTCACTGCCACAGACAGTGATTTCAGCAAAGAATGTGGAATTGTTCAAGAAACTTTTGGACGATTTCTTAAGGGACCGTAATATACAGGGGTACAGGTACTTCTAGAATGAGATCCTAATAGGTTGGACTTGATGGACTAATGTCTTTATTCAACCTCAAATACTATGTAACTATGTAAATCAGCAACATAGACTGCAACAGAGACAGATAAATAAATACAAATCTGAGAGGGGTTCTAGCCTTACCTTACTCTACTAAAAAAAAAAAAAAAAAGTTTTTTTATTGTCTATTATATTTAAACTATTGTCACTGTGACAGGGAGTGAGGGTAAGTCTCTCTAACAGACTCTGGATAGCAGTAAAAACCTCAGAGGGATTCTACTAAAGTTATGGTTGGACATACACTTACATTTGTATTTAGTTATGAGTAAGTAAACAGTTAAATAAGAAACGTTATTCATTTTAAAAAAAGATTTTCTTTAGTTTTCAGGTTTGCTGAAGCCAAATTTCCTATCAAATCATTGAGCACAGGACTGCAACTGTGCAACTCTGCAGCAAATATTTTAAAACAAGGAATTAATACATATCCAAAGTTAGCCTTATTAAAGGAGACGTATGGGGTGAGTGAAAAACACTCATCCCCATAATTCAAGCCGACCTGTGACACTGAAGCTGTCACAGGTTAGCTATATTGATTGGGAACTCAGCAAACACATACCGCTGATTGCTGGATTCTCAATCTTCTACCTGCAGAGGGCAGTGACTGTCAGCCACCTCTCCCTGAAGGGTTTCCCCCGATCCCCCTCTCAGTTTCTTCAG
Source organism: Nanorana parkeri (assembly GCF_000935625.1). Taxonomy (NCBI): domain Eukaryota; kingdom Metazoa; phylum Chordata; class Amphibia; order Anura; family Dicroglossidae; genus Nanorana; species Nanorana parkeri. Next base: position 400,013 of record NW_017306444.1, on the reverse strand, counting down.
TGCTGACTGGAGGAGCAGACATGGTGGGCACAGCTGACTCTGCCTCTAGATAGGCAGCGCCATCTGTCAATCAGCCAGCGGGGTGGATCTCAACAGTATTGTCGGGATCCTACCCGGCTGCTGCACGGCTCTTCACTCTCAACATATAGTGGGCAAAAGCCCGCTAAATACTTAGTTTTGAGTCACCCGAGGACATTAGCATATGTCCTCCTGTGCAGGGCCGCCATCATGCCCAGAGTGCAGGGGGTCACTAAGCGCAGAGTGCAGGGGATCACTAAGCCCAGAGTGCAGGGGGTCACTAAGCGCAGAGTGCAGGGGATCACTAAGCCCAGCGTCCGGGAGGTCACTAAAGGTTAGTTTACACCATAAGCAGTGCATTCCGTTTTCCGGAACGCATTGCCCGCATTGCGGCCGGCTCACTTATTTGCCGGGCTGGAGGGGGCGTGAATGGCCATTAAAGTGAATGGCACCATAGCCATGCCCTCCGGCTGCAACGCGATCGCCCGCACAGGTCCGCAAGCGTTTGGGTGCGGTGCAATCAAAAAAGTGATTGCAGCATTTTTATCGCACCGCACCCAAACGCACTGCAGTCACAATGTGCCTTGCAATCCCGTGCAGGCGATCGCATTGCGGCCGGATGGCGTGGCTACAGTGCCATTCACTTCAATGGCCCGTCATTCCCCCTCCAGCGTGGCAAAAAAGTGAGTGGGTCGCAATGCGGGCAGTGCGTTCTGGCCTGAATCGGACCGGAACGCACTGCTTATGGTGTGAACTAACCCTAAGCCCTGCGTCCAGTAGACATGTGCGATTCAATTCGGAAAAATTAGTTTTCTGGACGAAATTCTTTAGCGGTAGTCTGTATGTATTTTCGTTTGTGGACGAATTCTCATTGCAGCAAAGTAAAAAAAAATTAAATGAAACGAACGTTACGAACATGAAACGCAAATGAATATTCATACAGAATACCGCTAACGCATTTAGTCTGAATCCCAAAAAACGAAATAAAGCAAAATTTGAATCAAACCAAAATGAAACTAAACTATTTTTTTGCCGGTGCACATGTCTAGTGTCCAGCGCGTCACTTATCCGTGAGTCCAGCGGGTAATGTGATTGTTTGGGGACATTAAAGTGTCAGCTCCTCTTGGGGGACCCAATGGGCAGCCCAAAGTCGTGTAAGGGGCCCCAGAATTTCTGATGGCTGCCCTGCTCCTGTGACCCTGAAGAGAACTATGGACAAAAAAGGTTAGGACATAGTTCTCTTTTAAAGGCTAAGAAGTCAATATTTTTTTATCCAGAGAATTGATCTATCTGCTGCAAGAAACCAGGAAGGATTTCTTTCCTCCAGACTTGCAGATAAGCACTTGTTACCCCAGTGGGTCTATGTTTTCCATCCTCTGGGAACAACTTGCAAAAGTTATGAGGGGTTGAACTTGATGGACATTATAATTTAACTTTACTTCCACTCCAGGTAAGGATTGTCAGACATTACCTTTCCCCACTTTATACAAACTAAAAAAAAATGAGTTTTGAAGTTCTAGATGGAGATGGGCTTTAACATGTTTCTGTAGTTCTATTTTACTAACTTAAAAGAAATAGTACATTTTAAGATCAAGTGGATCAACTGTAAAATATTTAGGAAACCGTGAAATATTTCAGTTTCATTACTTTAGTCTTTGTCAGCTTTAATAACTGTCACAGGCTATGCAGGAAGTTTCAGATTAGTCATGTAAATTTGTTTTTGAACTGATGAAAAGATTGAATGCATCCCCAAACAAGATAAGATTTTTAATTCTGTTTCTTAGGTTCTAGCATGTAGAGCTGAAAGATATTAAAGATTTCTTTGCGCTGGTTCTATTTTAATGTACATAATTTGTATCTCAGAGATAAAATTAAATTTATGATTGTCTTGAAGCATTCCCAGATTTAAATTATATCAATCTTTCGCAGCAGTTGTCAGTTTGACAATCTAGATCATTCCCCTTTGTACAGAATTAACAAAATTAATTACGATAATTACATGATGTACTGGGAAATGTCCATCAAGAGCATATATCCTTAAGTATGAACAAAAAAGGGTTCCAGTTGCTTCTACATCAGTGGTTCTCAACCTGGGGGTCGGGACCCCGTCGGGGGTCAAATGACGATTTGCCAGGGGTCGCCTAGCGGCTTCCGGCCACCCAGGAGAGAAGCGCTTTCTCTGCTCTTTTTTTTTCTGACATCGCGCCCGTAGTCAGTCAGAAAAAAAAACAACTTTCTCATCGAGCAGACTAAACCTTTCCAGGAGAA
>NW_017306444.1:391304-397654 GCF_000935625.1 Nanorana parkeri | reverse complement strand
AGAAGTTCCAGCACAGTGCTGTGCTAGGACTCCTGTATTGAAGGTCACAGGGTCAATAAAGAGAACCTGTCACCTCCAATTGCTATTACACAGGGGGCTTGTTACCTCTGTGTGATAGCAATGAAGTTAAGTGGAAAAAAATAGATTAAAAAAATTATTAAAGAAATAAAAATAAAAGAATAAAAAATAAATAAAAAAGCGATTAAAAAGAAATAAGAAACAAATTATTAAAAAATAAGCCCTCTCCTAGTGCAGCAGTGTCAGTTCTCCCGCCACGCCGACAGATGTCGCTGCAGCAGCCGCGTCATCCCTAAATTTTACTGTTGGGGGTCATCACAACTTGGCAAATGTTACCAAGGGGTCCCGGCCCTAGAAAGGTTGAGAACCACTGTTCTACATGATCAGGCAGAGCTTCTGGATGAAAGTCTCATTGACTTTGGCCAGAAGGCGATGCTGAAGCACCCCTGCATATACATGGATTTTATGAGGCCACGCATAGTTTTTATGATGTGTAATATACAAACTGATAGCAACATGATTGTTTAAAACATATATATATATATTATTTTCCAAAACATATACTCTAGTTACAGTGTCAAGAGATTCCAAAAAACCTTATTGGTGATGTGATAACCACTAAAATACTAAAGGGGTATTTTACTTAAAATAAAAACATGTACAAACTACTCAGATTCAGCACTTCCACTACTTGCCACTGTTTATCATTATTTATTTTTTAGTTTATCTGCAATGACAGTGTACATGAAATCCATGTCAGCATAATGGTAATTCAGTAAGGATTGGCTCATTGCCCTGGTCAGATTTAAAAACTCCACTAACATTAAAAGTATATTTAAAACTAAAACTTTAGGTAAGGGTTAAATCCACTGTCTGTTTTTTCTTTTTCTAATTCGGGAGATCTCTTTTCACTTTCTGTCCTGTAGACTCAACATGAATCAAATGGCAGATGTTAAATCCTGCTAGTTGTCACAAAAAAGTGTCCCATTGGAAGATTTTGCCTCTTATTCCTCTTCTGGTAGCAACTTAAAGGAGAACTATGGGGTCAGTGTTTTTCCCCATAGTTCTCCTTGGGGTAACGGGAGGACACAAACTAGCGTCCTCCCGTTAACCTAAGCTCAGTATACCGCGAGCTACAGCTCGCGGTATACTGAGACGCCGCACCTGGAGCGGATCCCGACTTAGATGACGGGATCCGCCCAGCTGCGTGAGTGACAGCTAGCTCTGCCTATATAGAGGCAGAGCCAGCTGTACCCGCCCCCTCCCCCGTCCGTTCCGCCAGTCAGCGCTGGCAGATCGGAGCGGGGAGAGGGGAATCCAGCCCCTCCCCCTGTCACGGCAGAGAGCCGTGACAGGATCAAGAGGTGAGGGAACCCGGTATGTGTTCTCTCACCTCCCGATCTACTGAGCCGACCTGTGACAGTCTCATTGTCACAGGTCGGCTTAGAACTATGAGGTGAGTGGAAATCACTCATGTCATAGTTCTCCTTTAACATTTTGGATTTACCCTCACATTCTTTCCTCATGACATTGGGGATCAGGACAATTACAGAGACTGAATCTCCCAAATGGGAACACACATAGAAAAAAAAAGCTGCCAGTGGTTCTAACGCCTCCTCAACCTATTCACATCTAAATAAGGTTTGCCTCTAGTTATACTTTAAACATATCATAATGACAATAGCCAGCAGTAGTTGGTGACTAGAGATGAACTTCGGGTTCAGGTCAACCACGAGTTCAACCTGAACCCAGTCCGAGAACTAAAAGGGCAGATTTAGCCAGTTTGCCTGTCATCACTGCCACTAAATGACAGCTTTCTGCTGGCTTGTTTCACATTTTAAACAAGCTGGTGAGTACCCAGGGTGACTTTATTGACCAACTGTCATTTAGTAGCATTAGACCCCGTTCACATTGAGCGATTTATCGCGCGGTAATTCCCGCGATATCGCGGCAAATTACCGCGCGATATCGCGCTCCAATGCAATCCAATGGGGCAAAGGGTCCTGCTGTCGCGGGTCGTGTGTCGCTACAGCAGGACCCTTTTTGGAGCGGATTTAGCCGCGATTCAAGCTTGCTCAATGCAAGCTTGAACGCGACATCGCGCGGCAAATCTCGCGATGTAGCGCAATATGCAAATCGCGCGACAAACGCGCGATTTGCATATCGCGCAGTGGGAACGGGGCCTTAGTTTTACTGATGCTTTTAAATGTATTTGTTCATTTTCAATGTTGACCTTTAAGCTGCATTAAAAGACTCACTCACCACCACCAGTATTTTTTTCTGCAGTGGTACACATCCCTCATGACAGTGCCCAGTTACACATGCCATTTTTTTAACGAAAGCTTGCAAATTAGCTTTAAAAAAACCAAAGGAAAACAAATGACAGGATTCAGCTTGCATAGAATTCAGTGGGGTTCAGGCGCTAAGTTCATGATTTGTGGGTTTCCTGGGGTTTACTGCTGGGTTCGGTGAACATCTAGCAAGCCAAACGTGCTCAGTTTGCTCATCCTAATTGGTGACATTCAGCTGGACTTGTCTGTAATGTGGAAGATGTTTTGTAGTTTATCCAAGTGTCTCCGTCAGAACTAAAAGGTTTCAGGTAGAACTTTAGCATTAATATCCCCTTGGCTAGCTCAGTTACCTTAATCCACTCTCCATGGAATGTGTCAAGGCAAATGGTTATGGCCAACAACTGCCATATTTACTGCTATTTGTCACAGCTGGCGCTTCAGCCTTGGCCATAACAGGTTCCCTTTATTATGTTGGGAGCATGTGTCTTTGTATCTGTGTTTTTGTGGATTATGAGACTACCAAGTGCCTAGTCACTAATATTCCCTGATTTTGAGGGCTTGCTCAGGTTACTTGAATTATTATTGGAAGTATTTATCCCAGGAGATGTCATTGTGTAATACTGACCTATACTGGTCATTAATTCCCTTTTTCCCATGGTAATAGATAGACTTTTAACAACTTTTATTTAGGATATACATGGGAATGTGGTGAGCCTGGACATGTGACAAGAACTGGAGGGAGTCTTAAAGTGGACCTTTCATCAGTTATATTTTGCATGTTAACCAGTTGAGCTCTACACCTGTACACTCCCTATGAATCAGAGCAGCTTTTAAATTTCTACCTTAGGTCTATTTATTTGGCACTAAATTTGTAAAGACTGTCCTTTTAAGTCGGCTTTGGGAGTGGTCACTTAGCGCTCACCATCATGCTACATTCCCCAAATTACCACAATACCATAACTATTAACAAAAAGGTAGCTTATTTCTACATCACTCAGTTCTAGATCCTCAAATAATCTCTGACATCATGCTGACATTGCCCTTCCTTCTGGATGCTGGCTACTTTTGTTCCCCATGGTACCTGTGTGTGGTGTAAAGTAGCCACCGCTCCAAACTCGCTCCTGTGATAGACTACAATCTCAATACAAATGATTAGACCATACGTGAGATTATAGTCCATTATAGGAGTGAGCTTGGAGTGGTGACTACTTTACAACATACACAGGGACCTTAGGGAACAAAAGTAGCCACCCTCCAGAAGGAAGGACAGTGTCAGCATGAATTCAGAGATGATTTGAGGATCTACAGCTGAGTGAGACATAAATAAGATACATTTTTGTTAATAGTTAAGGTACTTGAATGTATTTTTAAGATTAAAGTACTGAGTTTAGTGTCACTTTAAGCAGCATGTTCTACAGGAAACATAAGAATTTCAAGCCACCTTTTATTGATCTATCTCAGTAAGACTCAATATGTTCTTAATTGAGTGTAAGTCAACATTTAATAGCTTTAAATCCATGTCTGTGCGTACAGTTATCAAAATGTACAGTAGGTACATGGGGGCAACCATATGTGTTCATCACATGTAGCCTCTGCTTCCTACTTGGTAGTGCTGTATAGTGATAGGCTGAACACACTTGAGTTCGGTTCTAACAAAAACTTTAGAATAGGGAAAAAGTTCTTACGAGAACTTAGAACTCAAGGAAAATCTATGAGACTAGAACTTGTAAAATCAAATGTCCCCATTTTGAAGGCTTATATGCAAGTTATTGGCCATAAAAAGGGTATGGGGATTTGGGTACTGCCCTGGGGGACATGTATAAATGCAAAAAACGCTTTTAAAAAATACTGTTTTTAAAAGAGGTAGTGCTTTTAACATTGCTTCATTTTGGTGATTATGATAGACACCTTCAAGCTGAACACAAATTTCATTTCAGAATGACTGTATCACGTAGGAATCTTGAGAAATATGAAATAAACTTTTAATCACTATAACATGTTTAATCTCATAATGTTAATTTATATACTGTACAATGCATACTTTCCAATACATAGCACAAGTTCAAGAGGACTAATAGTGTTTTACTGCTGATCTTTGTTTGTAATCAGTGTTTGGTGCATCTCGTTGCAGTGTCCAACAATAGTACAACAATAGTGGATGGAAATTCTTTTGGAGTGGATATTCCTTTTCAATGTAAAATAAAATAAAAGATTTAAAAGGTTAAATTACACTTTATTTTTGTGATTAGTGGCCCAAAATCTATAAGATACACCCACAATTGTTCAAGAAGCAAAATCTTTGTTGTCCATTGTATCCTGCAAATCTTATTTTCATTTACCTTTGTTAAAGCGGCTCTTTACCGCCTTTGACTAAAAATCACATCAGCATACAGTGTTTCATACTGATATGAACTCATCTTACATTCATTAGCTAAACAAACATATTTTTATTTTTTTTTCCACTTCCTGGTCCGCTTTAGCACAAATTATGTAATCATGCCCAAGCATTGCATTCTGGGAAGGTTACATCAGCAGAGCATTGCAGGGAGATCTAATTTGTAATTTGACAAAATGTCAGGGAAAGGCATTTTCCTCTCCTGAGATGATGTGCATGGTCACATGTCCTAGTCATATGTGCCAGAGTTTCAGGAAACAAAGGGAGATCTAGTAACCTGCTCTTAGTTAAAATGGTAGAAGACTGGGGAGGAAAAGAAAAATAAGGTATTCAAAAAATAAAAAGCCGGCAATTATCTAGAATTCTCTGTTTGTAGTTTGTTATTACTAAACATTTCTAAAGGTGCCTTTGTTGTTATTTGTAAGATGCGGATAAAGTTCCTCTTATGCCAATAAGTTGGCTTTTTACTTTTGAAATTATGCTGGTATAGTATTTTGCTTTTTGAGCCCACAGATTTTTTTTCATTTAAAAAGACCGCAGATGAATGAGACAAGATTTATATGTATAAAGTGGAAAGTTCCAGAAAAAAAGACATACCTACCAATTCAACTAAAACTTGGCTTGATGAATACAAAATATATATTTATTGTTGTTGAAATAAGAATTGATGAACAAGGAACTCCTGCATATACCACAGTTATATTCCCTTGTCTCTGAAGACCACATACAAATGAAAAGAAATATATCTCAGAAAAACATGTGTAAATGAGAATACGTTGTAACTAAGTCTATGGCATCCGCAGGTCATAGCAATATGTAATTCAATAACTCTGCCTAGGTGGGCTGGGGAAAGTGTGCAGCAAAGAAAAATCTTTGATTTGCAGTGGGTGCCTGGAAAAGTTCAAGGAAAGGTTCCACTCCTCTAATAGACATATTAGTTAGACATTTATGAATAAATACAGTATACTGTGCACACAGCTATATAGAGAGAAATGTTGATTGTACACAGGAAGCACAAATTACTGTGGTAGGCAAGCAGCAGCCTAACTTATTAGAGAAGAGATAAAACATGTCTAAGGAAAATTAAAGTATTAGAAAAGAACAGGCAACCTACATACAGTAGAAGGTCTTTCCAGTACAAAGGAGCATGCTGTCAACTATTTTAAATAAATGCCGTACATTTTGCTTAGAAATACAGCATTCAGATATTTGCATGTTAAGCCATGGCATACGTGAGATAAAAATGTAATTTTATTAAAGGTGCTTTTAGCATTTCTAGATGTGCATACTGTATAGCAAAAATCACATTGAGGGGTCTATTCACGAAGCTGCCGAAGGATCTGGCCGTAGCTTTGGCCGATCCTTCGGCTAGCTTCGGCCCCAGGACCCCTTCGGTTCAGTAGAACCAAAGGGGTGCTGTACGGGCTATTCACAATAGCCGAGCGGCTCAGCCGAGCCGAACGCATATGCATCGGCTCGGCTGAGCCGTGCTGAAAGCCGAAGCTGGCCGAGCGGCCGGCAGTTGGACGGCCGACAGCCTGCTTCTGACAGCTGAGCGGAGCCAGCTGTGATCTTACGGCTGGCTCCGGCCACTTTCAGAGAGATCAGCGTCCCTGGTTACCTGCTAACCAGGGACACTGATCTCC